>NC_136499.1:9436446-9563946 GCF_053919585.1 Euprymna scolopes | reverse complement strand
TAAAACGGAAATGGAATCATGCCGTCTTTTCTAGGAAGACAATTTTATTGTTCAATCCTGTAAATATATTCTGTACCCTCAAATTATTTGCTCAATTTAATTTATGTTTTGCTCAACGAATACATTAAATTAATGTTATTTTTTATGTTCTTTCTATTCCTAATGCTCTAACATACATATATATATATATATATATATATATATATATATATATATATATATATGTATATGGAACAATCACGTTTACATACCGGTCTTCGCCATATCACTAAAGTTAAGTTGTCGGCAGATTTTTATAGATGAATCATCATAGCAAAACTTTTAAGCATTTGGTATGTGTTCATCCATTCTGTGTTAGCATATGAACGAATGTGTTAGCGTGTTAATAGTATTTTTAATGTGTTCAATTTTAGAAAAATCTGCGCGTCTTTTGCCATTCGTTATTGTTTTTTTGTATGTTATAGTCATGTTTCTGACAATAATTGTATAAATGTGTATGTGCCTGTGTGTGTGAAAACATGGGTGTATTTTTATGATATATTGCTTTTGTGTATGCATTTCCTGAATTTGATATGCACACATAAATCTTCATTATTTTTCACTATTAGTAAAACTAAATATTAGATCCTATTAGCATCCAAATAGGATGTAGTTTTTTTTATTTGCGTAAAAGAAGCAAAACAAAACTAAACTTGACACTTCGTGAAAATTAAATAGGTTACCTCTACAAGAATGCAGTTTATTTACAAGATATCGAAAAAATAGTTTACAATTAAGGAAATATTTTACCAAGAAAAATAATATCAAGCATTATTGCTAATGAAATAAAAATAGAATATAAAAAATGTTGTTTTTAATTTTTAATATATTTATTTTATAGGTTTCTGCGTTTATCCAGTTGGGTTTTGTTCGGCAGATTTTTCTCTGCTCGCTCACTCACATATGACAAAACATTGTGAAAAAGCTTAGCTTTGAATTGAATTTGAAATGAATTTGTGTATGTTCCTGTTTTTTAGAAGGTAGTCACCCCTTATCAAGGCCTGGAAGCCACTCGAGGATAACGGTTATTGCGTGTACAGAACGTTAGTATTTGATAAAGTGCCTTACTGAAGCGGCTATTTATCAGGAATTTGTTTACATGGACCTTGAAACATCCAGATTGTAGTCAGGTGGGAAACAGGCAACCGGAACAGAGTTCCACAGACGGGCACATCTAAGAAAGAAGCGTTGTTCATGGAATCTACGTTTGGATTTTCGCACAGATAAGGAGTGGGGGTAAATTTTGACAGTAATTTCAGCTAGACCGTGTTTATCGTGAAAGATTGGAGAGGGGGGCCAGAGATCGGAGCTCAGACGAGCACATGCCATGGTAGTAAGGATAAAACAAAGACAGGCCGGCAACGTTTCTCGTATGGGAGAGAGGTTGCAGGGAAGAGAAAAGGACATCACCCACTAGGCAATGAAGGCTATTTTGTACTATCTCAAGGCAGGAGAGGCTGTTTTTAGCAGCTCCTAACCAGATTTGGCAGCAGTATTCCATCCTTGGACGCACTTGGCTATTATACAGATAGAGAATGTCATCAGGGGTGAGATATCTTCTGGAGCGGTAGAAGGATCCTACAATCTTTCCAGCGACCTTGGCAACTGACTTAATGTACGTGTTCCATTTCAGGTCAGGAGTAAAGCTCTAGCTCAGAAGCTTATCAAAACATAAAGTTTCCCCTAGACGAGAGCCATCCATTTCAATTGATGTCAGATGGGGATCAGAGCGTTGATGATGTAAAGATAGGAGCCGTGTTTTAGATGCATTAAACGTAACCAGCCACCTCCTCCCCCATTGTACCACGCGCTCAAGATCAGAGGAGAGAGAATCAGAGAGAATTTTGGCATTTACGGCCTTTGATGTGTTGCCATGGATGCGCGTGTCATCAGCATAGATGTCAACGAATGATCTAAGTATTGTTGTTTAGGGAGATCATTGATGTATATCAGGAAAAGAGTTGGGCCTATGATGGACCCCTGAGGGACTCCAGCATTAATATTGAGGGCCTCTGATTTCTGCCCATCAACCACTACTCTTATGAGCATATCGGAGGGAAATGATTTAATAATCGAGAAAACATTCCCAGATATACCGTAGCTGGAAATCTTGTGAAGTAGGCCCTTACGCCATGCCTTATCGAAGGCCTTTGATATGTCAAGGGCAATTGCTCTAGAAAGGAAGCCTTTGTAAAGAGATTCGTTAATCCTTTGAGATATAACAGTTAGCACATCTGCTGTAGATCTAACAGAACGGAAACCATATTGTATGTCACTAAGAAGTTTATTTCTGCTGAGGTGGTTGACTACTTCTCTATTCAATATGGATTCCAGCAACTTAGTCATGACACACAGGAGATTTATTGGTCTGTACTGAGAGGGAGATGACTTATCACCTGAATTCTTAAATACAGGGCATACTGATGAGCTTTTCCAGGGTGTTGGGAAACACTTCTCTTTAAGGCAACGCTTAAAAGAGTTTTGTAAGTATGGGTGCAAGTTCTAGTTGAAGCTTTTGCAGCACAATGATTGGAATGCCGTCAGGGCCAGTTGCTTTAGTGGAATCAAGGTTCTTGATTAGCTTGGCGACCTCACGCACAAATTTAAAATAAATAAATTTAAAAGTAAATATTTGCATGTTTCAGAGCGTGTTGTCTATTATAGGAGGAAATACGGGGAGTTGATGGCCTTGGTCGCATAGGGTAGAATTAGCTGCAAAGTTCTTGGCAACTAGTTTGGTATTATCGGATGCTGACGAGATGACCTCAGGTACATTGATGATGGTTGGGATAGAACGAACGCTTCTGTTCAGGATCCTGTTTGCTATTTGCCAAAACTGGTGGGAACCAAGCCGCTGCTCAGCTGCTTTGGATTTAACGGACTAAGCATATAGCTCTCTTGCATTTTAAAAACCTTTAGCATCACATGTTTTATTCACCCTGTATGCTGTATGCTTAGGCCTAGGGATTAATCCGGCGCCAGATGCCGTCTGAAGCCGGATCAAATGCTTAATCTTTTTCGCATCTACTTGCCAAATGTCTAGATGGCGCTTCTCAGAGAGTTCACAGTTAAAAGATTTCAAACGAATGAGTAAGTTTTATTTTCTTGGATCCGCTTTATCTGACCATTGTCTCTTATGAAATCGTCAATGTTTTATTGTATCTGTCTCAGTTAAAAAACAAACATGAATATCTCACAACGAAAATTTATCAAAAGCTTAAATAAAGTACATAAACGGGAACCAATTACAAGTTTGTCAAATTAAAAATTATATCTACATTTAAAAGTAGCCTCCCCCAATGATAATCTACTTATTTGCGTGATATTTGTGAACCAACTTAAAACAAAATTATTTGAGAATTTAGGATGGATGGATATGGACGCATATAAATTTAGGGCAATTATTGAATAAATATCGATTGAAAATAGCATGTTGTTCCAGAGTCTTTTTTAAAAAACGGCTACTCCTCCCTCCAAATTATATTAAAAAAATATATTAACATGTTAAGGGTTCTTTAAAACCAAAGCATACCGAATTTTATAAGTTATGAACACGGTACTACAGTATTTTATATGTTATTGTTGTGTCTGCACAAATAATTAACATGAACACGGAAATAAAGGTATAACAATAATATATTAGGAAGAGAAGTTATATACATATTTACATGTCTTCAAATATACTTCAGTTGGAGATATTCCGGCAGATGGTGTGTTGCATATCTTACTGGAGGCAACATAAGCGTCTTGTCTGTTTGGCGGTCGTTGCAGAACTCCCCCGGTATTGGTGATTGATACCTTTATATATCTCACTCACCCACCTATGTGAATTAGTGGGCGTCTCCACAACAGTTATAAACACGCTTTGTGCTACAGCTCTCATATTCTTTTTACTTACCTTCCTTAGGACACAAGGTCGTTTTTGATGTGGCGAATATCTAGTTCCAAAAAGGGGCAATCTGGGTCGGAAGCAAAATTAAAATTGCCTCAGTCTAGGAGGATGTAAGGGATGAAGAGAGATTAGGTGAAGTGTAGCACCAGAACAGATACTACATTTTGTTTACGTTTCCCTTGATGTAACACCGATCGAAATTCTGTGCAGATCCTCGAGTTCAACAGAAAAGTTTTCAAATTCGAGAACACAAAACAGAACAATTAGTATATTAATATTTTTTTATTGGAGTGAGGTATGAAGGCTCTCTTCTTAATACAATATTTCCCGCAAGAACTGTTCTAAAATTTATTTTCAATCGATATTCATTCAACAATTGCCCTCTTTCCATGCCGGCTAAAATTGCCCTTTTCCATTGCCCCTTTTCCGCTGTCTTTTTTTCGTTGCTCAATTTTCCTAAATTCATAAATTTAACGTAAAATGATCAACAATTTCCGGGCCATTCTAATTGTTTGTAAGCAGTTAACTAATTTTTTTTTACCACTGGCCCCAAAATCCCAATCAGCAAAATCATAAAACCACAAGCAATCACATTATTTTTTGTATTGTCATCCAGACTTGGGGTTAGTAGAAATTGATCATGTCTTTTATGACTTTTAATAATGACACATTTTATACTTCAATTTGACCAGAAACATGGACATGGCCTAAATTAAAAACAAACAAAATCCGTTACCTGTTCTTAAAACACACTCTGGTTCGCAAGAGGTGATCATTTTACGTTAAATTTATATGCGAAACTGTTTTTCAGATTGTTTACATGCAATGGCCTAAAAAATGGAAATCGAATTTTTCTTTTCGCAACAAAAATTTATAATTGCGATTGGTGAAAAATGAAAACAGAAGAAAAATCTCCGATGCTCCTATGTGAATACAGTATTTACATGTGCCGTTGTACACGTAGCTGTTAAAAAATAAACAAACCATTACCTATAAACACTCATAATAATAATAAAATAAATATAAAACAATTTATTTAAAAATTTATAAAGCAGGATCAGTTTCAATCATAAATTTAACGTAAAAGAAGCGTCGTTTTTCCGAAAAATTCTTCTGTGTTAGGACAGTAAACTAAAATCAAAATCTTCCTATTAGAGATAAATTATGTGCGTTTATTTGGGAGGATGCCTCATTTTTAAAGCAATTACACATGATTTAACGATGTTGCCGAGCGAACTTAAGTTAGTGCAAAACAATTTAGTTTGCATCCATAAAGAATTAGAATGGCCCAGAAATGATTATTATTTTACCTTAAATTTATAATCGAAACTAAGCTTCCACTCTAAATACTAAACTGATTGTTTTTCTTTCCGTCAAGTTTTTTAAGGGTTTCACACGTAATCACCTATAGAAGTAACATTTCATTTTGGAATGGGTATTTAGCTGAGTGTGTTAATCTACTATTTATTATTATTATTATTATTATTATTATTATTATTATTATTATTATTATTATTATTATTATTATTATTATTATTAATGTTTAACTTTTTGCATTTCATTTTTTTACAGCAAAGCAAACCAATTTAATAACCCAACAATTTTTATAATTAAAATAAAATTTTCACTTCATTCATAGAGAGAAGGCACTGGTTACTTAACAAAGCTTACGACCTCTCCATGTTAAAAATGTTTTTTTTTTAATAGTAACATTATTATTTAGAAATTCGTAAAAATGGGAGGAAGCGTTGTTAAATATTTTGTTCCAATATCGTTTCCTCATTTTTGCCTTTTGTTGACTATTTTCAACTGTTTATGAAAACTTTCAAGTAGCATGTAGCATATACACTAACGACGAACTGATACAATCTGGCTATGTTTTAAAATAAATAGAAATCTTTTCTTGTCTTACAATTTTAAAATCAATTATAACGAAAACATTTCAGAAAGAAATATACGCGGAAATTAGCGGGGCTTATGTAATCATTTTAAAATTTACAAAAAAACAACCCCCAAGAAATCTCTAATTAAATATCTATAAATTTTTAAAAAATCGGAATCGAAATCGCGAATCGTATCGGAATCAGAAATTTAGAACGAAATCGGTAATAGTATCAGAATCGGGAAAAATTTATGTATCGTCCCATCACTAATATATATATATATATATATATATATATATGTGTGTGTGTGTGTGTGTGTGTGTGTATGTGTGTGTGTGTGTGTTATATTTAGAACGTTGAAAATCAGTGAGAGAAAGAGAGTAACTAGAGAGATAGGTTTTATAAAAAGAGACAAAGACATTTAAACCGATCGAGCCAGTGACAGAGTACCTAGTATTCACACAAAACAGACAGGTGTATTGATACGCTTACTTGATTGACATTTACATCCAAGTAAACCCAGCCAACCAAAGACTAGTATTACGAAAGGAGGAGGAAGAAGGGGGATGAGAAAGAGAAGAGGAATGAGGAGGGGGATGCTCTAAACCGATTTCAATCTTGGAGATACCCCGAGGGAACTTCCTTTCGCATATTTCTTACTTGCAAAATCAATCAGACGTCTTCGTTTAACCCAATGATCTCGAACACCTGAACAAAAAAAGAGTGGCACACTTTTATTTCAAAACTGATTCCAATCTTCATCAATGATATAAGACAATCGTATTCCTCTTTTTTATTTACGTATTTTTATTTTATCGCTTTATTTAATGAGAATTTTCCGAAAAAATAATTGATGACGCACGACGTTGAAGTTGGCAGCGTAAAAGACTTGTAATAAAAACGACAATCCTACACGGAAACTCGATTGGCGCCATTAAGCCAGACTCTGCAAGATCGCTATCTGAAGACGGACCTTAAAGAATTCCACGTCAAGTAACAAAAAATACACTTCTTGTGATATTTGACGCTTAACCCATGAACAGCAAACGTGCCGGATTTGTACAACGTTGAATCGAAAAATGTGTTTTAATTAGGGATGCAAAATGGAAGTGAATTTTGATTTTTACCTTAAGTGTATAAGCGTGATTGAGGCACATTCACAACGAATTCGCAAGTAAATTAGTTGATCGTAATAAAATGAATTTAGTATAAAGTATATTATTTCTATTAAAAATATTTGATTGTAAAATGAATTCAGGTATTTAATTTGTGTTTAAAATGGCACCTTAAATTACTTTGCCTTTACATTTAAATATAAAACAAAATGTTAAATATTTTGAGATATTTAAATAATTTTTTAAACGGCTTCTCCATTTACTTAAATAAAACAGTACATATATATATATATATATATGCCTGTGGGGCTCTGTGTCTGTGTGAAATATTTAACCGATAAACTCTTAAACTACTGATTCTATAACAGTGAGACGAACAAAAACAGCAATAATACACTAAGTATCTTTATAATGAGTGCAATCTTTGTTTAATGGATTGATTACGCGTATAAAAATATTTCGGCAAGCTAAAATGCAAACTGTTCATTTTAACTTGCCGACGTATGTGCATTACGAATGTGCATGCACAAATTCATTCATAGCTTTAAAGGGGTTTGATTTTCAATCGTTCTTACTTAATTGCCGATGGCTCAAACATTATGGAATGTAGCTGGTTGGTTGTTTTTATTGTACGGCATATCAACCCTTTTCAGGTTGTTTAATGCCGAATCCAGTGATTTTGAAGAACAATTTTTTTTATAGAGTATATATATATATATATATATATATATATATTATCGGTTTCTATTTAACCCATAGTTAGGACCCTAACATGTACTACCAGTCCGGGTCAGAGTGAACCTGGAAGCAAAGAGCAATTAAAAAGTGGCTCAACACTCGCCAAAGCCCGCAAGCTGGGGCCTCACCATCGGATATAGTTTAAGGTCATACGTAGCTAGAGTGCTAAATATTTTCGACTGTAGCTAATGGCACCCAAGTTATTTTTTAAAAAATCTTTTGAAATATGTATTATAGATTAGGTACAATATAATATATAAATGCTCTGTAATATTTAATAAAAATATGCGTGCTCCTGACTCGCTTCCCAGATCGTGAACACAAACAGGAGTCATTTCTAGACCCATTTCTTACCACAGTGCCTTAGGATAATGTGACTAATGTCCACACTCACCTTGGAAACGCAGACAACCTAATGGAATCAGTAGATCTGACGTTTAAATACCAACCATAATGTGAACAGACATTGTTCAAAATAACAAGGTACTGTAAAAAGGCTGATTTGAAAGCCATCACAGAACACATCAGAGATTCCCTATGGATCAATATCCTTCTCTTCCTGCTAAACAGTGTGCCAAGGAGACAACCAAAATTACACAATTTAGGCACACGCTCCCACACAGAAGTATTATAGCAAGCTTCACTCACCCCCATGACTCACGACAGAGTTTGCTATTGCACAAACCAGCATGCATTGCGCCGGTTCGTACGTCATAAGTCATATGCAAATAGGCAAATATTTATAGATACTAGAAATCATTATAAGAGAAAATCCTATTAGCAAAAAGAAGGCATGCTAAAATAACTGGGGAACGCATAGAATCGTAGAAGATAAGAACTCGTGATTTCTAGAAAATCTATAATAGTGTAATAAATCTGGCAATCAGAAGGTTGAATGTACGGCACTCATGAAGGCGGAAGTGCTTTCCTGGACATTCAGCCCCAACTACACCTTAGAGCCAACAAACAACTCTCCCCCGAATTTCCCTATGCAGATTGGGGCACATTGGATAATTTTAAAATCATATATACTTATGTCCGCGATATCATAAAAACTGAAACACATCCAAGGCTTGTGGACTTGAACTCATTCCTGCAATGCTAAGAAATGATCAGCTTAGCTCGCCCCCGGACTTTCCAAACTCTACGACAAATGCCTTGCCGAATCTTTCTTTTCTAACAGCTTGAAGATGGCCTTTGTGGTAGCAGTGTACAAGAAATCTCGTGAAATGACCGACCCTCTTAATTCACACGCTATCAGTGTTCATCCGTTTTCGCTAAAATCTTTGAAACTTTAATCTAATCAAGCACTAGTCCACCACTTCGCAAATCTAATCATCTCTCTGACAAACAGTATGGATTTAGGCAATGTCGTTTTATTACAAATATTTTAAAATTCATCTCTGAACGTATATACTATGCACTAGATAAGTCGGGCGAAGTCAGGGCTTTAGTACATGATATATCGACTGCTTTTGAAAGGCTGCTAATGAACATTAAATTTTACAATATAACTAAATATATACTAAATATAATTAGATCGTTCTTAGACAATATGATCATCCAGTTTGTCATTAATGGATGTACAACCAAACAACATAACATTAATGTGAAAGTTCCTCAGGGATCGATCCTCGGACGACTATTATCACTGATATTCATTAACTACTTCCCTGAAAATATTGTGTCCGAGGTATATTTAATGAGGATACAACACTCTACAACATGCACTAGAAAATAATGGATGTAAACAGATCTAAAACAATAGGAGAATCCGTAGAAAATGACCTCTAGACCGTAGTGAAATGGGGCTGTAAATAGATGGTAGCATTACATTCTAGTAAGGATAAGCTGATCTCCTTTAAAAATTATAAGACCCTTCTTCATCCACTTATATCCATAACAAATAACACCTTGACACAAATATTATTCCTTCAGACTCCTCGACTTAACATTTACAGGTAATATTAACTGAAACAAATACATTCAGGACATTGCCAATGCTACTGCGAAGATGATGGTTCCCTCTATCGTGGCAGAAGACGACTTCCACCTGAAAGTATCCTGTAACTAAACAAAGCCACCATTTGCCCATGCATGGAGTATTGTTGCCACATCTGGAATGGCAAATCTACCAATAGTCTGGGATAGGTCCAAAAAGAATTATGTATCTAATATGCCCCACTTTGTCAACTAAGCTACACACTCTGCTCTATCGCCACAAAGTTGTATCCTTGTGGTTCTCTTACACGTATTTTAATGAAATGTGGTCTTATGGACTCATTGATCTGATACCTCCTTCACGTATAGGTTCCTGACGAACACGGTCAGCAAATAAATAAATCGCACCACTTCACTTTTGAGGTCTCTAAATAACAGAAAGCTTTCTCCTCTAATAGTTTCTTTCATCGAACAGCCAGACTTTGGAATTCCCTTCCTGCTATGCGCATCACCGACTGTACTGATATGCAGAAGTTTAAATGTGACTTAAACGAACATTTTGTTAACCTTTCCTCGGAATGGTCCCATAGAGTAACTCTTTACATCCAAGTGGCGATGTGCCTTGTTAGGGGTAAACAGGAGTAAAGAAAATGAACTAAAATTTATTAAAGCGTATTTAACGTTTTGGGCGCGCCTTCTATTTGAAAATAAAACTGATTTAAAAATAAAACTGATTTGATTTTTTACCGAAAGTAAATCGCAGTGATTAAAGAAAATTCAAAGAATTCACAAGTGTTTTTAAATGATAACCAAAACGTATTAATAAAAAAAGAATTTTAATCTATATATTATTTTTTAATAAAAAAAAATCTGATATTAGATTCGTTAAATTACTTTACATTCTATATTTGAAATAGATATTATTAGGCCTATAATTGGGATTCATTAAATACATTTCGAAAGAACTAATGTTCTGATTAAAGGATTATAAAAAACACTTTAAAGCAAAGAATCTTTAAAGATATTAGAAATGTAACTGTAAAACAAAAATAATTAAATATCTGCCTCTTTCATTTATTTAAATAGCGTGCGGTGAATGTCATTGAGCTTCGACTATAGATATAATTTTATTAGAAACACACATTTTTAACAATTGAGCATTATATTTAAGAAATAGAAAACAATTTTCTGTTTTAAAACTTGTAATGTTTGTTTTAAAATTAAATGATCTTAATATAACTATACCGAATTTCATTAGATAAAACATTCCGGTCGTTTATAAATTTAAAAACGATCATTTCACATCGTTTTTATGACGACGAAAAGATAAATCGTTGTATATGTGGATGGACATAAATAAATCCTGCATCCTGGAGTGATATTTACAGATCAAAAGAAAAACGAGTATATTTGAAAAATACATTAAACACTGTTGTATTTTAATTTCTTGGAGCAAATATGCAACAATGATCTGATTGTAAAAATATATTCTGTAATAATTTAAAAAAAAACTCGAAATCAGCGAAGAATCAATATCACTGTAAGTAATTAATGTAATTAAAATAAGGTTTAGCTATGTTTTAGCAGTTACAAAAAAAATTATTTAACCTAAAATAATATGCCGAGGTAGCAGTTCAGAAACATTTTAAAAAGGAGAACGAGTCAATTCTCTCTGAACTTTTATTAAATAGTAAATACTTTAATGCACATCGATCGTAGCAATATAGGTAATAAAAATTCTTTTAATTTTTGCGCCATTTTATATTTTTTAACACTAAATATTGTGAAAGGAATTACATTTCCCCACAAATTAAAAATAATTGCCATTCACCATCAGTTAACTATTTCCTGCATTCAGAAATCAGTTTTCATCAGAATTCCTTGTTTTACTTTTTTAGAAAAAAAATGTAAATATTCTCATTTTCCTTTTCCGATTTTGCTCAAAGTATAAGTAAATTGATTGTTGGTATTTATCAAAATATTATTTAACTTTCTAAAGTTTAAAAATTGAATACATATTTAATGATTTAATCCCTAGCGGCTATATTGTTATTCCATGCATGCAAACAATTTTTATAACATTTGAAAAATTTACAGATGTTCGCTAATCGTACTCTTATATTTTGGAATGGGAACATATATTTTCACATATTTCCAAAATTGGATGATGCACGTAATGATGAGCAAACAAAAACTGAGGCGAAAAACATAAACGACATAAAGTTCCACTCAGTTTTCGAGTTAGACGATGAAATGTACGAAAGAATGAATAACGAGGAAGAAATACATAATGGGAGAGATTGGAATCAAAGGGATGACTGAGGAGATACAACGGATAACATTACTGAAAACGACTGAAATATTATTGAAAAACTTGAATGCGGAAAATAACACACATGAACTACAGACTCAAAATGGACGTACATGAACTGCTACATATATAAAACACACAGGAACATTACATGAAATAATGACAACTGTATAATTGTAAGTAAACATCCCCTGTGCCCCTGCCTTCCATTCTTTTTTTTTTGTGGGTCGCCCCATCAAATAAGTTAGGTTCAAGGAGGATAGAAAGGCCGAAGACGGAAGGCACTAGCCTAACCTCCGCTGGATGAGTGCGAAGGGAGTTAGGACCTTTGCTACTCAAATCCAAGTAAAAACTAATGGTGGCTGCCGAATAGAAATCAATGGTAAAGGGCGGTTGCGACAACGACAATTCTATCTGCAAAGTTTATCGAAAGAGGTGTAGAGTACTGAAAATCTGGGGAAACTTGTTGTCACTGAGTTTTCCAATAACACCACAAGTTCTTCTCAAACATACATCTTTGCTTGTGATTAAATAATAATACACCCAAAGGATAATACTGACTATGTGAAAAAGTAGGACGGACGAAGAGGACTTTTTTGTTTAGAAGACGGTGTAAATAACACAAAACAGAATTAGAAAAATATATCCTGCAGAAAACCGGAAGTATAATAAACGCAACAAGAGACACAGAAAAGAGAGTTAAGATGAGAAAAGGGAAACTGAAAGACAAACAACTACACGGACGATTCATAAGGATGACAAAAGATGAGACTAATAAAAACACATGGGCATGGCTACAAAATACAAACCTAAATAGAGAAACGAATTGCTAATAATAGCTGCAGATATAATGCAATTAGAGCCAACCACACATATGCAAGGATCGACAAGAAAACAGTAAATGCAGACTCTGTGGAAAAACAGACGACACAATAAACCATATACTAAGCAAATGTAGCAGACTAGCTCAAAACAATATGAGAAAATATACTATCGGATGGAAAGGGCAATGCACTAGGAATTATGCAGACAACTAGATCTTGAACATCCTGACAAATAGAACATGCACAAACCGGCAGTAGTACTTCAAAATGGAAGTCACAAAATTCTATGGGACATGCATATATTAATATTAATCTCATTCAAGCAAGAAAACCGGATATATTAGTTAACAAAAAGGAAAAGTCCCGAAAAATGATAGATTTTGCAGTTCCAGCATACTATGCAGTCAAGATCTCTGAGACGCCGCCCTCTTTTTGTGTGTCCTCATAACATGCGCCACACTAAATAAGCGAGAACAGTCAATAAGGATAGACAGACCGATGGGAGAGAGCATTAGCAACTGAACGAGTGTGAAGGGGACTGGAACTGTGGGAAGACTTATTGCTATCCAAATTTCAGTGAAAACTAATGGTCGTTGCCAACGAGAAATCAATGGTAAAGGGCTGTTGCGATAACGCAAATTCATCTTCAATTCAATTTATCAAAAGAGGTGGAGAGCACTTGAAAATTCTATCACTCAACTGCAGAAAACGCTCGTTTATAACGGTAGTTTTCTCAAGGAGAAATCTTTGATAATAGCGTTTGTGACTTCTGCTAGTGAGTAAATAATAATAATAATAATAATAATAATAATAATAAAATAATAATAATAATAATAATAATAATAATTATTATTATTATTATTATTATTATTATTATTATTATTATTATTATTATTATTATTATTATTACCCTTTTGACTTAAGTTGACAAAGTCAGAAGTTTTAAACTAGGAGAGAAATTTACACCCTGGAAAATTTTAGGATTTCATGAGGAAATTTTTACTATATGTTAGCTAATAAAAACTTCATCCATGGCCGCAAAATCACTGTGTGCATCGTCCATCATTACTGGAAGTTCGTGTAAAGGTTTCTCCCCGCCAGTATTTATATTAAACGCCATTATGTTAGTGTAATTTATTAGTGTTTGTATTATTGCAACTTTTGCGTTTGTCTTATAGACGATGAAAAAGTTATCTGAAAACCTTATAACAACAAGACTAATCAGGGTTAAATGATTCTAATTATGTAACGACGAAATAAGATGAAAATCAAAGAAAGAATCGACGGAAGGAAACAGAAATATTTGATCTTCTTTGTAATAAAAACACCTCTTTTATTTGACCAAAATATGTTTTTAGTAGAACTGGGACGAGGGCGGCAACATAATGCAACTGTCGTCGTTTTAATATGGCAGTTGTTAAAATAATAGTTACAATGAAGTTGGTGTTGGGGAGGGGGTAGTTTTGTGGTCGTTGTCGTGGAGTGAGCGTCACAATACAATATGTTGGACAAGCACTTTGTGGCAAACGGTCAATATAAATCCTCAGTCCGCCTCCCCCCTCAGCGGGAACACACGTGCATACAATTTCGGAGTTTTATTATTCGCTTCCAGCGCAATTAATGATTATCGGGAACTGTCTCAGACATTATTTGGCAAAGTGCGCTCTGTAAACCACCACCACGGGAATAATTTTATTATCTCATTTTTTTCTTCATCTATCTAACCTGTCTCTAGAAAACGAACTTCGAAATTTCTCCGTACTCCCAATTATATTTACTTTGAACATAAACTACATCAAGGAGAAAGAGGCTATAATTAAGTAATCGGTCGTGTGATTCTATTTTCCAAGCTACTTCTTTTTATTAATTATTATCATGTTTGATATCGGCACTTGATTTTCTTAGGAAGATTAAAGCCTCACGAGGATTCTAGTACTTCCCAGGTCTTTTATGTAAAAGTTCGGAATCATGATTTCTCCATCACTCTTTTCATTCTGTATGGCTCATTGCGATTATCTCCTGGGAACACAGCCGCCTACCATTGTTTCTCGCTTACCGCAACTGTTGATATTCCCAGTATGACAATAAAACCTAACCTCTAAAATACCAGTATTCTCTCATCTTTCCAGTGTAAGTCTGGTTCCTCTCTCCCCCATTATTTTATTATCTGTACATTATTAGCCGAATTGTATGGAATCAGTCTGGTGTCATTTTATGATATTTCTGATTGTTTCAATACCTTTAGGCTCGTGTCTTTCTTTTCTTTACATGTGAAATTTTGTGTAGTTGACATGTTAATTGACTTCTCTATCCGAGGATTTTCCTTATGATTCAGGTCGTTTGATAATTTTAATCTTTCCTTTGATTCCAATTTCTCCAAGTGTTATTTGTAGATTTGTCGAGATAGTTCCTAGTACTCCTAAAGTGGTTGGTAGCATATAGGCTTTCTTCCGGTTTCATATTCTTTTCGGTTATTTTTCAGAATTTTTAAGATGAACATTGAGTATTTGTATTATTTGGATTTTTCGGATATATATATATATATATATATATATATATATATATATATATATATATATATATACATATACTCTGATATTTACATATGGAAATATAGACATGGTTTAAGTCTACTAAATTCGTACTAAAATCATCCGCATGTATAAGGTAATTTGGGAAATTCAGTTGTAAATGTTACATTCCTGAAGATTTAAAGTTCAATCTTCAGTAAGAGAGACTAAAGACTCTAGAATCTGCACGTAATTTGGAATGGAACACTTTATTTAATCCAGGGGCTTGCATGCTTTCGTATTGTCAGTTATGACTGGGTAGACATCCTAAGTATTTCTAAGAATTACTTAGGACTTATACTTAGTTATAACTGACAATACAGAAGCATGCACCCCCCCCTAGAATAAAGTCTTCCGAACAAAATTACGTGCAGATTCTCTAGTTGGACGAAATGATCTCCGAGTTCGACAGAAACATCTTCGAGTTGGACAACATACATCTTAATTTTATGTCTTTATTTAAATCAATAAAGACTTCAGACAGCAGTTTCTTTCGCGTGAAGCTTAAAGATTATAAATTCATCGACTTTGCTCAAATTAAACTGATTTTTTTTTATTTCAGTATAATTTATCCGGAGATCGAATTCCGATTTATACCGTTTGCACCTTGTTCAGTACATCTTACTTAATGAACTGCCGCATCCTCTAAACCCCATAATAGAATATTTAAAGGTTATATTTCAGAATAATTCCGTTCTTAACATCACAAACGAACTAAGTACCAATAACATAATCGCGTTTTTAGACGTTCTCATTGACTATAGTAGCGATGAATTTATCACCTCCGATTAAAAAAAAAAAAAAACCTACATCCGTCAATTCCTGTATTTTAAATTTTAAAAGCGAATGTCCATTCCGTTATAAAACGAATATAATAAGGAATCTTATACATCGTGCAAAGGTGAAAAAAATTCTTTAATGAATTAAAAAATATAAAACAAGTGTTAGTAAATAATCAATTCCTAAAATCTCTTGTAGATAAAGAAATAAAATTAGCCATTAGCAATTTGAATCAAATTAGTAATATCCAAGAAAATTATCAACCTGTTAATATATATTATCGTAACCAGTTACACAAGAACTACAAAAATCGATGAAAGTATTCTTAAAAATATCATCCGTAGATACGTGGCTCCCAATAATAAAAAAAAATGAAATTTATTATATATTATAAAAAATACAGGCAACAAACCTTGTAATGAAAAACAACATTTAACGGGCAAGTGACCTGTTTGAAAGGACCAATGTAGTTTACAAATTCAGCTGCCAATAGGAAAGTGTATCTCCAATACTAGTAGCTACATTGGTTCAAGAACTAACACATTGTCCCGAAGATTGATTATCCACCTCTCTTACTCTAGCTCCATATCACAGCATTTGAAGGGACATGGCTTCCATCATTCGGAATTTCGAAGAATTATGGTAGAAAATACAAGAGTATTGCAGAGTGAGAGAACTGTAAATAGGCTAAGAATACTCGAAGCATTGTACATTAAAACAAAGAAGCCTCAGATAAATAATATTAATTATGAGTGCAGCCGTAACGTTTGGAAATATTTGGGATAAATTTTGAATATATATGTGTGTGTGTGTATATTAATATATATATATATATATATATATATATATATATATTAAAAAAAATTCCGCCCACCTAACTTGTAACAAGCTGCCACGTGACTATGATAAAATGTATATATATATATATGCAATTAGAAAAAAAAATTCTACATTTGTTTCTACAATAAGGATGATAGAAGCACCTCTGTCGAGAGCGCTCGCGATTATGGAGACAACTTATACAACTTCAAGAAGAACACAAAAAGGACTATTCGGATATCGGAAAAGATAAAAAGGAAAATTGTGAAACAGAATAACTCCGTGCTATTCAATAATAATAATAATAATAATAATAATAATAATAATAATAATAATAATAATAATAATATATATATATATATATTCCAATTTTCAGATTTTAATCATGTCACATCACACTTTATTTCTTTTTGACGGATTGATTGTTGTTATTTCTTCTGATGAGTTAAGGACAAAATTGATATAATAATTAAGTGATTGATTCTGCGCTACAAAATAGATATTGTGAAGAATTGTAAATGTCAACTGATTTTAAGGAATAAATTATGAGATAACATCATGATTTTTGGAATATAGTTTCATGTGACTTACTAACTAAATATATATATATATATATATATATATATATATATATATATATATATATAAAGAGAGACAGAGAGGGAGAGAGATGCGAACACGATTTATATTAAGGAGTGTACACGACATAATAATAATAATAATAATAATAATAATAATAATAATAATAATAATAATAATAATTGCACTGATGCTATTAAAAATCAAAGGGACCGTCCATATCATAGAAATTGTTCACTGTAATTACAAGGGCTGAAGATGTCCATATCCGGACCCCATTTGAAAGCTATCAACGGCAACGCACGTTTCACGTCAGCATTTTGATTGGTCCTCTGGGAACATGCCGGCGTCCGACTTAGATTGTTATGTTTTTGTATGCCGTCATTAAAGGTACACGACGCGATTGACAGAAATGGAACGTGGACATTTGAGGATGAAAATAAAGTCAAAACGCCGGCAATCGGAGGATATGGGATCGACTAGGGGGTAGAAATAAAGAGTGGCGTTGCTCATAAATAAATAAATTGAGTAGCGGACTTAATCGAGATCACACGGAAGACTTGCGGTCAGAAGGAATGAACGAATATTAATGCTGGAATTGATATTCTCCCTTTTCGACATAGTTTGTTCGTCATTTCTATAAATGATTTTAGAAAGTGAAGAAAATCCTGATCCAAATTATAACACGTTTTCACAATATCGCCATTAAACATTTGGTAAAATGTTAAAAGTTTAAAATTTTCGCAGATTTGTTTTCCCAAGCATTGAAATGGATTTATAACAGAATTTATTATTTTAGGTGAGATTTATACACGGTTTTAATAGCATTATATGTGATGCCACATTTCTTATTATATGGTTTTTATTAAAGTTGAATTTTTAAAAAGAAATCGATACCAATGCGTTTGTTAAAATAAGTAAAATGTATTCTGTAATCTGACATTTTCTTCTTTTTCATGGTCGGATGTTAACGTAAATTTCTTGCTGTAAGAAAGAATAATCCAGGTTATTCTTAACACAATTATGCCTTTTGAAATCAGTAGAAAGGTTTTGGAGCATTATCTCGTGAAGGTATTTATCTTTAATAAAAAATCATAGTAATGTGGCTATTAAAATAAATAAAATTTACTGTTATCTAAATTTTCGACATATTTTTTTTTTGTTGTTAAAGTAAAAAAAAAAAAAAAAATCTTTTTCTTTCAGAAACGTAAGCTGCCTATAGGACTGCTAGTAAAAACACTACCGAAGAAGAATCTTCTGTCCTAACAGTTAAGTCGATATTTCCTAAGCGGAGGCTAAGTTCTCATGAGTTTTGGCGCATTGATGTTACGCATCTGTTCAGAACCCTATTTTAACATCAATTCGAACCATCATCAACGGACCCGAGATAATTATTTCAGCATCTGACAAAGCCATATTCTTAGCTAAGAACTTCGAATCAATCCTCGCCTGGTGTGATAAAGGCAGACTATCGCCTGTATTTACTTACAAGGCTGAGGGGAATTCATATAACTAGCGAAACGGTTTCCAAACTTATATAAAACCTTAATACCAGCAAAGCCACTAACTCTCACAACATTCCGATCATGCCTTCATAAAGAAGTAACCGGAACTAACTTCAATATTAACAAAGTTGTTAAAACGTTGCCTTAAACGATGCTTTTTAACACTTTACAAAACCTCAACAATCTTCACCGTATTTAAAAATATTGAGATCGGCCTTCTACATCTCAGTACAACCCGATCAGCTTCCTGTGCGTAATGAGCTAGTTAAACACCTAAACAAGTCGTGATAAATAGAGAGATTGCCAAGCAGCTAAGATTAAAACGGCCTATTTAGCAACATGCAATATGTCTTCAATTCTGATAGATCAACAGTAATATCATAGTGAATTTATAGATAATGGGTTGGTTTCTATAGCAATATCTTTTGACATATCTAAGACATGTTATCGTCTGGCACAAAGGTCTACTTCACTAGTACGAAATAGTTTGAAATGTTCTCTAAACCATAAAATCTTTTCCATCTGAAAGGTCTATTAAAGTACTCGTTAATGGACGGAAATCTGAAGCTTACTATATTAACGCTAGCGTGCCCCAGGGATCCATCTTTGGCCCGACTTTCTTCCTGCTCGTTATCAACGATCTTTCAAATCACATTCTTCATTCATTCTATAACATCTATGAAGACGATAATACCATTTATGGCAACACTTCAAAGGTCTACCATGATCAGCATCTTTCGGATTTGCTCTCTACCCACATGGAGCGTGTGGTACAATGGGTAAAAATGGCTAATTAACTTTACTGTCTATAAAACCAAACTTTTATCTGTACACTATCAGTACTCATATCCCTACTATGCAACAGTTAAAAAAATAGGTCCTGCCTTAAAGAAACACCCTGCCTACACAAGCCTCTTGGACTAACCTTTACGTCTGACCTTAAATGGAAGATCTACATCAAATCCGGTAACAAAATTACTGGAAAAAATAAAGGGGCCGTTCTACCACATCAGAAAATATCTTATTCCAGGCACAATCCTCTATCTGTGCAACTTACAAATACATCCCAAAGTGAAGTAGTGTTATTGATCTGTGGTGGAGCTCCTAAAAGTACCCTTTTCTGCATTAACAGGGTGAAAAACCGTCTTTGAAATTTACTGGACGATGACTTTTCGTCTTCATACTTCTATATTTCTCACAGAATAGACACTGCGAGTCTATCTTCGCTCTATCCTTACTTTTATGGTAGGCGCTTGATTGAGACAGAATCTATGCCCCCCCCCCCGTAAAATGTTCGCATCAAATACTCGCCTAGCTGCAACTAATGCTAACAACTTCCTGCATTCTCTATATGTGCCTAAAACCGAACGAAAAATTTATGATTGGAGTTTCCTTCCGAGAACTGTTTGTCTGTGGAACATAAACCGGCAGGTCTGCTTCTACGCTGACTAAAACATGGTCGTCTTGAAATCTATAATGAATAATTTTTCCCTTAGATAATCTAACTCTTCCTAAGTTTCACATTGAACCTGTTGTCTCAGCATCTAGCTAACATTTTACCGTTATCCTAGAATAATGTTCGCACCTTGAAATGTGGTGACCCTCTAGTAAATTCCCGATGTTAATATTAACTTTTTCTTTGTTTTTATTCATATTATTAAAAATCTTTGGGAAACTATCATTTGTTTTTGGTGGTAACTATTTTTAGGAATTTGCATAAGGAATATTAGACGCCATAAGTGCAAAGTGAAATCTTCAAAACATTTAGGGGAAGTCGGGGTAAGTTGAGCCAATTTTCCATTTTGGCTCTTCAGAACCCAAACGACTAATTATTTTGCAAAGATGAGTGTATTATTATAAAATTCTTTTATTTGGGAACATTTTGAAACAAGTTGCAGTTTTCTGCTAGTACACCTAAACCGACCATGTGCTTTACAAAAATGCATATCAAATGGCTCAACTTGCCCCGACCATGGGGCAAGTTGATCCAACCTCTGGGGTAAGTTGTGCCACACAGGGGTAAGTTGTGCCACGCAAAAAATATGTTGCAAATAAAGAAAGAACAAGCCCAAAATTGTTGCTGTGGTTATAAAACAAATTATAATAATGAAGTAGAAATGTTAATTACAGCGAATGAACCAGCACAAAATTTGAAACATATCTGAAAGTAAGTTAATGAAGTTGCCACTGTGACAAGTCACAGCTGAAAACGAGCTGGCTAGAACAACGGACAGAACTGCCAACACTATTTGGCTGTGGCAGCTTGTAAACAACATCTTCTGCATTGAAACCCACTTCGTCCTTTGGGTTTGGAACAAACACAGGCTTGTCCGTTCCTATCTTCCCAGCAACATTTTGAAGGAAAACACCTTCAAACTCATAGTCCTCCCTGTTGAGAGTGTCAACCCGGGCAATATAGTTCACAGTTCGTGATTTGCCAGCACATTTGACAACCACAATGTCACCTTCGATTATTGGGCTATCCAGATCAATATCACCATCACTATCTGATGACACATCATCAAATTCAAAATCTGAATCATCAGTGTCACTTGAACATGGGGTTTTAGATCTCAGGGGACATGACTTTTTCCCACCAGCATTGAACAAACACTGCTTTGTTTTTGTTAATAGGCTCCTCTTTCTATTTTCAGAAAGGGCTATCAGCTTCTGTCGTTCAGTGCTGTCAGTCAAAATCTTTGAGCTGCCCTTTTTGTGACCACCTCTTCTTGCCTTTCTTGGTGCTGCTTTCGGAAATGGCTGAATTACAGATGGTGAAATGTATGGACGATGCATGACATCATGTGAGCTAGATGAAACACAAGACCCAGATGCGGATGGTTGCATAAGATCATCTTCTTGCTCTTTTTGTGGTCGGACATCATCACTGTGCACGGGCAAGACTGCTCCAGGAACCTCACCTGATGGTCCTGCATCTTCCACAGTAGAATTTGCCTCAAGGCTTTCTGCAGCCACATTTTGCTCACGGTCAGTTGGAAGAGAAGGGGAAAAGTCAATTTCACTAAAGATGTCCCGGTTAAATGGATGAATGCCCGAGGCTTGGAATCCAGCAGCAATGTTCAATGGTGTCATGGCAATCATCTGGGCTTGGTTCACTAGAGCTGGGATTTCATATATTGTTACTGTTTTCCCTGGATTGGATCGTAGCCACCCATCCATGGCTCTGTTGTACGCTGTTTTGAAGGGTCCATACACTGACCGGTCGAGCGGCTGGAGACAATGGGAAGTGTGTGGTGGAATGGTCAGTAAGACAACGCCATGAGATCTTGCTGTGTTCACAACATTCAAAGAAATGTGTGTGTCATGGTTGTCGAGGATTAAGAGGATTTTCTTTCCTGGTGAGCATCTGGTGTGCTTGATGATGTGATTTAAATATTCCACAAACACCTCTTCATTCATCCAGCCATTTCGTATTGCCCTCCCTATGCACTGTGTTGGTCCACCTCTGAAGAAGTGATCTCTGTAGTGGACTCTGGATGAACATAGGAGGCACGACTGATCCAATTGCACTCACAGTGTACACCACCGTTACCAATTCCCCGCGTTCAGCGGAGGTGATTGAACCAACTTGTTTCTTTCCTTTTTCTGTGACAACGACTCCAGGGTTTTGAACGGTGGTGCACCCAGTCTCATCAGCGTTGTAAATGTCATTTGGTGAAAACTTGTAATTGTCCATTATCTGACTCAAGTTGTTGAAAAATTTATCAACAACTGGGCGGTTGAAGGCTGTGGCACGCCTAAAAGATGTTGCTTCTGTCACTCTAATTGCCAGGTTCCGGCGCTTCTTGAAGCCTAACCACCAATCATGTCCTGCTTTTTTCTCACGATCCGAACTTGGTGGCAGATTGAGACAGTTTTCTTTAGAAAACTCATATGCCAGTGTGCGACATCTTCTCAATGACAAACCATGAAACATGTCTGACAATTGTTTCACGTGGTCAGACAAATCTCTTTCCATTTCAGGACTAAACACCAATTGCCGTAAGGAAACAGGTGTGTAAGCAGTCCCTGCTGGTTGACTGTCTTGTTTGTGCATGTACCGCTTCAGTGTCATTCGATCCATGTTAAAGTCCTTTGCAGCACTCCTCACACTCTGACCTCCAGTAACAGCGGCAGCAGCCCGTTCCATAACGTATGTAGGAGTTTGCCCACGATTTGTCTTTCGCACGTAGTGGCACACGTCTGGTGGGCTTTTTTTCTGTGAAACACACAAAAAAAAATGAAGTTAACACAATAAATCCGATAATGATGTAGAATATTACTAGAGTGAACTAGTTGATTCAGTGGAGTTCCTGGCATAAGTCTGGAACATTGAACAATGAATGCCAGAACAGCTGGCATTTGTAGAGAGGCACCTGCCTCTCCTGGCATGTTTAGCCAATCAGGCGCCTCCAAATGGAATAACCCACCATGCCTGACTAATTGTAGGCTAGTCCATAATAATGGAGAGAGGAGGTAAGTGCATTCTTGATTCTACAATGATAATAATAATGATGTTAAAAATAATAATGATAATAGTAATAATAAAAATAATTATTATTATTAGAATAACAAAGCGCCTGTACAGCATGCAAATTCCTATCCAAGCACGGCTTACACATCTTAAACATTTACCAGGTAACCCATAGATCTAATTCTTATACAAGTAGAGCATGTAACTTATACAACATGCATTTTGAATTCACTCTATTACAGGCCTACTGATGTGGTTGCACATTCATCTGTTTCTTGAAAACGTGTAAAAAGACATATGGGGCAAGTTGAGCCAGTGGCACAACTTACCCCATTAGCATTGGCTCAACTTACCCCAGTCTGACCTTATTGGATTGTCTGTTCAAATGCATGCATCTCATGTGTGGTGAATGTAAAAATCTTTTACAGGTATGAAGGCATGTAATTGAACAAACAACTACCACATATTATATCTAATCAAACTATTACTACACACAAGAAACATGCACTCACCTCTGTAACGCTTTATTTTACTTTTTTGGCACGAAATATGATTTTCTTTTACTGCATCAACCTCCGATATTGGTTCAGCAAAACAAAATGGTGGAGGTTAAAGCCACGTGATCAGTTGTTTATAGATTGCATACAAACTTGGATTGGCTTAGTCAATTGTGGTTAAAAGGGGGTGGCTCAACTTACCCCTATGCTCAACTTACCCCGACTTCCCCTAATATGTTTTATTTTATTTAGATAAACTGCACTTCTGTTCTTATCTTGCTAGTTCTTTTTTTTTTTTTCATTACCGGAGAAGATTTCGTTATTGAGTAAATAGAAACAGTAATATATTATTGTAGTCGTAGTATTAATTACTTGTGGTCATTAGTGAACCCTCAACTTCAAGAATACTTTGTTCATTACGTCACGAGTCAATGGCGAGTGGATAAATGCGTTGAGTATCTACGGTTCCAGGTTAGCATTATCGTAAGACAGCGGTTGCAATTCTACCCAAAAGCACACCAAAGAATTAGTGAACCAAAAACGTGATGAGACAACAACAACTATGGAAGGCAGTAATCACTGGGGATAGTAAGTTACGCGACTCAGCATTCCTATCCCGTTGCGGTTAAGCACCTGAGGAAGGCCAGTGGATACGTTGGTCGAAACGTGGTGAAAATGACACTCAAGATAAGAAGAGTAGTCTAATAAATCTAAATAATACTTATCTGGCTAAGACGTGTACTTTAACTGCATAATACTAAGCAGTATATTTGGAAAATCGATTGCATAATTGCGAGATTTTTTGACATGTGCAAATAAACTTCGTTGCGTGTAAATTACTTCTGCCATAGTAGCATATTTCTCATTGGTTTACATGCGGCATCATCGTGCTGACACACCGATGCTCGTTAGATCACCGGTTAAGGATTGTTGATAGTGGTCGGTACTAGATGGGTGAATACCAGATGCTGTATGAAGGATGACCTCAACACCTTCTATAAAACTGCAAAACTCTAACGCTGTCATCTCCTCTAACCATGATATACATGCGACTGGGGATCGCTTGTGAAGTTAATAAGTTCAGGAGCACAATATTTGATTCGTTCAATTGGTACCATTCCCACTTCTGTAGCTCTTTGACGTTTGGAATTTAAAATAGGATTCTCTTAATCGCGAAAAGTTTACATGATTTAACCTCCTAACCTTTTTCACGCACATCTGCTTGACATCGAGTTTTCAGTTCGACAATATACACGTAACTAAATTAACAGGTTATATATATATAAGGTTGTGGCAACAGAATACTCTTTTCGTTTTTTTGACTCTCAAGTATATATCTGACACAGTAAGACACAGCCAATCAACCGAGAATCACATCAGTCTATATAAAAACATATAAAATATTTATGGATATATACTCAAGAGTCAAAACAATGAAAAGAATATGCCTTAGTTATATATACTGGAACTGCGTGTAAATAGAACTGAAAATGAGAATATTAAGACGAATAACGACATAACATAAATTAATTATACATATCTATTAAAATAAAAACTTACATTGATAAATGATTGATAAAAGAATAAAGAAAAGTACATTTAATAGAACTTTGGAGAGAAATCACTAAGTGGCTTAGTGTAAGAATGGGCTATGACGATTGGATAGAAATATAAAAATATTATTTATTTGGAGAGTAAATAATTCATGATAACAGAAAATTAAACATATTATTAATAGGACTGTGACAACAGCATATTCTTTTCATTGTTTTGACTCTTGAATATCTATCCGTTAATATCTTATATGTTTTTATATAGATGGATGTGGTTCTCGGTTGATTAAGTGTGTCTAACTGTGTCAGATATATACCCGAGAGTCAAAAGAATGAGAAGAATATTCTGTTGTAACAGCCCTAGTTATTAAACAGATAAAACCGAACGAAACCAATTGCACAGGAAGGGAAACCTCAATTTATAGCGATTTCAGAATTTGTTAGCGTATTAAGTTGGGGAAGGAAGGGGAGGTAACTGCTTAAAACTTTTCAGCTGATCCGTTTGTTTCTCAGAAAATACAAGCGCAGCCATCTTATAATTAAAGACCTTGGTAAAATACGAGGAACGGTAGAGAAGAAAATGCCGTTGACTGTAAAAGGGTTAGCATTTACTTTGTTTCTTTAATTAAGGATTTCCGTATTGGACCCCTTCCCCTCCTACGTGTTATAGCCTTACCCGCTCCACTGCCTCTTTATTGGCTAATGACTATAATTTCATTATCACGTTTGTAATAAGTGACTGTCTAAGGTTACTTGCATCTTACTTTCCCCCTCTCTTACTCTTATTCTTTTGTCTCCTTTTTTTTTTTTTTTTTTTTTTTTGGATTTCTCGTCACCGATTGACGAATTTCTTCTCTTTCATGAGGATCTTGTGACTACGTAAAAAGGATGCGGATCAAATGATACGCAGGTTGAGTACCCGGGGGCAGGGATTTGGTAGAAAGCGAAAAAAAAAAAAGGAAGAAAAACAAGGTAAGAAGGGAATACGCTTAAAAAATGGATACACATGTTTACTTCAGTATGAAAGCAAAGTGGATGATAAAAATGGCGGCGTGATCGGCGGAAATGCAACCCCGCCCATCGAATGCCTTCGTTGTCTGACTTGTCAGAATGAAGAGGAAGGTAGAAAAAACAACGGCTTTTTCAATCCGCGCCTTTTCTGATGAACAAACAATTTTAATCCCAAATTAACAGACAACAAACTATCCTCATGTTCGAGAATACAAGTGATCGACTGAGCTCGAATCTATGGTCCCCTCTTGCTTAACTTTCACAAAAAGCTACAACCACTATAAATGATACCCCCACTCTCTATCTGCGCCTAAATCTAAACACAGATTCCATTAACAAATCTTTATTTCCAGAATTATCGCTTGTGGAACATTAATCCAGTGTACTGCTTCCCGGTTGAATAATACATGGTAGCCTTCAAATCCAATGTAAACAAGTTCTTGTTGAGTTGTCCACATAAATAATCGATTTCTACCCAATTAACACAATTAACAATTATTACAACACCACCTTACATTCATTAACTCTTATCCTCGAGTGGCCGCTGCACCTTGATAAGTGGTGACTACCAAGTAAAAAAAAAAACAAGAAAAAACGTTTTGAGTTCGAAGCCATGTTTAGTTTCAGAAGAGTTTTCGATGGTTAGTTGTTCTATACAAGTCCTGGAGATGACGAGTTCTTAGTAGACAGCTGATCTATACAGGTTCCGGATTTTATAATTTTGTAGCCAAAGAGTAAAAGATCCTTCTTGTGTTGACACAAAGAAAACAAATGCGACGTTGCGAAAAAGGTTCAATTTTTATGGAGCAATTCTGGTTTCTAATTGGTTGATAGTAGAACGTGAATTAAATTGATTCGTCAGTTCCTAGCAGCAGCGTTTATAAAAAGAATCACCCAGCTTACCCCCATTATCCCCTGCAGATTCTCGAGTTTGCCAGAACGAGCCCTGGTTCGATTAGATACACCTGAAGAAGGTCGAAAATTTCTTTGACGGAAACGCTGAGAATATGACACTCAAAATGAGAATAGTAGTCGAAAGAATTTTAATAAGAGGAACTCGAATAAAAAACATATTCCAAGAGAAAATATTGAATAAAATGAGAATTACATTGTTTGAAAAATTTATTAAAAATCTTTGTGTTCCTCTTTATTTTGGAAATAGATATCTTGTATAATCAGCTCAATGTTTATTCATCTTGTGATGAGTGATATATATATATATATATATTATATATATATATATATATATATATATGATGTGTATTTTAACCAGAGCATCTCTGAGCTTTTGTTTTGAATTTTCTTTAAAATATACTGCTCATGCATCTACCACCTGCCCCTTATTCTTAGAAGATGTTCAAAAATAGTCTAACATCTAATAAAGGCCACTCTTTCGGCTAAGCTCGACCATCTGTCCCATCCCCGCACTGTTGCATCCATGTGCTTATTTTACATATACTTTAATATACTCTGCTCTCATCAACTCATATCACTTGTGTTCCCTCGACGTACATACTCCTGATTAACCAAGTAACAAAACCCCAATCATTCACAGTTGAGGTCTTTAGATACCAGAAGTCCTTTTACTCTAATCGCTTCTTCATTTGAACTTCTCATCTTTTTAATATCCTCGCTATTTGCCGCTTTCTTAACTAGTAGACCTCAACATTCAAATGTTGATTCGCCTAGTTTGGGACAAAAAGGGATAACGAAAACGTGACATAATTTAGACCTACTAATATTTAAGGCAAAATTTTCTGTTTATTAACTTATAAAGCCTTTTATTTTATGATTCTTATCTTCAAAATGTGTATTGGCACTGTGATGTTAGAGGCTACGATTTGGGATTATGTCTAACTGGGTAATACCCAAGTTTAAGTAGCGAGATGTATGATCAATTTATATTTAAATTCTACAGTAAAGAAAAAAGAAAATAGTGAGAGCGCAAAGACTAGACCCCTGTTGTGTAGTAGTTGGTATATATATATATATATATATATATATATATATATATATATATATATATATATATATATATATATATATATCATAAGACCACTTAAGAAAGTAAGCGTTATTATCGAATTTTTAATCAAACAAATGGTTGAAACCATTGCCAAAAGGGGAAATATGATGGAAAAAAATGAAATTTGCTTCATTCGCAACCTTAACCGTGATCTAATAATTGTTTTTTTAAAAAACAAACGTTTTCACCTGGTAAAAATGATAGGACCACTGTAATAAAATCGGCTAGTTTTGAAAAAATGAATGCGAAAAGCTTTCTATATTACTAAAAGCAACTTGTTAGTGGATAAAAAAAAAACATCTTACTAAATGATAAATGGCAAAGTTGCAATGCTGATTCTGACTATCGCCATTTTCTGCCCCACTACTTCGAACCATCACGAACTGAAGAATGTCTCTCTACTTCTTACAGCTCTGACGAACATAATTTCCACATATCTCCAAAAGACCATCCCCACTTCTAAATGACATCATTAGTATTAGCTAATCACCTGATGTTTTTACATGTCATTATTTCTAAGTTGTCAACTTAATTGTTATGATAACATTTGTTAAGTAAACATTTCTAAATTAATGTAAATAAATATTTATTCAAAATATTTTAATTATTCTAAAACATATTTTAACTGACAAAACATGTTTGGCTTGAATAATCATAATAATCGCCAAAAAGCACCCCTTCGGCATGTTAATATGATAATATCACTCCGACTGAAGAAACTAAAATGTTTTCCGGCATTGGCTTTACTTCTTGATAACATCTTCTAATAGGAATTGAGTAGAACACTTGCTTTGGTAATATTAATTTAGTAAAGAAAGACAAGATGCATATATGCTGTACAAAACAAAGAGGACCGTCCTGACTAGATTACGAAATCGATTTTATTCAATCAAAGCAAGAGAGATGGTCTGGAATCAAACCTCACACGTACAGCATCAGAACACAATCTTTGGACATATTTAACTTTTAGATCGACATAATTTGTTCAGAGTAATTTCTTAGAAACTGTAGGAAACATATTGCGTGTTAATTTCCAATGTTAGTTATGGAGTGAAAGGCATTCTTATTTTTTATCAAATCAAGAACCGCCTTGAAAGAGATGTCCGTTCATTTATATTGTCTATGCAGAAATATCTGAGCGTTTGTGCTGAATCTATAAATTGTTGGTTAATACTATTTCACACTTAAGTGTGATAGACCAACGAATTGACCGATGGACAGAACCTAATTTCGTTGAGATTACGATGATGATTGATTTATAATGTTTTAGAATTACCTATCATATTTAAACCATAACTGTGACAGACCAACAGATTGATACATTAACAGGGCCTTTTCTGTATATCCTTGAACGTATTTTGATTTAGAAGCATTGATTCACACTGTACGATCGACAATAAAAGCTGTTTGAACAAGCATCAGAGACTAAAGTGCGAATAAAACCTTGAATGTGACAAACCTACGGACGAACAATGACTTTTTCTTACGATAAGCAGACGAGTCTAAAGCTAACTTGCAAAATAGGAAAGTAATTTTTATGATTGGCAATAGCAGAATTTCCCTTGGCAAGGTATTAAATCGAATTTAATAAAGTTTTTCTTGTATTTGGTTTGTAACACAAAAGAATGACTTTTTGAAATGCGTACACATTCTTGTCTTATTTTCTGGCAAACTCCCTCTTGTAATCTTTTTCAAAAGACAGAAAAAAAACAATCTGTTTTCATACGGCAGAAAAATGCATTTGCAAGATATTTACATGGAATTATATTTTGAAATAGATTTTTGGAAGAAGCGAGACGGAAATAATTTCGTGTCTAAACATATTTAATAACGTCTGTTGGGTTTTGCTTCAAAAGTGAAACTACATTACAAGACAAATGAAGATAGGAAGGAGGAAACACAGCAAAAACAATGAACTCATAATGGCGCAGTTGTGCAAATACAGGAGAAGTCGGTTTCGTTGCGAAATCTATTTAAGAAAACATTTCCAGCGTTTTATAAACGGAATGAAATGTTCCAAAAAGAGAAATGAACAACTATGAAAAGCAGGGCAACTATGAATCGTTTAAGCGCATTGGGAATTAAAGCTCCGGTCTGTCCTATTTAACGGCGTATCAACTTATTTTCGCTGAGTTAATAAATGAGTTATTAATTGGTTTGTCAGGGTACGGCAAACCAACATTTTGCGATTATTTCGTGCCGAAACTTTTACATAGATTATAATTGATTCTTCCTAAAGCTTAGCTTGCCAGATGTACATCTAATCCAACTAGTAAACTACAATGTCTACGCATTAGTATTATAAACGATAATCTGCTATAACCCTGGGCCTATAAACTATTATAAACCTGAGTCCATTACCTGTGTAAAACGTTGGCCATCACCTGTTATAAAACTGAACACCTAGAATGCTTAAATGCTGAACTCATAAATGATTATAAACCTGGGTAAACAGCCTCTAATAATACTGGGCACATAACCTGGTATAAACTGCCCATAAATTTCATAAAACTGCGCACATAATCTTTTATAAAATTGGGCCTATAACCTGTTCTAAAACTTGGTTCATAAGTTTTTATAAAATAGAGCCCATAATCTGTTATAAATCTAGTTTAATAATCTGTTATAATCCGGGACCAATAACATGTAATAGTACTAAACTTATAACCTGTTACAAAACTGGGCCCATAACCTATTATAATACTGGGTCCATTACTTATTAGATTTCTCAGGTTGTATGAATACCTCGTTAATCTATTTATTGGAGAATGAAAGAGAAGAAAATAAATTCTAGCTCTATATAACATGAGCAAACAGTATAAAATGCGTGTATAGTTTTCAGATATATATTTGGAGTTAACAAAATATAGCATTCTCGCATAAGTGAAATAACAAGAAAATTGGCTTAACGAATATCTGTTGTTTTCATTTTGTCATAACGGTAAACATCTGTTTACAGAAATGCAGCGATGCACATACACATCAACGTATGAACAAACAAAATCTCAGTCTTTTTTGGGGAGGCATATTTAATGTTAAAAAGCAATGAATATTTAATTGGTTTATGCATCAATATGATTTATTCTGTTTAAAATAAACATTTTTAACCCCTGTCTAGATGTGACACAAGATTAAGAAAGTGGAAAGTGCTCGACTGAACTCCAGTCTATGTTTCCCTCTTGCCATGCTTTCACAAGAAACACTCGATTAGCCACAAACACTATAAATGATTGTATGAACTCAGCTTCATTTCCAGGAGTTACAGCCTATGGAACACTGTCCCACGAGCGTGCTTCTCCATTGAATACAACATAGTAGCCTTCAAATCCAATGTAAACAAGTTCTTGTTGAACCATCCCAATAAATAATCAAATTATACCCAATTTACACAATTAACGATTACTACTCTACAACCTTACATTCATTAACCCTCATCCTTGAGTTGCCTTCGGACCTTGATAAGTGATGGCATCTTTGTCAAAAATGAATTATGAAAAGTTAGCGTCTACGAGGAAGAACGTTTTAACCCGCAATAATTATTGGGTTGATATTTCCCGTTAGAGGCGCCTAAGGCGATTAGGAAATATATAAACCCCTTCTCATGGAGTGAGAAGGAAAAGGCGTGAGGGGTGAAGCTCTTAGATGTGTACAGAAGCTCAGTCGACGCATAACAAGCCACGCCAACATTAGATTTGAAGGCTTTAGAACTGATGTAAAAACCTGAGGAATCGAAACACAAAACGTGGTTACTCAAACGATTAGGATTCATCATTGCCTCCGATCAGTTTGGAAAGACAATGATTACCCCATTTGAAGCTGCTCATATAACATTAAATCAAAAAGGGATGTGCATTTGTAATAACATCTAATTTGGGCTGGCACTACAGTATTCCAATGAAAACAAAGAGGTAAGAGGAGAGCGCATACAGCACCTCGTATTCATAAATTGTTACCTATTTTGGATTACGCAACGATAGAAATAGATTCATTAATTCGTTAAGTTCCTTTTGTTTAAGGCTTAGTTTGCTAATGACGGTATGAACCCCAAAAGAGTGTCGAGCTTTTAATGGCTCCCATTTCTTGACGTTCTCGAAATGGTCTACTACTTTTGAAGGGAGTTTTTCGCATTTGAACGTATATACATTAACGGGTTTCTTTTATGCAGTGTATTGTTTGATCAAGTTTCCATTACGGTCGAGTGTGCATTGGCGTTGCTTTCGCCATGTTTTTTTATCAAAATAAAGGGTGATTGATTGATTAATGAATGGCCATGTTTCAAAGGGCTTATTATTTAAAGACGCATTAACTTTCTAAATGTATACAATGTTGAAACGAGTAGTTGTTAATATTATCATGCCATTAATTCATTGATATTATTTACGGAATATCAGTCCTTTTTTCTGGTTATTTTTGTTCAACCACCTATTGGTTAACATCATCTCAACTCGTCTTAAACCGTTTAGAAAATTACAAAATGCTTTTAAAAAACGTTTAAGATACAATTACTTTTCTTAAAATTCATAAGATTTTATTTTATCTCTACTTTTGTAATTAATTTCGGATAAAACATGTTCATCACTCCATAAAAGGCTTTGAACAAACATCGAGATTTAACTGTTATTAGTATATGTTTTCTTTGGGTTTAGTAATATCACTGTCTCGTGATGTTAAAACGACGGTCGTCTTTTTTACAGACGTTGTATGTTAAAGAAACATCGTTTATTCGAACTTTCATGTCGCGCGTGTATGCAATAATAAAAATGGCCAGTGTTCCCTTCTATGATAATAAATAATTTATTATTCGAAAATAATTATATATATATATATATATATATATAATTTAAAGGAGATTAGAACAATAGTCTAAAGAGCTAAGTGTATTTTAATGTAACAGTGAAATTACTAGTTTAATTAAAATAATTTAGATATATAATAAGCTCGTTGTAATTTAGATATATTATAAGCTTGATTTTGTTGTTGTTCCTTCTTATGAAACTGATTTTTAATTTAATTAAAATTTGATTTTTAAATTTAAAAATTTTTTTTTAATTTTTAAATTATAAATCACATTACTTAATATATATATATATATATATATATATATATATATATATATAAATCGAACAAGGTTTAATAAAAAATATGTGCATCTCAAACGTTGTTTACAAAGATATTTTATCTTATTTTCAAAATTATACATGTATAAACAATAAATTTTTCCAATTTTATTCGCTTTAAAGCAAGAGAATTTTCTTGTCGAGTTCACGATCGATGTCAGAATCTAAGAACGTAACTTAATTCGTTCTTCACAACTTTATGTGATTTTCTCTATTTTATCTTTATCTCCGGAGACAAAATATAAACGAAATATAATGTCCTTAGTTCCTCTTTGTAGAACATTCACACCTAGAACTCGCCTTACTATAACATTTGCAAAAAACCTCCGATTTTTCTCAGATTTTCTTAAATGACACAAATGTTGTAATACGCAGTTTCTTTCGTACTTCTTATCTGTGTAAAACTTTGTAGAAAGAAGGGTTTCCCTGAGAGATACAACATGGTACTCTTCAAATCTTATATCAATAAAAATTAGTCATCGCATTATATTAATATTATTTGTTCTTTTACATTTTTTCAGAAAATTAATTCGAGGGATTGTTCACAAAGTAATACCTGCTATTTTTATTCAATCAATAAAAAGGATAGCAACTTGTATTGTTATGATGACTGAACTATGAGTTAAAGTAAGCTCAACCCCAAACTACAGCTTTCCTTAATTGGCATTGCTTGAGTTCAGTGGCAAGGAGAAGTGCTAGACGACTGAAAACAATGCCGAGATAAGCGGAGAGCACATGCATCATAACGAATTCCCAAATGGTAACCCATTTTAGTGCTGACCAGGCTCAGCGTTGCTTAATTCGGTGATCTAACATCAACGTAATTATATCGTGTGTATATATATATATATTAAAAATAGTGGGTATAAGGACATAGAGATAAAATATAAAGTAAATAACACTAGCACAAATGGATCTAGAAATCGTGGTAGGAAAATTATTTGGTTCACACACCCCTTTAACATTATGTTGAAAACAAAACTTGGTGCAAAATTTTTACAACTTATTAATAAGCATTTCCCACCAAATAATATATTACATAAAATATTTAATAAAAATACATTAAAATTAAGTTATAGCTGTAGTGATAATTTGGAAAGGATTATAAAAAAGCATAATGGAAGAATTTTAAAGACGACTAATAGAGAAGGGGAGAATACTAGTGCAAACACTGCGGTGAATAAATGTAACTGTAAAAAGCCTGAGGAATGCCCAATAAAAAATGAATGTCTGACCTCATCGGTGGTATACCAAGCAAGGATATTCCCGGTGGAGAACCCAAGGGACGAAAGATTCTACATAGGGAGTACCCAAATGACTTTCAAAAATAGATTCTATGGACATACACGCTCGATGAATAATCAAACATATGAAAAGGACACTTCCTTATCGTTATATTACTGGAAATTAGTTAGAGAAAATAAAACACCTAGTATAGAATGGAAGATTATTAGGAGGGCCAATACTTGCCACTCATTGAACTCACCATGTCTATTATGCTTATCAGAAAAACTTGAGATAACTAGGTTTAAAGACAGAGAAAAATTATTGAATATTAAACAAGAAACTGCTATATCCTGCAAACATTTCAGAATACACGCACTTAAGGAACTCTAAATTAGGAGACTGGAACTGCTATAAGTACAACTAACCCCCATCAAATAACCCCCCCCCACAAAGAGGATAAGTGAGGTCGCAACTATAATCATACCCGTATGGGTTACGTAAGTCACTTAATATTCTACTTCATCGAGCAGTTATGGTATTACTAGCCGAAATTAGTACCTGTATGAAGGTATATTTGAACCAAATGAGTAATAGATCGTTTTGAGTGAAGCTCGTAATAATGTATGCATATGGATATTTTTGGGTGTGTGCATGTATGGATATATGATCTTTATATACCCGGGTAGGAAAAATAATTTATTAATATAAAAAAAAAAAATGAAGAAATAAATAGATGAAAGAAAGTAAGGAATGAAGGGTGAATGGAAGAAAAGGGAATAAGGGTATTAGAGTGAATAAACAAAGATGACGGTAAGTACTACAATATATAAGCTTATATACTCGGTTTGTATAACCTAAATACTCTGATTTCTGACATATGTTATTATATATTATTATTGTATCGTGATACATCTTATGTATATCTGCCTTACCATCGAAAGAATGTTTGCTAAATATGAGGATAACCCTATGAAATTCATGCTGAATTCAATATAAATTTTTACGTAGTGTCAATTTTTACGGTAAAAAACCTACAACTTAGGAAAGTGTAACAAGCGGATGGGGCCATGAAACATAACTAGACGTGTGGAATTTGATAGAAAAAGTGAATTTATATAGTAAATGTATTCATGTCTGTTTCTACTTTAGATGTATCATTTGGTGGCACGGTACATGTATGCATGTATATATGTATATGTCTATATTTGTGTGAGTTTGTATGTATAAGTGTATTTTATGTATGCATGTATGTTTGTATGTTTATATATATATATATATATATCTGTATCTATATATCTGTGTGTATGTTTGTATGTGGATGTATCTCTGTGTCTATTGTATGTAGATGTATGTATATACATGTATATTTCTGAACTATTAGAATAGGCTGCCTCGTATAGAATTGTTGTAACAATATAGATTACAAAAATGTATGGATGTCCGAATGTTGTTTATATATATATGTTATATATATATGTATGTGTGGGTATGTATATATATATATATGTATGTATGTGTGTATGTCTGTTGTGTGTGTGTTTATATGTATATATGTGTATGTGTATGTGTGTGTATATGTATGTATGTATATACATATGTGTGTGTACATGTATGTATGTGTATATATATATATATATATATATATATATATATATATACACCCGTCTGTAGTCGGGTAGCATAATATTGCATATACGAAGAGGTTACCACGCTACATAAGTAAAGAAAAACACTATTATTTGTCTATGTATGTCTGTAATGTGTGGGTGTATATATGCGCGGGTGTAGATAAATGTAGACATTTATAAGTGTATTGATACACGCATATACGTACATGTGGGGTTTAGATAACTTTCGGGTTTTATATTTATTCATATTTTGTTGGTTTATTTGGTTTAATTAAATTTATTTTTATTCTTATTTATTTATTTTTTATTTTTGTTTTTGTTTTGTTTTATTTACCTTAATGTAATTTTTACTTTATTTCTACGTAGTTTCAGAATTATTGTCTAGTTTCAGTAAATAAAACAAAGAGCGTTCAGCATGGATTCGCTTTTGAATATATGTATTAATGTGTGTATCTGTGTGTTGGCGGTGTCTGTGTATGTGTGTGTTATATGTGTGCTGCATGTATGTGTGGGTGGAGGTAGATTAAAAGGCACCGGTCAGTACTTGGTTGACCATAGCTAAGGTTATTAACTTACAGACTCTAAGACAAGAAAACTAAACTCTCAAGTACCCTATGCCATAAAAAGCCAAAAGTTAGGTTGGATGGGGGAAGGGGAAAAGAAAAAAGATGTTTATTATCTTCAAAGACCTCACTCATCCTTTTACCGTTTTTTGTTTTGTTTTAATCCCACCCAGGTTGTATTTTAACTTGATAAACGAAATAGAAAAATGTATTTGGTGAAAATGTCACTTTTGAAGGTAATTCTTGGCCTGAAGACGTAATCCCCCAACGTGGGTGATTACAGAAACATGTATGCACATATGTAGCCATTAATGTTCGTATAAATAAAATTAATATATATATATATATATATATATATATATGTGTGTGTGTGTGTGTGTGTGTGTGTGTGAATTTATTTCTAAAATTCAAAATGGCGTAGTGGGAACATTTAGAGCTTCTCTTCCTATTTTCGGATTTTAATCATGTAAAAACGCACTTCATTTTCTGTTGACCGAATGATTGTTGCTATTTCTGCTGATGAGTTAAGGGCAAAATAGATTTACTGATGAAGCTGTTGATATTGCGCAACGAAACAGAAACTGTCAAGATATGTAAATTTCACCTGAATTAAAGGAATAAATTATAAGATGGTCAACACCATGCACTTTGAAATATAGTATTTTGCCATTAATTCATTATATTGCTCTGTAATTACATTGAGCTTATTAAATATGTATTGGTATATATTACAATATATTTCCACAAATATATATATATATATATATATATGCTCAATGTAAGACAGAGCTGGTATATGGTCCATTTATTATACACATACTATTAGTTACATAAGTGCATACATTGTTACATTGACATCCTAATTAAAAGATACCACTTCATCAGACCAATAAAGGAGCAATATTGAAACGTGAGTCAAGATTACATTCGTTTTTTATAAGATTCAGGTGTGGTTAACGCTCTGGAAGAAGGTGGGGTGTATATTTGTTAATATAAGCAGTAAGGGTTTTTGAGGGGTGTGTGGTAAAGGAACTGAATGGGGCGAGAAAGAAAAAGGAAGTAGGTACGATTCTGCGTGGTTAAGCTTATTCAGAGGGGAGGTATAGGTATTATTTTAACTTGGCAACTGTTTATTAGGCAAAGTTTTCACTTTAATCTTAAATTATATTATATCCTAATCCCCGCTATTTCCAAATCTTAGGTTTTTATGGTTGTTTTGTTTTTCTTATCTGATGGCGACTTCATTATTCGTATAGGTCTCCCGCTCAGGCCAGCAACAGACCTTTAACCTCATCGAAAACTGTGACTCGTGATCGTCTCTACCGGAAGATCTGTACATAAAATACTCAGCGTCTCAGCTCTCTGTTGGTTTTTACTGAAAAAGAAAGAAGACATACTCACAGGTTCTAACTACGAATAAGTTAATTTCACAAAGTTACAGGTTTTTACATATGTACATCGTCAGTTCACCAAATCATGAACGTTCTCAAAGAATCTTATTTTTCGTTCACTGGATGGCGGTCAAGAGAGATGGAAGGGGGTCTGGGAACTTCTGGGAGCGTATATCCTTCTTGAGATTTGGATTCAATCTGTCTAAAACAGCCTGGACGCTTGCTTAAATATTAAGGGGCGAGATGGGCCTGGCGATCTGCTGAACCAACTAAAGCCAGCCACGTCTCTGGGGAACCCCAGATACATTTGCGTGTGTGCACTCCAGCAATCTGTCCATAGATTCGCAAACCTGGGGGAAAAATGAAACCCTTTCACACGATCCCAAGGGGTAAAATCCTGTCATTTAGAAAGCTATTGGCTGAATAGGTGTTCTTCAGGCCAGCATAGGTCTGGTTCTATCTCCACATTCGGCCGTTTCCTGTCCTTGTTTCTTTTTCAAACAATAAAATTTATGTCTGTTTCCTTTCAAGTACAGTACTCATCCCTCTTGAAAGGTCACCTGCCCCTCTCCGGGCTTCAATTAACGTTCAACAGACATTTACTCGCCCTAACTCAGGGTTTAGGGGGGTTTCAATCTCCCCAATGGTGAGCAACATAGTTCCCTCAAACGGTCACGTTACACGTATATATTATTGATAATCTCTATTTATTTATTTTGTTTATTCCTCGCTTTTTGATCCTTCATTTGTTTCTTGTTTTCTATTTATTTATTTGTTTATTTATAAGATATACGTTTATATGGTCAAATTAACAGTCAGTTGAACTGATATATAGGTTTATTTATATGATTAAAAAAACAAGCGGTATACTCAAAGTTATATTTTCCACTATACTGCGGTACCTGAAGTAATTACAGACGCAAAGGTTTTCATATAATTTAGATGGTTATCATTCTTTTATTTAGTTTTTTTCCTCAATACTATAATATAAATATATGTTATAGGTGTATATGCTTCGTTATAGGGATAGGTATTTCAAACCATATACATACAAACAGGTACATAATAGCTTATATTTGTCTATTTGGTGGAGTATTCCGTTTTCAAAGCACTCTCGTTAGAGTACTTAGTTAATTATGTGGTTGTTTTCCTTATGTAATGCTGCATTTTTGTACGTATCTATCAACATTCCAATTGCAAGCATGCAGACCGATAGATTATTTTAGTTGATCGTTTTCCATTGTTTAATTCTTAAGTATGCAAAGTGCACTCACCTTTATCCAGTTGGTGAAATATTGTGTTTCTGTTCGTTCAGTTTAGTATTAAAAGGTAGCGGTTGAGATGGTGTTAAAGGTTAACAAGAGGATGGATACTTCCTTAATTTAGCTACGATACACACCTCTAATAAATAACGACATTCAACGAAAAGCGTCGAAAAATAGGCTAGCATAAATAACAGCTTCGTTGTAAGAAAGAACTATAGATAGAAACACAGTAGAAATGTTATTTGCGTTGAATGGTAGCGAACTCGTGCTAAAAGAAAGATAAAATATAATGTTATTAAACACATAAAGCCTGCACATTAAATTAAAAACGAACAAAACCAATTCCACAGCATGTAAAATCTTCATTTACAGCGAGTACAAAATTTGTCAGCATCTTTAATAGGAAAAAGGACACATAACTCTTTAAAACTTGCAAATTGCATTGTTATGATGACTAAACTCATGCATTCATGACTTGGACGTTCCATCCCTTTGTTGAAGATCTTTACGGTGTGATATTAAAAAACACCCCTATCATCGACGTGCATAGGAAGCAGAGCTGCGTTATTGACATCTTCCATGTATAAAAACATTGAATCGAATATTACATAACTGTGCCTGCGAAACGTTTACAAAGCCGATGCAGTTGATGGTACAATTATGAAATATGTTCGTCGATTTCAGAATGACGACAATGACGTAAGTGACTAAACGGTTCGGACGCTCATGCACAGCAATTGCCCTACTGCGTCCAAAAGTACATTAAACATATAGTGACTATGTAGAAAACTAAATTCTGCAGCATAAAAGGTCACTCGTTGTTATAGTACTACATGCGTCTTCGTAGCTCGTCGACCTTTTGAGTTGGAAAAATACGATGCATTACTTTTAGAAAGATCCACGCATCATTAACGCTGCAATGCATCCCTCTCACTAACCGCTCTCTTCTAATGGTTTTGGGCTTAATACGCTGTGATATTTATTTAAAAAAAGAAATGTTCCTATGACAAAAGGCAGCGTTTTATTTTTATATACGAGTGATAACTTAGTACAATTTGTTCGTTTTTGTGGTATATCAACCAATTTGGTTTATTTAATCTCGAAGCACAACACGTTTTTTTAAACGAGTCAATATGTGATCAGATATGAACTCGGTTTCAGATTATTGATTTCAAAAATAAAACTAATAATTGCATACGATTAATTGAACATATAGTGCTTTTATATTCAAAGCTTATAATTAAATTTCTAATTTTTCCGAATGCGCACGATATGAATTGAACAGGATAATCACCAAGCCCATCGTCTGCATCGTTATCACTTAGGCCAATCAAGAACCGAAGGAACTTAAGACTTGATTCATGATGCGTATGGACGTGACTTACAGGCTAAAAGATGTGGATGGAAAAGTATGTTTAGGTTTTGATCTAGCTGATGGTATTAAGGTTACACACACGCACACAAACACTCACACAAACTTTGCTAAAATAAAAAGATGTGTATAAATTTATATATATTAATAAAATATGTGTGAACACATTTTTCACACACAGACACACACAGACACTCTCACACACACACGCACGGACACATATATATATGTATGGATATATATATATATATATATATATATATATATATATATATATATATATGATAATGTATAAAAAAACGAAAAGTATAAAACGTTATAGCTTTTTCTTTATTCGTTTTCTATTGGTGACGTGCCGGAATGAAAAATATTATAATGATAGAAATTAAAAAAAAAACTTTTACAAGTATATATATATATATATATATATATATATATATATATATATATATATATATATATATATATATATACAGTAGCGTCCAAAACTAACGGACACAATTTTAAAACCTAATATTGGTTAGAAATAACAACTGTGAAAAGCTAAAATGTTTACAACTGGTAGTCGTTATCATCTATAACAACATACTAAAATTTGAATACTTTGCAAAGAAAGAATCATATAAAATATTTATTTATGTATCACTGCTTTTCCCTTAGTTTTGGACGCTACTGTATATATATATATATATATATATATATATATATATGTATACATATATGTATATATATATATATATATATATATATATATATATATATAGTTGGTTTTTGAAATATCGTTACTTTCAAATATACTGTTTTCGTTCAGCGGGTCTAGATTTTTATTTTAAAACCAGTCACCGCTAATTTAAAGTTAAGCTCAATGTATCTATTTTATAGGAACAGAGCATATATAGTGTAAAATTTTGTTGAAAACTCAAAGATTCGCGTTTTCTTTTTATAACCTTCGTTTATTTCCTGGATTTTTTCCATTACAGCTGTTTCAGTAGTGGGTAGGCAAAACAGGAATATTAAAATAAATACGCATTAATGTAGAAATGAAATTATATAAAATTATATGATAATTGGAAAAAAAACAAATAAAAAAGGGGGAACTAAAACAAAATTAAATAATTAATAAATAAAAATAAATAAAAAATAAAAATACGAAACTACGGGTTAAAACAGAAAACTATCTTCGCATAAGACCAAAAGATGGAGGAAGTGAGGAGGCATTGTTTTGGAAAACTTTTTACCCGAATACGATGTTCAGCATGTTAAAAATATGCCTTTTATTGTAAAAATCTAAAGAAATTGGTGGGGACAGGATATTTTTTATGGACACATAAATCGTAAAATTAGCTACCCACTAATGAAACAGGTGTAATGGAAAAAATCCAGGAAATAAACGAAGGTTATAAAAGAAAACGTGAGTCTTTGAATTTTCAAACACTCTCTCTCTCTCTCTCTCTCTCTCTCTCTCTATATATATATATATATATATATATATATATATATATATGTGTGTGTAAAGTAAATAAATTAAAGAAGTTAAGTAATGAAAAATTTATACAAAAACAAAAAAAAACATGTTTTTAAAACCAGAGCGACAAATGCTGAAATATTTCAAACTTCCACGGTAAATGTGATGTCAGTCAATATTTTATTGTTCCGCCATACTTCTGGTGCGAGATCGATATTCTGACACAGCTTCTCGCCCTATGTCTGGACCCGGCTATTCACCCTCGGCCCTGACATTCACCTCGGACCTGTCCTTCAACCTCGACCCTGGCTTCGCACATGCCGCCGTATATTCAAAACGCCTTATTTCTCGAATGGAATCTCTGACCTAATAGCCATTATGTTCGACGTGATTTACGCTAGGTTAGGATAGATCAGATAATTTTACAGGCCGTCAATTGCAGCCCTTCTTGGTTCTGATTCAATTCGGTTGAATCAGGTCACTGCAATTGCTGTAGTGAGGAGCTTGGATACGCATGCTCCTGGTACGATTGAATACGGTAAAAAAGGGAAATGATAGTGAAAGAAGATATTATTTAGTTTTCGTCTACAGTATACGAGGTGCGTTATACAAGTTCCGAGATTTTTTTGTAAGGGTGTTTTTATTGATAGTACACACATGAAATTCTAGTTCACTTTAAATAAGCTCCTCCGGCTACAATGCATTTTTATTACCGTTCCAACTATTTTTGAAAGACCGCATGGAAGTCCTCTTGGTTAGCGTTTCAATGACTCTTGCCACAGACTCTTTAATCTCCTCAATTGCCTCATGACGACAGCCGTCAAGGCTTCCTTGAGCTTAGAGAATAACCAAGAGTCACAGAAAGCAAGCTCTGAACTATAGAGAGGATGAGGAACTGTCATGATGGCCATCTTGATCATAACAATTCATTTTTGATTTTCTCTGGGCACCCTTGGGACAAACTTTACGCGACTCTTCCGCATCTTCAGTTCCTCGCGAATAATTATGTGTACAGTTCTCACACTGACATCAAACTTTGCACTTATTGTCTCTATAGACATAAAACGGTCCTTATCCATGAAAATCTTATTTGGCGAATACAATCTCGTCTTCTGATTGCTTTCTCTTCTCAAACCTCTCACCATCCCTTAAAGACTCCCTACTTTCCTTGAATCTCTTATGTCACTCAAAACTGATGGCCAATGCAGCGAAGAATGTTCAAAAGCAGTCTGAAGAATTCCATACGTTTCAGTGGCATTTTTCCAGGTTTAAAACAGAATATTATTGTATATCTTTTTTCTAAAATGTTCTTGCGTCAAGATTGTATCTTTGAACTTCACCAGCTGTGACTATCATACTTTAGTAGGGCGTATTCCAATTCCTGCTGTAGCTGTTCATTTATAGCGGAAATCATAACAATTGGTCAGTTATCCCATAAGATGTATGGAAATAATATACTAACTTTTCATGCGTGTACGACTGTACAAAAAAGTCTTGAAACTTATTGAAAGCACCTGGTACAATAGAATCGATGTAAGTGCATTTATCGAGCACTGGGACATCGTGCAAGCATGTGTATCATTTTCACGTTGGTTCACTTACACTTTCAATTATGGGCGTATAGATTTTTTATGAACCCATGTCTTCTTGTTTTAACATTGGAATGTCAGCCATTTTTTATAAAAAAATTTTTACAATGCACTTTTATGAGCTCTCTCGCATTTGTATTTAAAGATTGCGGTTTAGTCAGGCTGTTCGTAAAATTTAATAAACAATTCTAATTTGTCTATCTTGTTTGACGTAAATTGCATTTTCACCTTGGCGCTCATATTTAGACTCAGTTTATTGGCTTTTTCGCTAAGAGCAAATTGTTTTATCTGTTCTAATACCTCATAACGCCTGTTATTGGTTTAAAGAAAAAAATCTTCTAAACCGATGCTATTTATATTTATCAGCACAGCACAATGTATCGCCTTATGGAGAGCTTAGAATTTGTTTACATTAAAACTCTTTTATGTATCTGTGCCATTGGGAGATAAGAATATCTGGTTTTGTTTAAAGTCATATGTATTTTTTGGGTAATTATTTAAAACGTAAATCTTTGATTAAGTGGGCAGCTGGTACGTGTGGAGTTTTATTTTCATGTGAAAATCTTGAAATATGCTTTACTAATTCATGATGATTAGTAGACACTATTTTGCCTTCTTTTGATTGGTTGAGCAAGTAGATAATGTTTTCCAACTAAACACACCTACATCTATTACATTAAATATAATTGGTCTTATTAAAAAGTATAATGACTTTGCTCTTATTTCCGAGTCCGTCTATTTATTAGCTTGACAAATGCATTCATCGGAAAATTTCGCATATTGAATAAACGTATAATATATATATATATATATATATATATATATATATATATATATATGTGTGTGTGTGTGTGTGTGTGTGTGTGTGTGTGTGTGTGTGTGTACTTACCGGTTTTATTGAGCTTTTACATCTAGTTGAGATTACTTTACTTGTAAGTATTAACTCTTTAATATTTATAATATATTTTAAGTTTACCATTTTGATTAACTTGGTAAACTTATTGTAATTTATATATATATATATATATATATATATATATATATATCATCTTATTTATAGTATTCCCAATCTTACTGGGTTTAAATGATTGGAAATTCAGTAATCGTTCAGATACGAATAATTTTTAAGCCAGAAAGAGATAACTTAAACTGAAAGCTACAAAATTATCACATTTGATAATTGAGCATTCATATATGGTTTTAACAAAAACCAAGACATCAAGGAATAGATTGATAGCAACAAATAGTGTATTTCATCGTTAGTTGCAATTATTTCAAGACTATTCGGGCAATTAAAAAATTATGTCGTTTGAAAATTTTCACAATAACAGCCTTTCGTCAGACTTGTTGAATAAAAAAACGCTTTAACAATAAAACATTATTGAAACCATTTCCTTATTTGGAAAGGAAAACAAGCGAGAATATCTTACCTTTGCAAAGGTTTTTAAAGATTAATATATTTATATAAATATATATGTGTGTGTCTGTGTGTCTGTGTGTGGCTGTGAGTATTTGTAATTTTACATATATACACGCTTATATTGAATCAATAAAGTTGAAGCTTCATAGCTTGTTCCACCATTATGTCTTAAAATTGCCTCAGTGCGATCTATCCATGACATCTCTGCAATTTTCGGCCTACTATAAACCTAAATGTATTTATATACACATTAAACAATGCTTCAAGAAATCTATATTAATCTCTTGAACAATATCTGCTTTTTTTCCTTTTTTACTTTACTTCATCGTTCTGATATGATGCTTACGAGTCAGGAGACCGATTTTAATCATCGCTTGAATCTCATCAAAATTCACAAAATATGTAAACTGTTCGGAAAAGGGGAGTAGAATAGTGGCGGTTTTGGCAGATCCGGTTGTTTTTGTTGTTTTAGTTTATTGCATATTGGCCCTTTTCGGGTTAATTAATGCGGAATCCAGTACTTTCGAAAAAAAGTTTCATGATTTAGGTGCCTTAAATCCTCAAACACATACTCATATTTCCTAAATCGGCCATTTGTAGAGATAATTGTTTCTTTGTTTGTTTTTGACTTTGCAGAACATGATTTAGTTTTACAAAGACAGATGGAATAATAATGTTATTTGTCATGGATATTAGTGAAAGGTGTCTTGTAATTGTTAAAGGAGATCAGCTTAGTCTGACTAGTATCAAATGTTCAATCCGTTTACGGCCCCATTCCGCTACGGTCTAAGTTTTCTTCGTGTTCTATACTCTTTCCATTTCTATGGCAAGTTTTGTGTATCAGCTTCGGTTTTTGTGCCATCTTAGTCACAGTTTATAGACTATTGAAGCCATGTAATCCAGAATTTGTAATTTATTTTTACTTCTTATTGGCTATTATCACAGCTGCTATCTTTTCGTGGATTGTTTTGTCTTTTGTAATTCCATGTCAAAGAGGAATCTGTGATTTTTATTTCTCAATACGATCTCTGTTTTGTATACGTAACATTCGTTTGCTTATTTTACATATTTTATTTTCTTCCTTATTATCTTCTTCTCCTTCTTTTTTATTACTCTCCTTCTTCTAATTTTCTTTTTTATTTCTCTTTTTCTTTTTCTTTTCATTACTATTGTTGTTGTTGTGTTGGGAAAGAAAATGGGTACGGGCAACGGTGTGTATAGTCCTAGGGTGGGAAAGTAAAAGAAGGCTTATCTGATGATAAAATGGATTCTCACTGATGCGGGAGAAGTGTGCGCCCCCTATCGGCAAGAGCGTGGAAAGAATAGAAAATCCTCAATCGCATGATATCTCATTCGATAACACTCAGTTTTTGAATCGATAAGGGAAGTCTTTTCTATTTTTTTTTCAGCAAGTAGCAACAATTTAGTGTTGATGAAGGGCGCAGAGGTTACAGCTACGAGAAGGTTACGAAGAACAATAGAATATCAATTGAGTAGGGCTATCGCAGAATCTTGTTCCGCGAGGTGTTTAAAAGGTTGATTGTCACAGATTAATTTAAGGGTGAAAAGACAAATGAAAGTGGGAGGGGGTTAGGGGTAAGCGGTTAAAAGAATGACTCGGAGCTGTGAGGATTACGTGACTTGATGCGTGGAGTTGATGCTGTAATCCGTGAAGCATACGACGGCAGAATACACGAAATTTGAAATCTAATGTGCGAAGCTTGTTTCTCTACATCTTCATCCTTCTCACAAAAGAGCTGTTCCGAGTTTAAATGCTCAACTTATATCCATCACCCTACCTACCCTGAAAAACATTTGCAGAAGAAACTCGTCCTGCTATAACTCCTATTATAAATATGCATCTAAAACTAAGCGTAAATACCATAAGCAAAGTTTCCGCCTCACAGTATACATCAATGCTACTTCCCAACTGACTGCACCATGATTTTTTCCAAGTCTAACATGAACTACCTCCTGTTAGACCGTCCTCTAAAATAAACAAACACTACATGTGCAACCATTACTGGTAATTGAGAGCATTGTCAAGGCTGCTGCGAAGAAGGTTGGCTCTCTCAACGTGTTAGAAAGCTACTTATGCCTGAAACTATCCTAAGACCACCATTCGCCTATGTATAAATTACTGGTGTCACATTTGGGCTGGTGCATCTGCTACTAATCTCTCACTCTTGGGCAGGGTTCAAAAGAGAGTCGCCAACATGATAGGTCCTGAACTGACATCTAAGCTTCAGCCTCTGTCCCATCGACAAAGTGTTTCATCTCTCTGCTTGTTTTTGTTTTAATGGTAAATGCTCTGGAGAACTACAAGGACTTGTACCCCTTCGATGTAAATACCCCCGACAAACACGACAAGCAGCTAAACCCCACTCCTACACAGTAGAGATCCCTAGATGTAAGAAAGCCTTCTACTCCAAGAGTTTCTTTCCCAGAACTGATAGATTTGAAACTCCCTTTCGGGATTCTGCTTTCACAAATGTACTAACATGCAGAACTTCAAGTGTAATGTGAACAGACATCTTGCTGCTCATCTCCCTTCATAATATCCGTTCAACTTATGTCCCGGATAGAAGTCCCCTACTTCAAAATGGTAGGGTGCCTTGTTTGGAGTTAAAATTAAATAAAATAAAACTAACGGCGTTCTCTAACTGGCCAGCTGAATCCTTAGCCTTCGGGCTTTAATAAACGATGATCAACATAGTAAAAACGAAGAAATTAACGCCAGATTATAAACTTTATCTAGTTGCACTAATTAAAAGGAATTCAGACAATTACGATGACATACTGATGTCGACATGCCGGTCTTTATTATGACATTAATTTGAACCTGATTGTCCGAATTATAGAGATTTTGTTACCCTGGAAATCCTATTACTCATATTATTGTTGCCAAATTCATACTACTCGTACATGTATGGCCGCAGTTCCTGAGTTAATTAGCATATGACATTATGTAGCTAGCGGAGTTTAACTTTGTATAAAAAATAAATGCTCAACGGTACTGCACAACTGGCTCAACGCAAGCACTCGCATAAATTCATGAAAATCAATACAAGCATTCTAAGAACATCGGATGCATTTCTCTGAATTATGCAATATTCTGTTTTAATCGATAACGTATAAAATTAACTATTTCGATCCACCCTGAATAATATATATATATATATATATATATATATATATATATATTTATATAATTATATATATATAATTATATATATATAATTATATATATATATATAGAGAGAGAGGGATAGAGAGAGATAGATATATATATATATAGAGAAAGATAGATATAGATATAGATAGATTGATAGATATCAAAACGACATTGATGGTCTATTTGTCTCTCTGGGTAATCGGTTCTAAAAATTCTTCTGTCATTTTTTATCTAAAGACTTGAAATTTGATATAAAACAAATTTGAATATGTAAAACATTTGTTTTCATCTTTAATCGGTAAAATTAGGAAAGAAGTTAAAATTGAAAAACTCTGAAACTTGAGAGACGTAAATCCACTTAAAGTGCTCTTTACCCATGTTCGTTGGTAAACGTTAAGCGTTTTCTATTACAGAAGACGATATTTCAAAATTTCAAACGGTAGCGGCTTAGGCTGGAGTGCTAAATGTTTTAGTTTCGATTCTAGGTGATAGCACTAAAAGTAATTTTCTATAAACTTTTTAAAATCACTACATTATATTGGGTATTACACATTAGTATATTTTTTTCTATAATTAAAAAAATACGAAATGAATTAAAATATGTTTTTTAAGCGAACATTACAACCGGACAATTCTAAGCGGCCTGTTAATACATACACACATGCACTGTCTTTCTTCTTCTCTATCTTTCTCTCTCTCTCTCTCTCTATCTCTATCGTTCTCTCTATCTCTCTCACTCACACACACACACACACACACACACATATATAGATATATATATATATATATATATATATGTATACACCTAAAAAAATCTCTTTGATAATCTATATTTTTACTTAGAAATTATACTACATTATAATACATATTCTCCTTTCCTTCATACAATCATTCCTATTCAAAATAACTGGAATATAGTCAATGTCTAAATAAAATGGTGGTTACTTACAGTCATAGTCGAAATAAAATAGTAGCTCATTAAAGTGACAGTCGATCTGAAACGGTTATCTAATTACAACCAAAGTCATAATAAAAAAATGGTCTCATTACAGTTATAATCGAAATTAATTGGTAATCTCATTACAGTTATAATCAAAATAAAATGTTCGTATAATTACAGTGATAGTCGAAATAAAAAAGTGGCCTCGTTACAGTTATGGTAAAAACAAAAGTGTAGCCTGATTGCAATCAAAGTCGAAATAAAATAGTGGTCTTATTATAATTATAGTCTAAATGAAAGGTAATCTCATTAAAATTATAGTCAAAATAAAATGGTGTTCTCATGGTCTCATTACAATTATCGTCAAAGTAACATAGTAGTCTATTTACAGTTGTAGTAAAAAATCATTCAGTTATAGTCGAAGTCAAATGGTAGTCTTATTACAGTTATAGTTATAATAACATGTTTTTGTAGTTATAATTAAAATAAAATCGTGGTCTTATTACAAATATAAGCACTTATGTTCTCATTAAAGTTATAGTTGAATTAAAATAGTAGTTTCATTACAGTTATAGTTGAATTAAAATAGTAGTTTCATTACAGTGATAGTTGAAATTAAAAGGTGGTTAAAATAGGAGTCTCATTATAATTATAGTCAGAATAATGATGGCATTACAGTTACAATCAAAATAAAAGTATGTTCTCATTACAGACATAGTCGAATTAAATGGTGATGAGTGATAGTGGAATTACAATGGTGGCCTCATTACAATAGTCGTCAAAATAAAATAGTGATCTTATTAGAGTTATAGTTGAGACCAATGATACTCTCATTACAGTCGTTATTGACATAAAATGGCGGTATCATTACAGTGAGTCAAAATAAAATGGTGGTCGACTTAGAGTTATAGTCGAAATAATTTTGTGCTCTCAGTGCAGTAATAGTCTAAATAAAATGGTGATCTCATTACAATTATAGTTAAAGTAAAATCATTGTCTAATTACAGTTATAGTCTAAATATAATAGTAGTTACAGCTGAAATAAAATGGTGACCTCATTACAAATATAGTTTTAACAATGGTGGTCTAATTATAATCAAAATCATAATAATAATAATAATAATAATAATAATGATGATAATAATAATAATAATAATATTAATAATAATAATAATAATAATAATAATAATAATAATAACAAACCAACCCCGGACAATAACAACCATACCATAAATATAAATACTAATAACGAACAAGATAAATGCAACTGTAGACACCGCACACTTTGCCCAGTCCAAAATAAATGTCTAACAAAAAGCGTAGTTTATCAAGCAACAATATTTGCGAGAGGAAACCCGAATAACAAGAAATATTACATAGGCATGACTTCCTTAGACCTCAAAACCCGATACTATGACCACAAAAGTACATTCAAAAATTAAAAAAACACCGTATAAAAACAACACTAGCGAATAAATACTGGGAACTCAAAGAAAGCGGACATTCGCCGGTAGTCGAATGGAAAATAATGAGACAAGCTACCACATGCAGACATTTAGACGACCCATGTAAATTATGCCTCCATGAAAAATTTGCTATCCTGTACTTTAAAGAACCTCAAAATCTATTAAACTGTAGACGAGAAATAGCAAACAACTGTGTTTACAAAATAAAACTTACTCTAGGATAGCGATACAAAATAGCTTTAAAACTAACAATAACAATAGAAAACAAACAAATAAATAAATTAAATAAACATGAATATACATAAACGATCACACATATATTTATATATATATGTATATATATGTGCATGTATGTGTGTACACATAGGTATATTTATATGTATATATATATATAAAAAAAGGAAAACGTCTACCTTAAACCACTAACCTAGTTCTAAAACAGATTCTTTGTTCGATAAAATGCATGCCCATTGGCTGATAGGAAGGGGCGCGGTGGATACTAGAAAGCTGATTGGCTAACTAAAAATCTTCAACATATATAAAAACAAGAAGCAACCACAGAATTCGCGCATAAGCCTGACGAATCCTATAGTGGATGAAACGCAGAATATTCAGTGTAGCTTAATCGCCATATATATTTTATAAATTACTATGCATATATATATATATATATATATATATATATATATATATATATATATATATATATGAAGGTCTAATTACAATCAAAGTCAAAATAAAACTTTGATCTAATTACAAGCAAAGTCATAATTAAATGGAGGTCTTATTACAATTATAATCAAAATAAAAAGTGGTCCTATTACACTTATAGTCGGAATAAAATGGTGGTCTTATTACAGTGGAAGTCAAAATTAAATAGTGGTCTCATTACGGTTATAGTTAAAATAAAATTGTGGTCTTATGACAATCAAAGTCTAAATAAAACGTAGGTTTAATTACAAGCAAAGTCGAAGTAAAATGGTGGTATTATTGCAATTAAAGTTGAAATTAAAATATGGTCTCATTATAGTGATAGTCGAAATGGTAGTCCTGTTATAATTATAGTCAGAATAAAATAGTAGTCGCATTACAAATATAGTTTAAATTACAGTGGGCTCATTGCAGTCATAGTCGAAATAAAATGGTAGCTTCATTAAAATTATAGTTGAAATACGATGGTGATCCCATTACGATCACCATCGAAATAAAATTGTGGCCTCATTACCATTATAGTCAGAATAAAATGATAGCTTTATTACAATCATAGTCGAAATTAATTAGTGATCTTATTTAATCATAGTCGAAAATATTATGGAATAGTCGAAATATTGTGGAATATATATATATATATATATATATATATATATATATATTGTTATTTTATATAAAATAGGTGCAGTGTATGTCAAATATATCAATAGATAGATTGGTTTAAACAGAATAAACTGTATATAAATTCACTGTAATTAATTGATTAGTTACGTAATAGAAAAGAAAGAAACATTCCTTTGATTAAACGAATGTGAACGATCAGCTAATCATAGATCGATTATATCCGATATGCGCCAAACCAGATTGTTATTTTCCCACGGATGAGGTGATGACCTTTACTTAGGTATCAATTTTATTTTGCCTTTTGGCTGTTAATGGGAATCGAACACGCAACAACGACCACCAGAGTTTGAGATACTTGATTAATTACCGGTATCTTTCAATTTCTCTCTCTCCCTCTCTCTTTCTCTTTTGTTGCAATGAAGGAAGACAGCTTGGTAAATTCACACACATTTCATCTACAAATGTACACATAATACATACATACACACTCACATATTAATACATACGTACATCTAAAGAATAACCGAATGTAGCTAATATGTTTCAATGATACAGGTTATTTACTCACATTAATATATTGCCATTTACTAAGACTTCTAGATGGATGACAACGTACACTTTAGAAATTAATGTTTTAATGTTTAAAGGGAAATAACTGTTGCAGCCTCAAATTATTTCTATTTACTCGTGCATTTTAAAGTATGAGTTAACTGCTCTTGTTTTGTTCAGATAAAAATAGACGAGAATATTCAGATTACGCTACCAACATCGACCCACTTTTTTACTTACTCAGACATAAGAATGTTGCATCTTGCAAGGCATTAAGTGGTCAAATTATGCCATTGTTTTCGATTGAAGACAGATTCATCACACATCTCTGTCTATTGTATGTTCAAATTTGTTTTTCCCTTCTTTTTACATAAGTGGCACATTCAAGCGCAGTTGGCAGTCATCTCTTGGATCACTTTTAAAGTACGTCCAAGTCAAACCAGACGTCGTTTGCAAATAATACAACCTGTTGGTTGGTGTGATCTCTAACTTTTTTGCTTGGTAATTCAAGCGCAGCATTTTATCCTTAGAATTCTTCTAAGGCACGTGGAATCGAACACATCTATTTTTATTTTCTTAACTGAATTTGAGATGCTAAGTTTCACATTATACACGAGTGTGGACAAGACGTTGCTGTTTTAAACCTTTAATTTCGATCTAAAATAAAACGTTTGTTTTACAGATTTTGCAGAACTGGTTAAGTGCTGCCGACACCTTTGCAATCTTGCATTGCAACATATAAATATTGCACGTGATGTACTCTTACATCCGCTCAGCGACAAATTTCTTTTACTGTTATTTCACCCCTAACAAGGCAAGTGCCACTTGGATGTAAGGGGCTACTATTTGAGACCAAATCTACAATTAAACTATGTAAGGAGTTAAGCAGCAAGATGTCTGTTCGCATAACACTTGAACTTCTGCATGTCACTACAGTCATGGAAGAAAGAAATCGCGGGACGAGGAATTCCAAAACATATCTGTTCGGGAGTTGGAAGAAACTATTTGACTATAATTTTTGCGGAATCTAGGAATCTCCAGAGTGTGGTGATGGGGTTTTATTGCTTGTCGGGTTAATCAGGGTATATAGTGCGGGTTGAGAGGGTACAATTGCTTTGAGTTGATCGAAGTACATTTCATTACAATACTTGTAAAATAGACACAGGGATGTAACATTTTGGCAATGGGACTGAGTTTCGAGTTTGGTCCATGGTGCGGACCTATTAGGTTGGCGACTACTATTTGAATCCTGTTTAACAACGACGGACTAGTGGTGGATGCACCAGTCCAGATGATGCACCAATACTCCACGCATGGGCGACTAGTCGCTTTATAGAGGTACATGTACTCTCAGGTGTGAGAAATTTTCTAGCACGGTAGAGCGTGTCTACCTTTTTCGCAGCAGCTTTGCTTTTGGGTAGTGCACACCATTTTAGATTAATTCTTTCAGTAATTTAAGACTTCGTACTTGTGTCTTACTTTAGAGGAGTAAAAGTTGAATGATTCATAGTGCTATATAGTGCTTTGTATTTATGCGCGGAGTTTTCGCCACTTAAGCTTGTTAGAACAATCACTGACTGTTTTACTGCTATACCGACATTTGGCATTTATAGGTGTTTAATTTCTCTTAATTCGCGTGTTGATTGATACTTGGATGAGACTTTGTAAATGGGACCGAATCCCTCGAACAGCAGTGATCGTCCTTTCGTGCACGGATAATTGGTATAGCGTAAAACCCTAGTGTCTGTAGGTAGAAAAACACATTATTTTTTCACGGCTGTTAGCAATGTAAAATAAAAAGGTAAAGAGACCTGACGTATGAACGACAAAAACAAATCGAAGGTCATATTTTGATAATCAATCTTATTCTATCCATATATTTCTAAAAATATTATTAACGTCAATACCTGTACATTTATTATATATATATATATATATATATATATATATATATATATATATATATATATATATATATATATATAGCTTAATGTAAAAGGAAAAGAGAAAGATCAATTCCACAAAATGAAACTTATCCGGATAATGCCAAGCTCAAGAATAATTATTGGAGCTTATACAATAGGACAACAAGAGTATGAAATGAAGACACAAAACTATATATTAGTAGATATAGAATGGATCATTTATTGAATAATGACATACAGGCAAAATTTGGGGGATAGAAGGGACTCTTTATGCCAGGACATTTCGAAGCCTATTGATTCTCATCAGAAAAGTAGAGAAGGTGCTAGATAGCATGGAGGAGATGCAGCATTTTTTTTTGAATATTCAATTTTACATCTAATTTATTTTCAGCTTTATTATTGCTACTATTATTATAATTGTCATTTCCATTATCTTTTCAACAAAAAAAAAAACGACTAAAAACTTTCCCTATGTCTGGAAACATTTCATGAAAAATTTCAAATGTTTAGACTCAAGAATTAGCTGAGTAATTTGGGTGACACTGCAGCGGTCAATTTAAAAAAAATGTCCTCAATGTTTAGCCTTTAACATTTATTGTTTTGGGCTCAAATCAAATTAAAAAGTTCAATCCATGTAAAACTAACCTGCAACTAAAATGAGGAGTGTTTAAACCCAAAATTGACGGAAGAGTTTGGTAGAGTTTTCAAAGGTGAAATAGGTGAATTGTAATCCGTTGACAACCAAATATCTGGCCGAAACCCGATTAAAAACTTCTATACATGTTACGAGTCTGTAGACTTAAAATTGACTTAGTAGTTTGGTAGATAAATGTATATACACAGACACACACACAGACAATTTCACTTTTATAGATATATTAGCAGTTCAGCCCGGCTTTGCACAAGCCCTATGAACTGTTCATAACTTTATGTGCATATATATATATATATATATATGTGTGTGTGTGTGTGTATATATATATATATATATATATATATATATATATATATGTAATCTGATCGGCTTGAGGGAGCGATTTACTCCCCACTGGGGAGGTTGGGACCCCCGGGACCTTCGAAAGACCGGTTAAATATGCTAAGATTGCTTAATTTAATTCCAGACAACAGCGGATATCGAAATACTTGAATTAGAAGATATAGAGATATATTTTGTTTTATTGTCAAAGCCAGAGATATATTTGTTATTTGAAAAATAGACGACAGGAAATGATAGAATAATGACGATGACATTCGTTGGCCTGAGGAGCCCCGGACCAGGTTTTCTGAGTTTAAGGCAAGGAAAATTTACAGGCGTTAACCACGGAGGTCATGGGACTGAAAGTCATTGTTGGTCTCAGGTTTCAAAACTCTAGACTATGGCTGAACTGCACACCCGGAATATAGGTCTGGAAAGCCCCAGATATGTATATTGATCTGATTGGCTGAGTGGACCATCCACCCCGATGCGACCCGGATATATATATAAGGTCAGTGCCGCTCGAAATTAGACAGATCGGCGACAGATTTGCGCGGAATGTCGAGATAATAATATCGATCCTAAAGGCGTGACCACCACCCCTCTCCATTCCGCAATTTTGCCATCTACGAAGAAGGGAGATTTGAGATTTTAAAAATGGGCCCAGAATTGACTTTAACAATGTGCTAAGATACATCACATACATATATTAAAAAGTTTGACTACATTCCAGGTAACGTACATATAAAAATTTCAAGTGTTTAGACACAAAATTGGCGGAGATGTTTGGTAGAGACTGCAAAGGACAACTTTTTAACCTTTGTTTTCTTGGCAGACAAATTTCCGTCCCAAAACGGATTTAAAAGCTTGCTACATGTCTAAATGCCTTTTATGTAACATCTCCAACTTTTACCCCCTGAATAGTTTGCTAGAGACCGCAAAGGTCAAATCTTTTGAACTTTGAACACTTCGCAGTCAAATTATCAGCCAAAAACTTATTAAAAAGCTTGCACTATGTCTGAATACACTTCATGTAAAAATTCAAATGCACTATGTCTGAATACACTTCATGTAAAAATTCAAATGTTTCGACGGAAAATTGGCTAAGACGTCAATTTTTTAAAAATTTTTACTTCAATTTTGACCCCTTAACATTGATTGTTTTGCGCTCAAATAAAGTTGGGAAAAAATGGTATATGTCCGAAGAACGGATATCTAAAATTTCAAGTGTTTAGACCCGATATTGGCGGGCAAGATTCAAAGGTAAAATAATTGAACTTTGACGTCTTGACAGCCGGATTTCTAGCCGAAAACCGATTATAAAGATTTCTCAAATATCTATACCCCTCATGTCAAAACTAGAATATGTAGATAGAAAATTGACACAGTAACTTGGTATGGAAACCACACGGACAGACACACACACAGACAATTTCACCTTTAATAAATAAATAAATATATATATATATATATATATATATATATATTTAATATTTATTCGAAGGTAGACGGTACAGTTGGTCGCTACAAAAAAACATCTGTTTCAGTCAATGAGACTTTGTCAGGCGATCCTTAACAATCCAACGCTATAGAAAATTGTGCTTTTTCAGGTACACACACGCGTACACACACACATACACACACACACACACACACACACACACACACATATATATATATATATATATATATATATATATATATATTCCATAATTGTAAGCTCCTTGCCTTAAAATTCATTGGTATATGAAAATTTACTGAATTATACAAACCCAGTAAAATTCGGAATATTACAAACAAGTATATATATATATATATATATTTATATATATATATATATATATATATATATATATATATATATATATATGTAGAAAGTGAGTTAAACTGTTGATAGAAAGAGATAGAGAGTACGTCAAAACAGCACATGTGTATTCCATTGAGCAGTTACTTTGGATATTTCGTGTAAAAGTTTTTGTTGACTAAAATTAATGATAATAATGCAACTTTCGAGCGAACCATTTTGCAGCTTTAGCAAGTTTATATCTGGCATAGAAAATTATGAAATCAACTTCAATTTGTCAGCAAGTTTTTGTCTCATAAATGAAAGGTTTTTTGTTCTGATCTAGTCTTTCATCGTCGACACCGTACGGGATATTATATCATTTTATTATTAGAACCCTTTGAGATGAGTAATTTATATAGATATTTATTTACGGATCAGACAGTGGAACGAAAAATGTGGATTCATAAGAAACAAAGATTAAGGTTCCACATGAGAATTGTCTGAAGATAGCGGTTTCAATCCATCCCAACGCCGGCCAGAGGATTAATATGCTAAAACATTATGAGACGACAAAAACTATTGAATGTTTATGTTAATAATATTATAAGATAATTTTGATATAGTACGTATATAATTTCAGTATCTACTTCAGCAGTGCTCAACACGGGTGTAGAGCTTAATAGTAAAGTGAAAAAATATAGTTATATAGTATTATTAATCTATACACAGAAGTTCCTACTGTAATAAGTCGACGTCTCATTAAAGCAGGAAATAGCGATGAAATCCAATGTATATATATATATATATATATATATATATTACATAATAATCAACGGGCAGCTGTTGCGTCGTATCGAAGCCTGTAAACTAGTTACACCTAGTGAGTTTTCAAGCTTAGATTCAATTCTTAGTTTATTTTCAATTTTTAACCAGCCGGGAGGAAGGGAATACCCTTTAATATGTTATTTTAATTTGTCCAGATTTCGTATATCTACCTGTAAGTCTATAAACTTGTTGTTTTTCGGGTATTGATATTCATATTAAAATCTGTTTTTTTTTTCTATTTATTTAAAAATAAAATACAACTTTGTTATATATGGCTGTGGAATTCAATTCACTACCAAAAGCGTAGTAGCTATTGGTTCATGTCTTGATTTTGGCCTTGACGCAATTATGTCTTTATAGTTCAGGCATTAATGTCAAAGGCAAAAATAAATCGGAAGCTAAACGATTTGGTTTCGATTCCCGGTGGTTGGGCACGAGTAATCTTTTTAAAAACATTTTATAATAATTATCATATATTTTGTCCAATATAATATAATAATAAATACGAAATTTGCATTAATCAAAATATCATGGTTAAGCGTATTTTACGACCGGACAATGCCGGGCGGCGTCGTAGTATTATAATCGAGTTGTTTGATATATATATATATATATATATATATATATATATATATATATATATATATATATATATATATATATATATATATCGGTCAAAAATAAACGCGGAAACGATTGCTGACAATGCTATTGTTTGATTTTCGAATTTTCAGTTATTAAATATGCGATATCAAACATTCAGATAACGTGACTTACCGTAGCTCTCTTGATTGATTACTTTAAAAACCCTTCTAAGAAATTATACCATCTTTAAAAATAATATTACCAAAATGTCCAAACTCTCTATGCAGACCGACAGAAAGTTCAATTTAATCGTGCGTTTCTATTAAAAATACGATTTTAAACGACTTTTTCGGTTAATATTACACATTTTGCTCAGCATTTTATGGAAAGAGGACCAAACACAAATAAACGAATTCAATTATCAAAGTCGTTGCATGGGATCAATTTGGATCTCTACGTACAATATATTCAGAATAAGACGTATTCTTTAAATCGAAAAGGGAAAATAGATTTTTTTATCCTTTCCATAGCTTAGCATCCGGGAGCATTTCCATAAAACAGTGTTTTATTTTTTTGTTTTGTAATAGCTTCCCGCTTATTTGAGACATTACCTGAGAACTAGTTCCCTATTATTTCCAATATGAGTGTTTCAAATAGAAGTTAAGAATTTCCTGTGATCGATATTCCCATAGTAATAACGACAAAGTCACACTTTTAATAATTTCCATTGCATTCAACATTTGTCGGCTAGCAATCCTTTATCTAAATAACACCTTATCCTTGAAGTCGTTTTTATTAGATAATTGGTTACTAGATTGTAACCTTGTGATACCAGCTTCGGCTGCCAGAAGGTATCGGCATTCTGACCTTAAATGCACAGAATATTGATGCTATTTTTGTTTTTCTTTTCCTTTTGCAAAACTCAATCATGTTCTGCAAATTCAAAAGCAAAAAACGTCAATTTTTATTTACAAGAGAAAACAATACTAAACAAATATATGAATATATAAATATACAAAGAACTTGAAGTATAATATTTTGCCTAAATGAATAAATCCAATATAGTTTATATGTCGGAACTAATTCACCCGAAACTAGTTAATATCTCATAAAACAATTTATTATACGAAATCTTATGAGTAAATATTTGATGATCTATAGACTTTGAGGCACACATAAACACTTTTTTCGAAAATTGCTGCAATCAGCATTGATTTTACCTAAAAATGGGTGATATGCCGTAAAACAAATCAGCCACACCAAATAAATGGTAAAAGCAAGACGAAACGGTTTTAAATCACCAGGAAAAATACACACCGAAGTCAACTTTGCCAGTATTTGGTGCCGAAGGTATTCAAGTCTCAAAGAAGATACGAAATTAATACTGTGAACTTAAAATGTTCAGATTTAAATTCCAAGCAGAACATCATTTAGGATGTATAATTGCAAAATAAAACTCATTAGTGTTATTTGGAGTCGGATCTTTCTCTTGTTAACTGTCACACAGCATTAATCCTGGATTAAAAAGGATTTAAGAAATTAGAATGGCTATTCCTAAGATGCGTCCATTCGCGTATTTAAATCCAAACAAAGTGACGTATGTGTCTTAGAGTTGTTTGGCCTCATCTTAAGATAAATTTGCGTCGAAATCATAGGATGAAAAGGATTAGCATCTACCAAAATGGTCATTCAACCAAAACTGCTAATGGAGTAAGGAACCATGCTCTATTGGAATGCCATTCCATTGAGGGTACGATACAAGATACGGGTACTAATGTAATTACTAGCAAGGTGCTAACACACTTTAATGGTTATCAGATTACTGTGTCGAAAGGGAATCAAATTTCAAAGTTATCAGAATGTCTTCGCTGTAAAATAATCTGCTTCCATAATTATTTGATTTCGTGTCGCTCCAGATCAATGTGACGGGTAAATATATGCGGACCATAGCGGAGAAATATCTCGCAGACTATTATTGCCGTAGCATACAAATGCGTTGTAATATTTCAGCGATTGTTATATAATTCCTCAAGGGAAAATGCTATATTAACACGTGCTTCTTTTTATTCAACCAAAAGGTAGACAACGACTTTTAATCAAAATTCTGTCCTGCAGACTTTTTTTTATTAAATGTGTTTTTGATCTCATTTACTAAAGCGCCGATATCAGGCACACACACACACACACACACACACACACACACACACACACACACACACACACACACACACACACACACACACACACACATACACACACACACACACACACACACAAAGGTTGTGAGATTGGGTTGAAAATGATTACCAAATTGTGTAAAACACATTCAATAAAAGATAATCCAACAGACAACCTACGATTTAATTCTAATCTTCAATAGTTGTTTTCATATATACTTTTAATATGGGGTGTAACGCTAATCAAAATAACTCATTACGATATCACATTACAACAAGTTATTTTGTTCAGAAAATTTATGTTAAAAATAACCTTGTGAAAAAAAGCATCATCAGATTATTTTCTTGATATCTATAATATCGGATAATGTCAGTGCGAATGTTCAAAATATTTGAAAGTATGTGATGATGATAAACATTTCCCGAATTATTAAACAATATTATTAGTTATTCTATTAATTTTCGCTTTAAAGCTGTATTATTTTCGATATTTTAAAAAGAATTAAACATATTTACAAGCACTGGTAAGACATTTTTATTCGCTTTAAAATTGTCCGTCGTTTCGCTTACGATCATCCGCTCGTCCACCAAGAAATATAACGTAGGCAAATGCCTAGATTTACTTTACCTTGTTTTAAATTTTATTTTAGGCAAAACCACACTCCCATATGTTGAAGATCTTATATCTCGATAAGTCTATCTGTATATATATATATATATATATATATATATATATATATATATATATATATATATATATATATAACTACTTCATTTACTCACATAAAATTAATATACGAAAGTATAAATTTATGCGTAAACTTTAAGTATTTACTTCAAAATGCTCAATACGTAGGTAGAGCCAGTTAGTAATTTATAAAATATATATGGCGATTAAGCTACACTGAATATTCCGCATTTCATCCACTCTAGAACTCTTCAGGCTTATGCGCGAATTTGTTGGTTGTTTGTCGTTTTTATATACGCGCATAAGCCTGAAGATTCCTAGAGTGGATGAAACGCGGAATATTCTGTGTAGCTTAATCGCCATATATATTTTATACCTTACTATATATATATATATATATATATATATATATATATATATATATATATATATATATATATATATATATAGGGAGAGAGAGAAAGAGAGAGATATGTATGTGTGTGTATGTGTGCATGTGCACATACGGCATAATCGCGTTGAAACACTAAGTAGTTAAGCAACGATGAGCCTGGTTAGTACAAACTGGGTGACCATTTCGGAATGTTAGCCGATGAATGTACCGCGCCGAAACATAGAAATTTCCAGGTTAGCATCTGCGGATGCTTCCTGACACCTGTATGAGGTCCATTTCCAGTCTTCATTAAGACATGCATATAGGAGAAGGAACACTGTGGTGTAATAATCTGAGGTTTACTGTATGTTTTGCCTCGTGGCATCTATTTCGCCGACTAAGATAAGCAGTTATACCAAAAAGTGTGTTTTGTTCACACAAATATTTACCACTATAAACAAATCATCTGTGTGGATTATCGAACAACTTAGTTGTTGTAGTTAACCTCATACGACGGGGGTATCAATCATATAGATATTTATATATGTGCGCGCGCGTGTGTGTGTGTCTCTTTTGATTCTTGGTGAAAGTAAAATGTTTACCAGTAGCATTTAGACAAAATGCTTCCCATTCAACGTATCACGAACAAAATAGATAAATAAATTTTAATATTTGAAATTAGTAGAGACTGTCTATCTGGTACAATTCTAGGCTCTATACTCCAGTGTCTTAGTTTTAAATTTTGCTAGGATTAGCCATACTGATTAATAATATAGCCACGAAACCCATGCCCCTGAAAAATTATACATTTCTTTAAAGTACATACGTTGCGCTTCAATCTATTAAAAGAAAATTTATTCTTAATTAGTATTCAGGTAGATTTTCGTTCCAAAGCATTGCAAACAAAACAAATATATGACATCATTAATATATAATTTGGTAGCAGTTGCCCACATTAATATGTGTTGATGTTGATTCGATAAAAGGTGTAACTAGGGCAACTGATGTGTGAAGATGAAATATTAAAATCGTGATTATCCATCCAAGCAAGAGGTACCAGAAATTAGAATATAATATGGAGAATGAAACCGACGCTTAAAGGCATGGGGAAAATATCACCGTGAGTAATCAGTTGAGCAAGTTCTATTAGAAGGACCACACAGAAGGCATTCGGGGACCTGCCTGTAAACAGTATCAAGCGGAAGGGTTGACAATTAGAAAATTAAAAATCGATACGTGGCGCTCGTTTGCCGTCGCTTTTTGCAGTCGATGAGGCGTTAATAAGCTAGGAGTAAACACTAATCAGCCTCTCGCCTAACTGCATCCTTGGCGAATCGAGTTGAGTATTTGATATATGACGGAGATGGATTGAAGAGATTGGGTTTGTTTAAGGAAGATGGAAATAAATCGATGGATGATAGCTTAAAGATTTTTTGATTGACTTTTTTGGTAAGAATAAAAAAAAATACTTTTCATCAGTCGTATAGACGTTACTTGGTTGACTTGGGTACGAATACTTTTCATGTGACAACACCGACATGACTCTGTTACTCTATTTCCATTTTGCTGCTGTCGGCGAAATAAGATGTAACACGAATAGTAACTGAAACATGTAAATAGTAGCTAATCATACGTCCAGTTTATCTATATCATATCTCTCTCTCTCTTTCTCTCTCTCTCTCTCTCTCTCTCTCTATATATATATATATATATATATATATATATATATATATATAGTAAGTTATAAAATATATATGGTCATTAAGCTACACTGAATATTCCGCGTTTAATCCACTCTAGGACTCTTCAGGCTTATGCGCTTAAGCCTGAAGAGTCATAGAGTGGATGAAACGCGGAATATTCAATGTAGCTTAATGACCATATATATTTTATAACTTACTAACTAGCTCTACCTACGTATTGAGCACTTTTGAGTAAATACTTAAAGCTTACGCATAAATTAATACTTTCGTATATTAATTTATGCGAGTAAATGAAGTAGTTATATATATATATATATATATATATATATATATATATATATACATATATGTGTGTGTGTGTGTGTATCCATATCTATATCTATATCTATTTATCTATCTATATATCTATAAAAGTGACAGTGTCTGTGTGCTGTCTGTGTACATTTCCCTACACACTATCTCTGCCAATTTTCAGTCTACAGATTCGAAATTTGATATATAGGGTACTGAGATTTGGAAACACCTTTGTAATTATTTTCGGCCAGAAATTTGGCTATTAAGGGGTCAAAGTTCAACGATTTGACCCTTGAAACCTCTAAAAAACTCCTCCGACAATTTTCGGTCTAAACACTTGAAATTTTAGATATAGGTTCCTTGGACATGGATCTAACTTAATAACTAGATTTGAGCCCAAAATAATGTTAAAGGGGTCATAATAGGGGTCAAAGTTAAAAAAAATTGACTGCTTTTTTATTTTTTGCTCAACATACACCTCCAAACACTCGGGCAAAGCCAGGCTGGAATACTAGTATATATATATATATATATATATATATATATATATATATATATATATATATATATATGTATATATATATATATACTCCTATAAATTTGTGTATTGATATTCATATAAAACTCCTCTTTTTCTATTCATTTAAAATGAAAATAAAACTTTCTTATATATGGATCGTGGAACTCCATTCTCTAGCAAAAGATCTCCCTAACTTGCATATTCTTTTAAGAATTCATTTTAATTAATTCCCTTTTAGTTTTTTCGGTTTTCCTCTGAGATGATCATCTTTAGTTAACTATTATGTGTAATGATATTCATGCAGATAATCGACTTGATTTATACTTGCGTAATATTTGCGTAAAAAGGTTATGCTAAAGTTATTTATGTATGCGTGTATATGTTTGCTTAAAAATGCCTAATAATATCCTCGGTCAGGTTTTGGTCTGCAGATACGAAACTTTATATAATGGGTATTCGAATCCATGCAAAAATTTATATTTAGAAATTAGCCGGGGAAAGTAGTGCAAATATGTGAAAATTAAAAAAAAATTGAATTTGCCAAGGGGAAGGTAGAACGACGCCATTACGAATATGCATGCGTAACATAGTAGATATTGGTTCATGTTTTAATTTGCAGCAAATAGTTTCTCACATGTCCGGCATTAACGTCAAAAGAAAAAAATACTTCATAAGCTAAAAGTTCTGTTTCGATTCTCGGTGGTTTTTACGGATTTACATTATGAATATCAACAGAAAAAACCCCAAAATTTATAGGAGTGTGTGTATATATATATATATATATATATATATATATATATATATATATATATATATATATATACTAGCAGAAGTACCCGTCGTTGACTGGGTTCAAAAACAGCCTACAGAAAATGGACTCTGATTTATGAAAGTATTATAGGTTATGAAAAGGAAGGATTGTAATGAGATAGCTTCGAATTTGGGGGTATCAAAACCAAAGCAAAATATGATGAAAGTAAAAATAAAATAAATAAACCCAATATTTATTATACCATACTTGTTCACACTGAAACACTTATCACAATATTCTGTGGATCTATATTAAAAAAAACCTTGTTAAACTTTGTGACATATTTCCAGTCTATGGAGGTCAGCCGCGAACGAACACCCCATAATTTTATTATACCATATTTCTTCAAACTGAAACATAACTATCAAAGTATACTTACGCAGACAGATATGAAAATTCTTTATTAAAGCTTGTGTCTATTTCCATTCTGTGGAGGCGAGGCGCAAACGCAGTCCCCACAATTTTATTATACCATCCCTATTTAAGTTGAAACATACTTATCAAAGTATTCTTATGTACATCTATTTAATTTTTAAGTTTTTTTATTTCCATACTTTGAGGACCAGGCGCGAACGCAGACCCCACAATTTTAATGAACCACCGTGTTGCCAGATCAAACATACCCATTCCTGTTCTCGACACATCTTCTATCATTATATGTAATCAGTTTTTTAAAATAGTCAACCATATAGGAGCCTATTCGTGACCACACACACACACACACACACACAAACACACACACATTCAGCTTTATATCTATATGCATATTATTTTCTATATCGATATCTTTATCAATATTTATATCTATATCGATATTTTGCATTTTTAATTCACCCTAAACAAGGCAGAATTCTACTAAGTTGTAAGTGGTTTCTATTTGGGGCCAGATCTGCAGGTATACTATGAAGGAAGTCGAAAGCAAGGAAGAAGCTATGTAGGTTGAAGCCTTTGTAAAGATACAGGATAATCTTAGGTGTGAGTTACCTTCTAGCACGGTAGAAAAAGCCCACTTTCTTTTAATCAGCGTTGTTAATTACCTCAATGTATTTGTTTCAAGTCGTGTTGCCTGTGAATGTAAGTCTAGAAGCTTGAACGAAGTACTGTCAGGCAATGTATCATTAGCCATGACAATCAGTTGGGAAAGAAAGTGTCTTGCAATTATTAAAGAAAATCTTTGCAACATTGAATGTTACTATCCAAGTAAAGTCCTATACCACTACCGACTAAAGGTCTTTCTTTAGATTTTAAGCCATTTCTTTAAATATGCATTTATTTCGTTTCTCTCATTATATTCTCGTAATGTAATCAGCAAATATATCCATCTCCGAGACAATTCAATAAGAGAGGTTGGTTATGAATATCAGAAATAAAAATATCTATTGATGGACCGATGTGATACACCCGCATTTATATAATCTTGTTTTCACCAAAGACCCAGAATTGAATTGATTGTGTTAAGTATTCATCTAAAATTGATTTGATTGTGTTAAGTATTCGTCCAGAAATATCTTATGATATGTCAAAGGCCTGAGATATGTCTAGAGCTACTGACCTTGTCTCCCCTGTCGTATCCAGTGCGTGGTATATACGTTTGTAGATTACAATTAGGATATCTGCAGTAGACCGGTCTTGCTGCGTTACATATACATATTTGTAATGCCGTCTATCGGAAATAAGTTTATTATCTATGAGATTATGGACTCAAATTGATTAAGGACTCAAAGATTTTGGCGAAGAAAAAGAAGGAGACTAATTAAAGGATAATTGAGTGGACCAGCTATTACGCCGAAATTCTTGACAACATAGAAGCAATTTCCTAGCAGTAAGGAAAGCATGATACAGTGAGGTATTTTCGAAGAGTTTGGAGAAAAACAGAAAATTGTTTTAATAGAATAGCGGAGATTTTTTTTTTACATGAAGGTCACCACTTATGAAGGCCCAGAAGCCACTCGGGGATAAGGGTTATTTTGTGTACAGTAATCAATGGGATAGTGTTGCAGTATTTGATAAAATGTCATTACTTAAGGGGCAGTTCATCAGAGATTTATTTATGTTGGACTTGAAGACATCCATGTTGAAGTCAGGAGGGAAACAGGCAAGCGGTTGAGAGTTCAGTAGATAACTCAAGTCCACATGCTTCAATTTTTCTAGGCTTTTTTATAACATTACGAACATGGGAAGGGCTGAGTTTTAGATAAGAGAGTGTAACTTCTGTTTACGTAGGGATATATGAGAAGGGGTAGTTTCTTGGGTCTAAAGTTCGATTGGTGGCTCGCTGTCAGGTAAGCAAATTTGCTATTTCGGTTGCTGTGCAAAAAATACATAAGGTAATTTGATAATTAGGTATTTGTTGATTGCCCATTTCTTAATACACTATTATAGATGTTCCAGATATTGTGAGTTTCTAATTTCTGCGACTCAATTCGTTTTTATTTTGGTGGTTTCGATATGCATTCCCTTGACTCTCTTACAATTATTGTTAGGCTCTACAAACTTTTGATTATTTGTACTAGACTTCTGAGGAATAAATCTGCAGAATATACTCTGCCTTTGATCCATGGCAATTGCACAAGTATGATTGAACCATTGTAGAAGTAAGTGTTGCTAAAAACTTCCGTGTCAAAACATATGCTTTAATTTCTGCTTTGAACTATTAATCAACCTTATTCGCACACAGTTCCGCAATAGAAAAAGATACTACTCCATTAGTCGTTTCTGATGTGATCCTTGGTGGCTTCCTGTTCAGCCTATTTTAAGTACTTTTTCGAATTAAGCAATGACTTTTCAAATAGAGTCGAGAGATTAAGATTATTTCTAGCATTATCACAATCTGCTCGGCATTTTCGAATGGGCTATAAGCATTTGTTACACAATTCCCGAAAACTCTGGTCCGTAATAGATTTGGATTTAGACTTTCTGATCCTGCCGATACGGGTCTGGAACGTGATTGGCTATGTATGATAATTTCAGCTGCATCTAAGTAACTAAAGGAAGCAACCCAGTTATCGTGACGGACGTCAAAATCAGCAAATATATGCATCTGGACCCTAGTATCTATGGGTGTGTGGAATCTATGCTGTAAGAGAGGTGGTTTATCGCAGTACCGACCTGGATTGAAGGAGGTCAGTAGAGAAAAATATAAGTAGTTAACGCTATGTTGTAGATTAACTCAAAGTCACATGAATGCCTAATCGGCTGATTTTAGTTTGGATTCTTAAGTCAAAGAAATACTGTTAAAAATATAGATGTCAAGTCCGTGCATCTGTAAGGGATAATTAGGCATGTTAACGTAGTTAGAAGAGATGAAGGAGTGTATGTTAGTTTTATTTGGCGTTAAAATATCCGGGTTGATTGTAAAGAGAAATGATTTTACATCTACTAAGCGAGTTTCAAGTTTGCGGAGATTTGTGAATACAAGTCTCAAGGTGCATTTATTTTATAAAAATCTAATTAATTATTTAATTTGTACTAGCTAACTCTCATAGCATAAAGGAGAAATATTTCTTACATCCGTTTTTTTTTAAACGGATGTAAGAATATTGATGTCAGCTAATAATAATTTAAAATAAATCAAATTAACATAAATGAAATTAACAATAAATTACATAAATCAATGATATATAATATTTCTAAACATTACAATTAAAACAATTACATTTCAACAAACAATTAATGATACGGAACTAAATTTTAAACTAAATTTTCTTTAATGTAATATGCAAATTAAGTAGGTTATATTGATGTTAGTATTTAAATAATTGTACGAGGGAGAACATGGTAACAGTTACATATGTATTAACGAAAATACATGAAAAAATTAAATTGTCTTTGTTCATCTGCTGGATAAGTTGGTGATGACCATACCCCCGAGTGTCCGTCTCTGACTGACTATAGAAAACGGTCCTCGTTATCCGAAAGTGACGCCATGGACGGAAGTGACGCTATGGAATAGTTCATTATTTCAGGCAGAAGGGTGCGTCTCCAACAATAATGTAGATTTCTTTTGAATAATAACGTATATAAAAACTCAATGAAAGTCAATGAATATGTATAAAATTCGTTTTCATTATGAATATCAAGTTATTAAAAGGTGTACGTTTTGCAATCATTAACAAGATTGTGAACAAGCAAAGAGACAGGAAACCACTTTATTATAATGCATAGTAATCTACAAAATGTGAATGTTTTTAGTTGAAATTTTATTATTATATTTTTTGTTTTACTTATACATCATGCGATAAATTAGTGAATAAATTTTGTTTACTTATAAAAATTAGTATAAATATTTCTAAATAAAACTTTCAATATTATGGTCTAAAGAAGTGCTGTAAACCAAACAATGTAAAACCACGCGTGGTAAACTTGGTAATTTCGGAAATAATTGAAGAGCCTGGGAGCCTGATACTCTCAGATGACCATATTATCTGTTCATTCTTATTTTGTATTTTGTTTAATTTTCAATATATAAATAAAATCGAAAAAATATAATTAATTTGTCGAAGACAAATAACAAAGTGGAAATAATCATATTTTCAAGAAAGACAATATATACAATAAACTATGAGATCCTTTTGCAGTTTAAAAATGTCCGACATAAAACTGATTCAAGAATATCGGTGTATAAGTAAACAAATACAAAATAAGTTTTACCGTTTAATCCTTTGGTAAATTCGATCAAAATTGTTTTAGTGCTTTTCATAGATTTTTATAAGCTATAGAACTTGCGGTCATTATATCGGTATTTTTATTGAAATATAATTGAATAAATAACCTTGTACTTATATAAATATTTTTATTAATATGCCTGTGAATCGTAGCATTCGCTATATTGGATATACATATACAAATACATACGCTATATTATACATATACATACATATAACGTCCTGGTCAAAATCATAAGACCACTTAAAAAAGTAAGCGTTTACGCATATTATCGAATTTTTTATCAAACAAATGGTTGAAACCAATGCCAAAAGGGAAAATATGATGGAAAAATGGCATCTGCTTCATTCGAAACCTTAACCCTGATCTAATAATTATTTTTTAAAAAACAAACATTTCACACGCTCAAAATGATAAGACCACTTTAATAAAATTGGCTAGTTTTGAAAAAAATAATACGAAAATCGTTCTATGTTACTAAAAGTAACTTGTTAGTGGATAAAAAACATCTTACTAAATTACAAATGGCAAAAGCGAAACCATTATCAGAGTTTGAGAGAGGAAGGATCTTTGAGCTTAATAGGGGTGGACTCTCCCATAGATCCATTGCAAACGAAGTGAATCGTAGCAAAATGGCCATCACCAATTTTTAAAGAAATCCAGATTAATATGGGCACATATTCAACCATTTGTTTGATTAAAAATTCGATAATATGCGTAAATGCTTACTTTCTTAAGTTGTCTTATGATTTTGACCAGGACTGTACACACACACACACACACACAAACACACACACACACGCACGCACACACACACACATATATATATATATTTAATACATATATATGTATGTATATATATTTATTAATGAATATATATACAAATATACATATGTGTGTATATATATATATATGTATGACTACCTCGTTTAATTACATAACTTAATATATGAAAGTATAATTCTATGCTTAACCTTTAAGTATTTACTTCAACAGTGCTCAATACATAGGTAGAACTACGTAGTAATTTATAAAAATATGTATGGCAATTAAGCTTAACTGCCATAAATATCATTATAAATTACTGTATATATATATATGTATGTATGTATGTATGTATGTATGTATGTATGTATGTATGTGTGAGTGTGTGTACAAAGCTAACGCGGCAATTTTTCGATCTTTAGTTTACAAAACCTAAGATCTATTCGGGCGAATAATCTCTTTTCATCTGGTTTTTAATATCTAAAAAAAAGAAAGCCGAAAAAAGACGAGGCAAAGCGACCTCAGGATCACCTTTTACAAATAATATTTAAGTTAACGTTTCTTTGTTGTTAATTAAAATGGTTAATCAAATGATCTCTTTTTTTCCGTGAATATATAATGTCGCCAGAGAGTAATTGTAAAATGTGAAGGGGAAAAGCCCGGATGTAGTAATTCATGCGAGATGTGAGGTAGTTGTAGTGTAGCGATAAATAAAGACGGAAGAGGTAAAGTGACCTTTTATGGCACGAACACATTCTTCATAAAGATAAAAAGATAAGAACTGTATTTACGGAAAGAACTACAGGTGCAAGCGAGTGTAATCGTATGAATATGCACAGACTTGCAATCGCACGAATTTATGCAAACTAATGGGTGCTTATATAAATATGTTAATGTTTTGGTAGAGGAAGAGCTTGCCTCTTCATCTAAAATTCTATAATACCATGTTATAATAAAACTCTCTCTGCCTGTAATCAAGCATTTAAATAAAAATACTAAATGTTTATTCGCTACATACAAGTGGAATGCATATATATATATATATTTATATATATAGGCATTTATATATATACACACACACACACACACATATATATATATATATATATATATATACATACATATATATAAGTTCTTTTCTTGTTCGAATGATTTCTTACTTATAAGTAATCTTTTCAAGGCTTATAGTCGAATAGTTTTTTGCCAATTTTTTCTCCCGTTTACTTTTTTCTCATTAATCTTGTCCGCAATTTCATTAACTCCACTTGGCCTTTTGAAAAGACATTTATATCTTGCTTCTGCACAGATGGTTGACATGTTAAAAAGCGCGAGGGGGTGGTATTTATTACCCGATATAGTTTTAAAAGAATGACAATGTGTGAAGATACGTATAAAATTTGTATTTTGTTCAAACATATCTGATGAGATGTAACTGCGAAAATTTTTAAATAATATAAAATTTAAAATTCTGTGGTTTATGTCTAAACAATTGTAATATCCGAAAAAATACAAATATGAAGTTATTCCTTCTTGTGGTTTTTGCCAGTATATATATATATATATATATATATATATATATATATATATATATATATATATATATATATATATATATTAATACATATATATATGTATATATATATATATATATATATGTGTGTGTGTGTGTGTGTGTGTGTACATGTGGATCGATGGTAGATGTAGGTGATACAAATTCTTTCTTCTTCGTTTTCTTTTAAATCGGGATGTAGGAGGAAGAAACGTTTTTTCTTCAATTCATCAACTTAATCTTGTATTTCACATAACGCTACTGATTGTTTACCAAGTGTTTATCCTTTGTCTTTTATTACTGTTAGTCTAACGATAACTTATGTATATTAATACTCTCAAATACCTATAATTAAGTGCATATGACAATCCTGATGATCATATTGACTTCTCCATCTGTGGTCTTGAGTTTCAGGTGCAGATCGCAGATGAGGCAAAATCTGTTTAAATTATGATACTCTTTATCAATTTGTAAGGGGAATGCTTGCGCGTTGTCCAATAGAAATCAATGAAAATTGGATATCGAGGTAATTTATTTACAACCGTAGACTTTATTTAAAACACGAAAAAATATTTACGCATTTCTTATACAGGCAATATATTCTGGTGAAAAATACATAAGGATTTGTGTGCGTGTGCGCGCGTGTGCGTGCGTGTGCGTGCGCTATGTTGATTTCTGCGATCGTGTGAGAATAACATTTCGTTTGGTCGATAACAGATTTAATTTTGCGACTGCACAAAGGCTGTTCGATAAGCAGTGATCGTTCCAACTCCCGTCGATTAGAGTGTATAACCAAACTTGGAGTGCGTGAATGCCTGCCGTTCCTGTCTGATGCCACGGAAAAGAGGAAGGAGAGCCAGACACGGAAGAGGAAGTTGATATCTCCATCTATCGGTTGAAATTAATGGCGATAACCGTATATGTCTGAAGATGAAAGTGTTGGGCATTGTGCCCCTGTGTTCGCTATGCACGAAACTACCGCCTTATGTGTCTCTACATACATTTATTATCGACACTTTAACAAAATGCACTCGTTCTATCAGGAAAGATTCGAATAACTCGTGAACAAAGAAAAATATTTTCTTATTGTTCGTCAGGCATTTTTCCTTAAAGATAAGAATCTCCCCGTTTGTTTTCAACAGCTGAATAGATAAAAGCGTTTTTTGCAGTTGTTTTTACTCACCACTTTGCTGGATATTGGAAGTTCCCATCTTTGCACCGAAGTCATTCACAGTGCAGATGAATAGATATTTCTTAATGCTGAATGCAATACTCCATTTAAGCTCCATGCCTTTATTTGCAAGTTGAGCCAGATATATAAACACAACAAACTATACATAGATGCCCATTGTCGAAACTCTTTATTCACTGATTCGTCACTGCTGTCTTTTTAAAAGGCGCAACGATTGCCTTCTGATAAACAAGATTGGTTCTTCAGAAAATCGTTTTCCCGCCCTAAAATGCTTCAAATAAAATGGCGGAGGAATAAAATTTGCTTTAGAAAGCGTAGAATGAAACCAAGCAAAAAAGAAAGAAAAAAAGTGTCAAAAATTTGCTTTCTTCTTAGATAAAACAGTTTACGGTGTTTATCTTCGTTCATCTCAAGTCACAAAACAACAAACATCTTTGTGTTGACTTTTGTTTCTGATGCACTTATTCAATTTTAGAATTTGTGTCTCGTTTTTTTTTTATTCTGGCATTTTCTTTCGTTTCCGATCGTGTTTGCGTCAGTTTATGCTTGTTCTCCGTTTTCTATTACCATTTTTATATTCTTATTTCTTGACTGGTTTAATGCATTAGTCTCTCGTTGTTCTCATAATCGCTATCTTCCTTTAACTTTTCTGTCCATACTTTCTGCCTAGACACACACACACCCACACACACACACACACACTCTCTCTCTCTCTCTCTCTCTCTCTCTCTTGCTTCCTTCAGCCGACAGACTATGGATACTCACTGTAAGGACGCGTGTGCGTGGAATTTTTTTGGCAACAGATGCGCAATCACCAATAACACCTTTGCTGGGTAGTCGACGTTGTGGCAAGTGGATGCTCAGGACAACTAGAAACATGTATCGAGATAAACAGAGAGCACATACTGCACCGAGATTCCTAAATAGTCACCCATCTGGTATAAGCCAGGATCAACGTTGCTCAACTTCAGTGCTCTGACGAGAACCGGTGTGTCAATGTGATTATGCTATATATATATATATATATATATATATATATATATATATATATATATATATATATATATATATTCGCACACAAAGTCATATAAAAAATAAAACATGAAAACCCATTGTGAAAAATAAAATATTATTTTATTATCAGACTAGCGGAGAGTCCTCGACGCTACCCGGTTGTTTGGAGGTGTGTGTAAGCGAAGTAAAACCCATGTATTAAATAAAAAAAATGAAAAATATGTTAAACTTCTTTTTAAAAATCGGCAAAACCAAAACTAAAAAAAAAAAAACAGCGAAAAAAAGTAAAACTTCTTTATAAAAGAAATCGGAAACTCAAAAAGCAAAAATTCATGGAAAAACGTGTTCGGAAAACCAAAAACCAAAAGCCAAAAAAGAAAAAAAAAAAAAAAACAGCGAAAAGCGAAAAAAAAAAAGAAGAAATTGCATAAATGGCATAAATAACCCTTCGATTCGGTTAATTCCATTTTTTTAAGCAACTACGAAGTGACGCTTCGATTCGGTTAATTCCAGTTTTTTTTTAAACAACTACTAAGAAAGGAAATCTCAAACCGGTGTTCCTTCGTAACTGTTCCTTGTGAACGATCCCGTAACGATGTTAAGTGGTCGCGGGGGAAGGAGGAATTTAATCGAGAGAACAGATTTGAACACTTCCATTGAGTTTAACCGATTTGGGCCGTAAACTCTCAGCAGAAAAAAATATAGGGATCTAAGATTATCGAGGAAGTGGAGAGGTAATAAGCCTATAACACACCTTATATATTGTGCTTCAGTTTGTGCATATTACATTTGCATGAAGTATCTTGTATGAAGTATCTTGTATGAATTTCGATGCTAAATGCTTCTCATCAGAAAAGAGGAAAAGCCAGTAATAGGCATCAAACAATAGCTTAAATGCATTTGCTTTGAAATGATATAAAAGAAATAAAAGTATATATCATTAGGAAAGGTAATAAAAAAGCACTTAAAAAAGGAAGAGATGAAGGAAGGATAGGGGTGAAACAAAATTACCTATAATAAGTAATGGGGAGGAGCAATTAGAAAAATTTTTTTACAGGGTTTTAAAAGGAAAATCCGTGAAATATCATTCGACGAGTTCATTCTATACTTTACTTTTCCTCGTTTTATTTAAGTTTTAATACTTATCTTTTATTTTATATACATACATATATATACATATATAATATAAAAGTTACAATAATATATACATATATAATATAAAAGTTACAATAAGTTTACTAAGGTAATCAAAATGGTAAACTTAAAATATATTATAAATATTAAAGAGTTAATATTTACAAGTAAAATAAACTCAGCAAGATATAAAAAGCTCAATAAAACCGAAAAGGAAATAGAGCTTATAATATATATATATATATATATATATACATATATATATATATGTATATGTATATATATATATTAGCTTAATATATATCTATATATATATAAGGAGGTATATTTGGTAAAGAAAAGAAAGAAAAGTGCTCAATACCTTAGCAGAGCTAAATATCCTTTATTATTTACACATCGTGAATTTTTACTTAAATTATTACAAGTTGTTTCAATAGACAGGACAATAAAATTATCCTGCCGATCTCGTGAGACGATCTAAGACCCCCCCTATTTTGGCTTAGATCATCTGACAAGACCGACAGGAAAAATTTAGTGTCTTGTCTATTGAAACCACTTGTAATGATTGAAGTAAAAATCCACGAGGTTGAAATAATAAAAGTATATATATATATATATATATATATATATATATATATATATATATATATAACTGATTATGTACGATCATTTCGAAAACGATATCTGTTTATTCATTCAATATTTACAAATAAAACCATCGAGAAATATAGTAAAATATTTCTGGATATCATCCCCTCGTAAACATAAATTGGGGAGGGCTGTTCAGATTGGAAAAGACACCAAAATTTAATTTGAAGTAAATATTGTTGGTGAACCTTTGTGAAGGAGTGGTTCTATATTTTTTTTTTACCCCGTAAGGATGCCTCCCGGGTCGTACAATTTCATTGAAAAGGGTATTACTTATCGTTTTGCCCAATATGATTGGTGAGCGGGCAAACTTGATTGATAGATCTGCCCATATCTGATATCAATAATCCATGCATGGGTGGGTGGTGGCTTTGTAATGATTTATGATACTGGCAGTTAAGATAATCTCTGATCTATTATTTTTTGTAGTTGCATAATTTCCTTCCGTCATTCCTACGGCTTTTCATATTTTGTCATTTAATCCATTCATCTATGCTATTTGGTTCTAGTCAATGGTTTCATTCGTAGCGTTTTTTTCGTTTGTAAATCATTTGTTGTTTTTAACGTACTTTTCTTTTCGTATGTCATTTCACACGTCATGTATTATTTTCTTATTTCTTCTTCTATCGTAATCATATATTTACATCATCTCTTCTATAACAGTTGTGGGAGATTCACCAATGCATAAGAAATGGACTCTTACGAACTGTATAAATAGACCTAGAGGTACGACTCTCGAGGTAGTCAGTTTGCTTTCGCAGTACACGTATGTCAAGGTTCCAACCGCGACAACCAACTCGAAAACAAAAAAACAAAAACAAATCATTGTTGTGGCTTTTTTGCCGTCGGACTGGTGCAAAATGTTCTGTGTAGGCTTTGTCTATCGGCTTTTAGGAGGATACAGTTTTTCGCTTGTTGCCTGCGGTGCCCTCACCGGGGAATGTCGACGAAGCTACTTACACATATATTTGCACGGCCGAGGTACTTCTTCTTTTGGAGCACTGAATTATTGTCCTACCTTTCAACCTTGTGTCACACTCTCTCGTAGTGGGAGAGAGGTAAACATCGGTCAGTGTACTTTCGTACAATCAGTTCAACCGAAACTGAGTCATTTCGATTACCTTTTTGCTGTCGGACTGATACAAAATGTGTTGTATAGCATTAGGAGGCCGACCCTCTTAAGCCTTGCCTCGTGGCTATCAGGAGAAGCAAGTTTATCGCTTATTGTCTGAGGCACTCTAACGAAGGAATGCCAACGGGAATACTCATACTTATTTTTGTAAGGCCTGAATATACCTCTTATGGTGCTGGCCCATTTTTCTACCTTCCGACCTCGATCCACCTTTTCTCGTGGTGGCAGAGTGGTAAATACTGGTCTATGTATTTCGTAGTATACCATCTTGGCGATATGTGCTGCGACTGTTGCTCCTTGTATATTGTGTTCTGCTTCACTATTATTTACCCTTTCTAACCACATCCGTGGTCGTGGTTTTCTTATTGACTCTTCTGGGACACAACAATTACTTATATTATTCTCATTGAATTTTTCTTTCTTTCTCTTTAATTCCTCCCGCCTTCAAAACCGCAATTGTTCCTAAAATAGTTCTTTGTTTATCACTTGCGTTGTTTATTAACTAACTGTTTTTTTAAAAGTTTTATTTCGTTATTTACTTTTTCCTTATACCGTGCTAGAAAAATACTAGCGCCCGAAAGTATCCTATACCTCTATAAGGCCACCATTGACCCATGTATGGAGTAGTGTTGTCATATTTGGGCTGGTGCATCTGCCACTAGTCTCTCGCTCCTAGGCAAGGTTCAAAAGAGAGTCACCAATCTGATAGGTCCTGAACTGTCATCTAAACTTCAGCCTCTGTCCCATCGACGAAATGCTACATCCCTCTGCCTTTTCTACAAGTACTTTAACTGTGAATGCTCTGACGAACTGCAAGCACTTGTGCCCCCTTGAAGTAAATACCCCCGACAAACCCGACAAGCTGCTAAATCCCACCCCTTCACAGTAGAGATCCCTAGATGTAAGAGAGCTTTCTACTCCAGTAGTTTCTTCCCCAGGACAGCTAGACTTTGGAATTCTCTGCCGGGTCCCTGCTTTCCCAACTGTACTGACATGCAGAAGTTCAAATGCAACGTGAACCGACATCTTGCTGCCCAACTCCCTACACAGTCCCCCTGATGACTATGTCCCTGATAGTAGCCCCCTACACCAAAGTGGCAATGTGCCTTGTTTAGGGTGAAAATGTAATAAATGAAAAGAGCGGCTCTACAAACATCAACCAATCTTTTACCATTGACATTCGGATGTAAACTATTTCATTATTCAATTGCTTGCTAATTTTCTATTACTAGCTGGACCTGTGGAAATTCCACAGTGACATCTTTCATATGTGATATATTGCTGGTACGAATGCTGCGGACGTTCAGCGTGAATGGAGACCCCGCGACATTATTGTAGTCGTTTTGTTAAAACTGTAAATTTATTTATTTAAGTAATTTGGCAAGTTTAGTGCCAGACTATATCTGGTTATTACGGTTTATCTTTAATATTCTTATAGGAATCTTTGACACATTTCCATTGCATGCACGTCCGGCGCGAACAGAAACCCCACGATATCATTATACCATCTTTAGACAAAACAGCTAATACCCCTGGATTCTAGCCAGAAGACCAAGAAGGTATATTTTAGTTTCACGTGCTGTCCAAAAAAGATATAATGTTATTTTATTTTTTTTTTTTTTAATATTGTGTCTTCGGTGACTGGAATATCCTATTTAGTAAAAGGGAAGCGAGAAGGTGATAAAATACAACGAATATTTAATTAGCGTATCTATATAGTAATTTAATGTTATCACCTACTCTCCTTTTTTTTAAATAAATAGGACCTGCCGATTGAATAATTTATAATCTGGAAACCGTGACCCACGAAAGTATGTGCGTTAAAGTACTGTGGTATTAATCTCCACTGTTATATAAAAAATCACTTTGTGTTGGTGTTGTGTGAGTTCTTTCCTCATAGTTTTCCAAACCACTGAGTCTATCTTTTGCAAATTTAACACAAATGTAATTTATATGTCTGACAGTGTTCTTAGATATGCTTTTTACAGGATTTTATCCGATATATATCGAAAATCGAAAACACGTAATCTTAAAATTAGTCTTACTCTCTTATATATGAAAAAGAATTTTACAGGGGAATATTTTTCGTTACACCGCCAAGAGAAATAATAACATCTCAGCAAATTATTTCTTCTTAAAAAAAAAACAGATTTATTGTTATCCTGAGATATAGCTTAGTAGTAGAGCATTCGACTACATATTGGATTATCCCCTGTACAAGCCCGGGCGTACCTCACCATTTTATTTTAACTTTTTCTTATTGTGTTCAATTTAAGATAAATGAAGAGGTACAATATAAATCGCCGCAAATAATCTCTTCGTTTGCATTTTTTTTAAACTAAAAGATAATCATAAGTGACTTTTCTAAGGCATTCATTGTCAAGCTTAAATATCAGCTGACGTGATATTGTACACAAACACTGGCGGAATTTTATAAACAACACTATCAAAAATTTTTATTTTATTTTTTGCGAATTATTCCTCGTATTATATAGTAATCAATCGATGATTGATTCTATAATAATTTGTACGACCGGGCAACGCCGGACGTCCAGCTAGTATATAGATGGTTCTCTTCTATTACCTTCCCCTTCATTTTCAAAACTACCATTTTCTGACCTTAATGTTTCACTTCCTCCATCCTTCTATCAGCTATTTTCTGTTCACTCTTCTGACTGTGTCTCAAAATAGATCAATAAGATCAGAGCACTAAAAACCGCCCTTTCGGAAGAATCTTATCAAATAATTCTTCCACCAGACAACACGCACTTTCCTACTTACGCTCGTGCAGTTAAACAAATAAAAAATATCGATCTTATCACGATCTTACAAATAAATAAAACACGGCCTTTACTTTTTTCTGTGTAAATATTGATATAAAAGGGAGTTCAAACCTGCCAAGAGCAACCGTCGTTTTTGTAGCCAGTCTTATCACCCCGAGTCGACTCTGCAAGAGTTTCGGTCGTATTTCTTCAAAGTTAGCAACACTAACATTCGAATATTAGGTTCTTGTTGTTATTCCAACATGCAACGAAAGCAATGTTTTTTTTCTTTACTTTTCTTTAGTTTTACATTTCTAAAATATTTATCGAGAAAAGAAGCTGTTCTTATCCCCCGTCGAATAACTTGTGCTTTACTTGGTTTCCAGGATGTTATTTCTATTTCGCATGTTGTTCGTCCGTCGAAACGACGAGGACCATCTGAGAGTAGGATGGGGGAGTCATCATCGATGAGTGCGGATATGGCTGATAAGCCCAATCTTTGCTTGGAAAGGTCTATTGCAGTGAAAACAGAGGAACGTAGCAGATGTCGAGAGCTTGAAAACATTGTTCTTTCTGTCCTTTCTGCGCTTCTCTGTAGTAGCTTTTCGGTTACTTTCATATTTGCAGACACCGTTATGAACAGCGGCCCGCCACTAGGCTCTATCTAAAGCTGTCTGCTCCCATGATGACGTTTCGCATATCAGTAATATAAAAGGAACCTCTATGAAAATAGTTATGCACAAGATCTTTGGTAACACAAGAGAAGAATTGATATAATCATCAGAAAAAATCCCTATGGAATTAGAGAAAAATAAGGTCAAAATATTTAAATGCATTTTGAGAAAAAATGTCCTGTTATTTGTGGCAGTTAAGCAATGCATTTAACGTGCGAATGCGTGGGTACTGTTAAAGATAAAATTTCTTAGTTCTTCCATGATTTTTTTGCGATAACTGCTCCGAAATAACATTAGTAGTAGTAGTAATAGTAGTAACAGTAGTCGTAGCCGTAGTAGCATTAAAATTGACTTTGTAATTTTATAATAAAAATATATAAAGATAATAAAAAACAACTCTTTTCTTTCTCCTCTATTTACACAAGAAGATAATCCGTAGAATTGAGATGCCCTGGAATACTCCTCGGATTCTCATGCAAGCACCATGTCACCAACAATTAAGACTAATCAACAATGGCGTCATTATAAAGACCTACTGATCATGATGAAAAACCGGAAACTTAGATGATATTAGCACGTAACATGCGAAGACAGACTTGCAAAGATCATCATGCAAGAAACAGTCCAGATGAAAAGAAGACGGGTATATAGAAAAAAAAGTGGGTCGACAACATATTTGGCTGGACAGGGGAAAGATTCTATATTTCCCAGACAATCTCTTACAATTGCCTTAAGTAAAGCTACTGAATAGCCATTCATCCGAGTTATAGGGACGAATGACGGACACAGTAACATCGCCCATGATGTCTATGTCCTGGTATTGTTATATATAATGTGATATTATTTTACACAGAGTTATTTTTATTTCGTAGTTTAAAGACAAAAATACAAAAGCAAAAATTGACATTATGTTAAGGATTAGTGCACTTGTACAAATATATTTTCACACTAAAATTTGCTTCTAGCTTCAATCTATCTGTCAGATTATTATTTTTTCGCAATAGAATAAGACAATAGAATCCGAACGATATGAATATTGTATGAGCTATTTCATATGTTTCGTTCAGATAGACAATGACTACCTCATGTAAGAGTGGACGCGTATATAATGGATGACTGAAAATAATGCCGGTGTAAGCGGAGAGCACACACAGCACTTAGTATTTATAAATAGCCATCCATTTAACTACTGACAAAACTAAAGGTCGCATTACATTGGTGGATCTAACATTAACCGCTATGTGAACGTGACACAGGACAAAAGCTGTCTTTATCATTATTCAAGGAAAGTTTTGCAGTTTTATTTTCGCCGACATCGCTCAGGGGGTCGATGATAATAGTATAGCGAATACTTCTGTCAGAGATTGTATATGCGTTTCGCTGATAATATAACGCCAAAGTACTGTTGCCAGCTCTTAGTAAGAGTAGGCTTGGTAGATTTGCAATCCATGCCCCCCCTCTGCGCAACAAACACTCATCTAGCTAGACCCATAGTAAATATGTTCTTAACTCTCTGCGTCTTGATCTAATTTCATAATCAAAGTTTCAAATTGCCCGCCTGCAAAACCTTGAATCGCGAACTTGCTTTCCAACTGATTGAGACATGATTTTCAAATCCAATTAAAACTAGTTCTTGTTGAGCCGTTCCCTTAGAAAAACCAAGTTTCAACTAATCTTATAAGACGAAAAGCCACTACGCTATTGTCTCACTTATTATCCCTTATTCTTATCTGGGTTTCAAGCCTTGATGTATGATGGATTCTTCTAAAAATGAAGGAGCGTTCTCGTCCGCAAATATATGTGCGTTAAACCTTAGATTAGGTCTTACGTATATTAGTAAAGTCACGTAATAAAATGTAAACAACAAAAGAATAAACAACGAGGAAACTTTTTGAAAGTATAACGATTATGGACAGACCTGCTAAATATACAATCGTGAGCAAAATAATGCGCCAAACAAATTTTCTACATTTTATGGCACTAAAACATTGAACAAAGAACAATTGAACAAGGAAACTTAAACAAGACTAATGACATAGAACAAGGCATCTACTTTAGTAAATGCTTAGCATGGAATCGCATTCTCTTTGAATTTCTTTAAAAGATAAATTCTTTTAGACATGCTCTCAAACAAAGTGGAACACTGTGAAGAGGAGATGCTATTCCATTCGCTTTGCACAGCTTCCCACAGTTTGTCATTGTTCTCAAAAATTATTTCAATTCACCAATGCACAATATATTATGAACCAAATATTCTCGATTGGTTTTAAATCGGGGCTTTGACCTGGCCAAAATATCACATTAATAAAATTATCAGAAAAAAAACCCAGTTTTTTGTGACTTTAGCAGTGTGTACAGGGGCATTATCATATTGAAAAATGATGTTCTGTGATATCCCCAGCTTCTGTTTCTAATATTCGAATGTATTCCTTTGCATTGATTGCCCTCTCACATCTAATATTTTCCCCAACTCCTGATGCAGTGAAAGTTTCCCATACGATTATCTCACCATTCCCGTGTTTAACAGTCATTTGTATGCCACTTGTCGAAATTTTTCTCCAGTTCTTCGACTGCACCGTCGAGAGCATCAGGAGCATTACTAACGAGACAATATCTTGATTCATCTGACCAGAAAACATTCCTGAACCAGTCTGTATATTTCTAGCCATAACACAAGAAAAAACTCTTTCTATCATTGATGTTCTTTTTAGATGAAAATGGCTTCTTTGCACACCTTTTAGAGGAAAACCCCCGTTCTTTCATTCGTCTAGATATTTTATATCTACAAAGAGAATTTACCGCCTCTGTTTTGAATTATTTGCTATGGCCAACATACGTTTTCTTTCGATCCTTCAAAACAGTTAATTTAAGCCTGTGGTCGTCCTTTAAAGTATTTGCTCTAGGGCGACCAGATCCAGATCTCCCTTTTACCAAGCGTTCGACTACGAAGCTTTGACCAATTCGCTTCACTGCAGAAAGAGATGTTTTCACATTTTCTTTTCTTAAAATATCAAAAATCTGCTTGTAAGTCATTATTTTGAACTGTCTTAATCTGGCAATTCGGCCTTTTATATCCTCGCCAAGATGTGGTCTTATCATTTTTAGGATTATTTTTTTTCACTTATTATATGTTATAATAATAATAATAATAATCTACAAAATAGAAATGTTCAGTTAAAATTAACAAAAGTTCACGGAAAGATATTGAAAAATCAATTTCTACCTTCTTTCACTCTTGCCCATTTTTTTTTTTTTTTTTTTTTGCCCATGAGTGTATTTGTGCACTTCAGAATTTGAAAAACGTGCAGTATGGAATGATAAAATTTTCGGTCTAGAAAATGCGGCATTATTCCATTTCCATTTAATAAAAACCGTTGTTTTTCGCTGCAGAAAATCTACTTGTTGACCAGTTGTGTATAAATTCTAATGCGATAATAGCTTTCTATCATATCTGAAAGTGACGCAACGTTCAACGAGCGAGATCGGAGATGTGCCGCTGTATAACTCGTGCTCTCTAACAATCGAAATTATGACAACATGACCATTGCTTGATTGCCACACATCACCCGAACGTGCTGAGAGTGATGAAACCAAAGTTTCCAGTGACGGTTATAGCTTTTGGTGTGGTTTCAAGTGAGGGCCACATCACGCAACCTCACATCTTCGAAGTCGGCTTGAAAGTCAACACCAAAGTGTACCTGGATGTGTTGAAGGGTATGGTAATCACCTGGTTCGATCAGGTGGCCACTGGCAAACCCTGTGTGTGGCAGCAGGACGGCGCCGACCCACGAGTCCAAAGAGACGCAGGTTTAGCTTAAGAAATATTGCTACGATTTTGTACCCTTCTCCCACTGGCACCCACTTCACCCGGAGCTTAACCTGCTGGACTACTTCGTTTGGTTATACGTCGAGAATAACACTAACATGACCTCCCTCAACACCAAAGCCAGCCTGATCGTCGCCATCCGCATAGTATTGGACGGGCTCCCGCCGGTGCTTGTGGAAAAGGCATGCTCCCAGTTCAATAGAATTGATGTCAGCTCTACTACATAATCAAGTTAGCTTAATTGAATTTTCAATAAAAGTTTAAAAATAAAGCTGTTATATTGTTTTTTTCAGGGCGACGAATTTATCGTTCCACGCTGTATAACGATTATTAGCAAAAATGCTAAATATATTCGTTTACATGAGAAGTCAACAAACGTATGCTAGTGATATCTCTACATTAATCTGTTAATGCGTGCGTATAATTTAAGAGAAAGTCTCTTAGTTCTTTGAGAAGTTTATGAATTTTTGCGAGAACTACTCAGAAATAACATTAATAAGTAGCTGCAGTAGTAGTCCTAGTAGTAGTAGTAGTAGTAGTAGTATTAAAAGTCAGTTTATAATTTTATATGTTGAGGAAGTAAAGTTTATAGCTGTATCATTACTAACCTGTTAAAGACGAGGTATAATTTTAACAAATCCAGCAAATGCCTTTCCTTTATGTAATTCAGTTAATGGAGCATTCGAAGGTGTAGTTTATTAAAGTCATATGTATCTGCATATATATATATATATATATATATATATATATATATATATATATATATATATATATATAATTATTTACTATAATAATTATTAAATACCTACTGACACTAGTTTTTCCTCCTTTCAGGAATCATCACGATTAACAGCAGTTGTCATATGTACCTGTATATATATATATATATATATATATATATATATATATATATATATATATATATATATATATATATATATACTAGCTGTACCCTGACACGCGTTGCTGTGGCTCAATTTGGTGTAATGGAAAATTCTAATAAAAAGAGAAAATGCATGTTTCTTATATTCTTAGTACAGCAATCCACTCTAAAAAAAAAAAAAAAAATTTAAATGGTACTCTTGCAGAATTGGATCCTGATCCTCAGGATTACCGTCAATCATGGCTTGGGCTCGACCAACAATCAGTGGATAAAGCTAACGTTGAAACGCTAGATTTTTTTTTCTTTCTTTTCTTTTCTTTTCTGTATACAAAAATTTGAGTAAGTAATTAATATTTGAGTGATGGGGGGTGTTACTATACACATATTCGAAAAAGTTGTCCAAAAACAAATGAAAGCAAAGGTAAGGTAAGTTACATTTCTACCTAACTGGATAATTCTTTAGTGTTTTTATGTAAGGTAAAATGTTTAATCGGCTGGAAAAACAGAAATGGTTGCAGACTGTTGAATACGTTAAGTTTGGGAAATTAAGTTGAAAACTGAAAACTATACAATACAGTGTCAAAAATCCACCGAATATGTTACCATGACATAGGCTGACATAATCGGTGGGTTTGTGACAGTATTTTTTATAGTTTTTTAGTTTAAACTCACTTTCTAAAACTTAACATAATCAACACTGTTCGCCACCATTTGTATCTTTCAAATACACCGATAAACACTGTTTTTCGAGCTGACTAAACGTTACATTAAATGAAAAGGGTTTGTGTTAACAGATACAAAGAAGTTGTCAAAAATGAATATATAACAAATAAATGTTATCAAAGGCAAGAAAAGTAAATTTTCTACCTAACTGGATAAGATTGTAGTGTTTTTATGTAATGTATAATGTTTAATCAGTTCAAAAACATGCAGTGTTTATCGGTATATTTGAAAAATACAAATGGCGGCAGACTATCGAACACGTTAAGTTTGGGGAAATTTTCGGAAAATGAGTTTAAACTAAAAAAGCTATAGAAAATACTGTTAGGAACTCACTCAATATATGTTACTGTGATGTAGGCTGACATATAATCAGTGGTTTTAAATTTTGATCGACGCAGGTAACGACTTTTAAGAGTCCCTTTTAGTGATTACCTAGTTTGAGGATATTATACAACTAAATGGCAAATCTGCCCCAAAAATCCGGTATTATTTTACTTTAATGCCCGCCTCATGTTCGTATATAACGAAATATTTTATTGTAGATTTCAGTGTACTAAAAACGAATCTGCAAACCGTTTCCGTCGCAAGAAGAAAGTTTTCATGATATGAAGAAATTATTTTTTCGAAAAGTAGGTGATCACTGTTCAATTTAAATTTAACTTAGAATGAGCACCCAGCAACCACTGTAAAAGAGTAATAAAAAATGCAAGAGAGCTATATGCCCAGTCTGTTAAATCCAAGGTAGCTGATCAGCGGCTTGGATCCCACCAGTTTTGGCAAATAACAAATAAGATCCTGAACAGAAGTGTGCGTTCTATACCAACCATTATCAATGGACCAGAGGTCATCTCGTCAGCGTCAGACAAGGCCAAACTATTTGCAAAGAACTTTGCAGCTAATTCTACCCTATGCGACGAAGGCCATCAAGTCCCCATATTTCCTCCTATAACACAGAACAAGCTAGGTAACATACAAATATCCGTGCAGGAGGTCGCCAAGCTAATAAAGAACCTTGATTCCAGTAAAGCAACTGGCCCTGATGCCATCCCAATTATAGTGTTAAAAAAGCTTCAACCACAACTTGCTCCCATACTTACGAAACTATTTAAGCGCTGCCTTCAGAAGAAGTGCTTTCCGACTCCCTGGAAGACCTATTCAGTTTGCCCTATATTTAAGAACTCAGGTGATAAGTCATCTCCCTCTCAATACAGACCTATAAGTCTCCTGTGTGTTATGAGTAAGTTGCTGGAATCAATATTAAATAGAGAAATAGTCAACCACCTCAGCAGAAATAACATTCTTACTGACACACAATATGGTTTCCGCTCTGCAAGATCTACCGCAGATGTGCTGACGGTTATATCCCACAGGATAAGTGAATTTCTTGACAAAGGCTTCCTTTCTAGGGCAATTGCTCTTGACATATCAAAGGCCTTTGACAAGGTATGGCATAAGGGTCTACTTCACAAGATTTCCAGCTATGGTATAACTGGAAATGTTTTCTCAATCATTAAATCATTTCTCTCCGATAGGCTCATAAGAGTAGTGGTCGACGGACAAAAATCGCAGGCCTGCAATATAAATGCTGGAGTCCCCCAGGGGTTAATCCTGGGCCCAACTCTCTTCCTGATCTACATCAATGACCTCCCTAAACACATACTTAAATCATTCGTTCACATCTGTGCTGATGACACAACCATCTACGGCAACACATCAAAGGCTGTAAATGACAAAGTTCTCTCTGATTCTCTCTCCTCTGATCTCGAGCGCGTGGTTCAGTGGGGGAAGATGTGGCTGGTTACCTTTAATGCATCCAAAACCAAACTCCTATCCTTACATCATCAACGCTCTGATCCCCAGCTGGCATCAATTGTGATGGATGGCTCTCGTCTGGGTAGGGCTCCGTGTTTTGACAAGCTTCTGGGTTTGACCTTTATTCCTGATCTGAAATGGAACACGTACATCAAGTCTGTTGCCAAGGTCGCTGGAAAGATGGTGGCATCCTTCTACCGCTCCAGAAGATATCTCACTACTGATGCAATTCTCTATCTATATAAAAGCCAAGTACGTCCAAGGATGGAATACTGTTGCCATATCTGGGCAGGAGCTGCTAAAAACAGCCTATCCTGCCTTGACAGAGTACAACATACACTTCGTGGCTTAGTGGGGGATGCCCTTTTCTCTCCCCTGCAACCTCTCTCCCACAGAAGAGACGTTGCGAGCCTGTCCTTGTTTTATCGTTATTTCCATGACAGATGCTCGTCTGAACTCCAATCTCTGATCCCCCTCGCCAATCTTTCACGAAAAACACCCGTCTAGCTGAATCCACTGTGAAAAATTTTCCCACTCTATATCTGTGCCTAAATCAAAACGCGGATTCCATGAACAAAGCTTCTTTCTTAGAACTGCACGCCTGTGCAACTCTGTTCCGTCTGCCTGCTTCCCTCCGGACTACAACTTGGATGTGTTCAAGTCCAATGTTAACAAATTCCTAATGAACCGCCCCCTTAAGTAAACACTTCAGCAAATCTCCTCACTAACTTAATGTACTTGCAATAACTCTTATCCCTGAGTTGCTTCCGGGCCTTGATAAGTTGTGATCATTGCGTAAAAAAAAAAAAGCACCCACTTTCTGGCCACTTGAGAGAGGGGCATTTTCTGTGTGTGGGAGGTGTTTTGGTGGCCGCCCCTCCAACCAATTTAAGCAGGTAATTTGAAAGGATTTTCCAAGGGTAGAAAGAAAGCCCCCGCCCCAGAAATCGTGGCCACAAAGTGGGTGATCATTTTACGTTAAATTATTATGGAAAAGTGATCCTTCACTTTTTTAAACTAACATTTCTTCATATCTTGGAAACTACTCGTTTGCCTTAATTATAAAGGTTATTTTCGTTTTCAGCGACCCCGAAAACCTATAGGAGTTGTAATTTTAAAGAAATTTTCGAGGGTGGAGTAATTCCTCATATTTACCTTCTTTTTTTTTCCAATAACATAAGAAATTAAGAATTAGACAAATTTATGGTGCTAATGCACTTACCGATCCGTACTATTTATTAAATCGTATTTCCAAGTTTAATTAAAGTTTTTTTTTTATTCAATTGTATTCTAAATAATGTTAATACTGTTCCTTGTCTGCTTAAGTTTAATTTTTGTTTATTAAATTGTTAGGTGAAAGTCCAGAATAGTTACAAAACACCCTCTTCTCCCCATGTTAAGAATGGCTTTTAAAATAATAACGTTATTATTTCAGCACGGATCAATACGTGCACGAGTACCCAATTTCTTTAATAAAGAAAAAGCATTCATATTTTAGAATAGATGCAAAACTCCCTCGCCATGTTAAGAATAGCTTTCTAAATAACGGTATTATTTCAGCACGGTACCTTCTCTGCATAAGTGCTATCTTTTGTTTATTAAATTGTTAGGTGAAAATATAAAATAATTACAGAACACTCTCCCTTTCCCATGTTAATAATGGCTTTCTTAATAGCGTTATTTCAGCACGGTACCTTCTCTGCATAAGTACCATCTTTTGTTTATTAAATTGTTAGGTGAAAGTATAGAATAGTAACAAAAAAATTGTTTGCCTACCTTATTTTGACGTCTTAATATCAGAACTTCGATTGTGTTTAATTATCCCGCTTTTGAGTTTTGAAGTGTGAAATTCGGTGAATATGTTAAGTAAAATAATTAATTTAAGTTAAACAAAACAAAACAAATTTTTTTTAATATTTATACGAAAAAAGCCATTTTAAAATCTTTGATAAATAAATTAACAATTTTTTTTAGCGAGCCGAATAATGCATGACCATTATTAAACAGGGCATGCTTTGAAGAATCGATACAAAAAAAATCGATAAATATTGTGCCCTTTGTGTTAAAAATAGCATCATTTTTTCGATCCCGTTTGAAAACGTTTGCCGCCTTTCGACTACAGTGGACCAAACGCGCTGAAACAATTTTGTTTTATTCTGCTTTAAATCCCCCCCCCAATTTGGGGAGCCTGGCCCCCACACACATACACATTAAAAACCAAACTCATACAAATGGTCACCCATCTGGTACTGGCCAGCCTCAGCGTTAATAATACATTGAAATTTTCGTCACTGAAAAAAAAGTGTTTTTGGCCTTTTTGGTCTTCCATAGTTTGTAAACACAAACGTAAACATTATTGATCTAGACTCTAGATCGACGCGAAGTAACTGGTTGTCTATATGAATAAGTGGAATTATTTGAAATCCAGGTACTTATATTATAATATTTTTGCATATTCTCATAGAAAATCATCCTAAATCTTAGTTAGACAACAAATAAATAAATTAATTAGTTCCAAAACTTTTTTTTAATATTTAAGTACGTTTTTTGTGCAAGACAAAAAATGTCAATTGTTAACTCTTTCGGAAAATTTAACATTTAAAATTTAATTAAAAATAGTAGAAAGAGTTTTACATTATTCTGTTTTCTATATGATAAAATTCAGGGTTTTATCTTTCTGGAAAAAAAAGTTACTCAGAAATAATGGATTTTAATAAATGTAATTTCGTTTTACAAAACAACAACAACTTGATTTTTCGGCCATTACCAACCAATCTTATATCGAAAAACAAAAAAAAAACTCAAAAAGCAAGCGACAAACTTTTTGTTTGCCTTATATAATAAAGAAAAAATGTGTAAAATAAAAAAAAATTGGAAGATAAACAAATGAATTATTTTTTGTTTGTTTGTTTTTCTTACTTACTAAACAGAAAATGAAATCTTTCGTCAATTCGTGGCTGTGAAATGAATCGAACCGGAAGTTCAGTTTTATCAACAGAACAGATTCGCACTAACGGTTAAAAAATATATTTATTTTATTTAATATTCTAATAATTCGCGAGGTAAATTTATTTTAATAACATAAAAACATACCTCGACTCTAAAGATGGGTTGTCTGAAAATTTCAAATAAATTGGTAACGTAGGAATATGGTTTTATTCATTTGTAACGAACCAAATTTACATTTATATATATATATATGTATATATATATATATATAATTATTTATTACATTAATTATTAAATACCTACAGACGCTATATAGATATGCATACATATATATATAATTATTTATTATAATAATTATTAAATACCTACAGACACTAGTGTTTCATCCTTTCGGGAATCATCAGTGCAGGGTGTCACGATTAACACCAGTCGGTAGATTCGAACCCAACAACAGAATCCATCTCTGGTTTCATTAGCGAGGACCTAATTCATTCTGTTAGCGCTAGCCGCGGAAAATATTGTTGAAATTTAAACATATATTTTTTAAATACTTTCTAACGTCTATCAGAGTTATCTAATCACGATATGATGATCTGCATATGAGAGATAAAGTGAGCAACATTTTTTTTCAAATAATAGTTCTCGACGATAAGAAACAAGTTTCTTAAAGATGCTGACATAATTATTTACTATAATAATTATTAAATACCTACATCTACTAGTGTTTCATCCTATATATATATATATATATATATATATATATATATATATATATATATATATATATATATACGAGCAAACAGTTAATAAAACATGTTAAAAAACACTTTGAAAAAGAGTTAAACACATATTTAATCTGAAAAGGAAACACTTAATAAGTGGATAGTCATTAATCCGCGGAGTTTCGAAGAAATACTTTCCTTCTCATCAGAGGGTAGGAATTAGCAAAATGCGGGATCAGATTTTGCATACAAAAGTATTTGATGAAACTGCAAGTAAGTCAAACATCTTAACAAAAAGTGAAGCAAAGGGAATATGGTGAAGAAAAAGGTGATTACACGTGAATAGATAGTCTGGTGAAAGGTAAATAATCCAATGACTGTTAAATCCAAAAATATAACTTCAAGAAAGTTAATTGAATTTCCATTCGCACAAGTAAAATCCAGGGAAGTTTGTGTGCGTGTGCGTGTATGTGTGTGTTATTTGAAGTTTATTTTAAATCTTAAAAACTATAACATATTTTTGTTTTTAATTGCCGTTCATTGGAACATTATTTTCGTTATGGCTGTGCCATGATCCACTTGACTTTTTCATGATCGTGATCCTCCTACCTGACCTATGTCCTCTCAAATGTAACTATCGATCTGTGCACGCGTTCTTTTTTTATAATGTTCTTCTTTTTCCTTGTTTTTACCTAACTTCACACACGTCCCGTTCATTTGCATACAGCTGCTATACGCATGTCCGCACTCTTTTACACTTCAAGTCTAATGTAAACTAGTTCTTTCCACCTTTAATCCTCAAAGTATACCCGATTTACCGTATTAACTATTACTACACAACACACATTCATTAATTCTTTCCCTCGAGTGGCATTCAGTCTTGATAAGTTGTTATTTTGTTGTAAGAAAAGAGAAAATAGTTTGGCATAAAATTTCCCGAGTCTGACAAAATACACCTGAAGAAACCTGAATGTTTAATTGACAAAAAAGTTGAGAAAATAATCCGTAAAATTAGAACAGTGATCCGAATAACCTAATTCATACAAAATAGAATTCAAATTCGCACATATTTTGCATAAGTAATTTGCATATCTTATTTATTCACTTGTCAATATCGTTGTTTTGTAAATGAAAATATAACACATTGGCTTTATACTTCTCGTGTGATCGAATATGTTAAGCCTATCTTAAATCTAACCTTGCGAAATAAACCGCCAAACAAGAAGATGGAAAGAGAGATAAAGAAAGATACTTAGCGAAACACATAGAATGAATGACTATTGAATTTGTTCTTAATGCTTATCGCCCTAATATTATTAGATGCGATATCTATTGTGACTTAGGACGAGCATTAGGTAACCAATTCGTCAAACAAATAGTTCTTTGAAGAAATTAGTAACTCCATTCAGATGTTGTACACGCGGCTTGCTGAAAATAAACACATGGCCTAGGGTTACCACAAGCCTCGACTTCACCTCGGGGGAATGGAACATATCTTTGACAATGCTGACTGCCCTTCTTAAACTCTGTGGGTGGGGACAACAGTAATCCAGTCACTCACTTATCGGCACATGTGTTTGTCTTACTGAGGCTCTTTCAGTTCTTTTAGTTGTGAGCCATGACTTCCTTAGGTCAACCCAATGCATGGCATAGCCACGATTCGCACACTCCCTGGGGCTATCTTAGTGCACAATCACCAGGCGAACCTTTCTCAAAGACACTAATTTCTTAACCTGATTAGAAAAGTCCAAGACAACGCACTGGCTGGTGCTTTAGGGATTTCAAAAACCGTCAGGCATTCTTCTCTTGAGCACAAGCCCCTGTCCTCTTCAGATATCCAAAGGGCACTGAGATGGAGTCCTTTGATTTTTTATCATTCAAAATTTATCAGTGAATTGCCTAAAATCAGATGCTAGAAAACCCCTCGGCCATTGTCACGGAAAGTTGACCCCTGAAGCATTACACAAATGGATGCCTTAAAAAGGTCATCAAAGGGTATAAAAAACGCGCGGGTGATTTCAGGCAAAACTTCAAAATATCTACAATGGTCGGTGAAGGAGCTGGTTGACAGAATATGTTTATAAAAAACGAGAGTTTTATTTGTCAGGCTGCGTCCATTTTGTCTGCGCGAATTTCGCGATTAAAATGCTTATTCGTATCAGCAATACACATTGGCGCGGCAATAACTTGACGGACAGACCTTCTCCTTAATACATTTAAAAATGAGACGAAGGAAACAGATGAAAAATGGATCAATTACAGAAGAATAAAACTACGGATGAAAGATAGAACGTTGTAGTTAGGTATTTCTGAAAACTTTTATCATTTCGGAGCTTATTCTTAGCCAATGTAAGCTCTAGCTTATCGAATTCAGGCATATGTAATAAATTTTGCACATTACCCCTTTTACTTTACGTGAGCAACTTGGTCGAATTACGTCATACTCACACTCAAACACACGCACACGCATATATATATATATATGTAACAATATATATACATATATATATACATATCTATATATATATATATATATATATATATATATATATATATATATATATATATATATATATATATATATATACTATAATAATGCTCCAAGTTCTAAATGTCACGTTTTCTCAGTTGGTCATTTATTACTTTTCAAAAAAAAAAACATTACAATATTGTTTTTATTGCGATTAACAAGTCTTAAAAATTATGTTATTGCTGCATATTTAATCACGTACTCATCAAATGTTTACCTTATAACTAAGTTATAAAATGGTGATATTTGCAACTTGGAGGAATATTATGCTTCATAATATATGATCCGGAACCGAACCAATTCATTAAATTTGAACTTTGTTAAAATTTACAAAATTTACAGGAGAAAGATCTTTTTCATTATAAAAAAAACTTTATTTATGAGAAAGATTTTTTAAATCCATACGAACGGAGTATGTTGCAAGTAAATGAGTAAACTATATATATATATATATATATATATATATATATATATATATATATATATATATATATATATATATTTAGAATTCCGTTTTTGAAAATAAGGGTTGTTGCCTGATGGGGTCCCTAGTTAGTAAATACTAGTAGACCGAAACATGCTCATAACTGTGTAGCAACACACCACTGCTTATGTAAAGACAAATATATATATATATATATATATATATATATATATATTTATATATATATTTATATATATATAAAAGTGAACGTGTGTGTTGGGGAGTACATTTCGCTACGCAATAACTCTGTCAATTGTTAGTCCAACGATCTGACCTTTGAGAACTCTACCAAACTCCTCCAACAATTTTGGGTACACGCACTTGAAATTTTAGATATTGGTTCCTTGGCCATGGATCTAACTTAATAACTTGATTTGAGGCCAAAAACTGTTAATTGTTAGAGGTCAAAGTTAAAAAACAAATGACCTCTCCGGTCTCTTCCAAATTACTCAGACAATTTTTGGTCTAAATATTTGAAATTTTACAGAAAGGGTATTCAGAGATAGGGCAAGCTTTTTCATCAGTTTTGGTCGAAAATTTTTAGTTACCAATATAAAAATGTATGTATGCATGTCTATTTGCATGTTTGCCTTAAATTTTCAATAGAGGCGACGGATTTTACAAAGATCAGTATCGTTTTAAAGTTCGACCTTTCATCCGAGAAATATCGAAAAATTGGCTAAAAACGTTAATATCTTCCCCTTCAACTAGGCACTTTTCTACGAGGGGGGCACTTTTTTCGCCGATATTTTAAAAAGTTATCCTCTCCTTTAGATTGTCTAGCCTTAATTTTATTTGGCGGTTGTCGTAACAGCATAAACGTTAGGTTTTACCCCGTTCTTTTCCTCCTTTGCGGTACGGATTCGAGCCTGCCTTCCTACTACCACCTTTTTTTGCTCAATATATACATCCAAACACCCGGGCAACGCCGGGCTGAAATACTAGTGTATATATATATATATATATATATATATATATATATATATATATAAAGGACAACAAGAGTATGAAATGAAGACACAAACCTATGTATTGGTAGATATAGAATGGATCATTTATTGAATAATGGAATACAGGAAAAATTTGAGGGATAGAAGGGACTCTTCATGCCAGGGCATTTCGAAGCCTAATGCTTTCCATCAGAGGAGTAGAGAAGGTGCTAGGTAGCATGGCGAAGATGCGACGTCAAGCGTAAGGTTCGTTAAGGACGAAAAAGATTAAGAGGAATTGTAGAATGTTTGGGGAAGCTTTATTTAATTCTAAATAAATAAGGACAAGCTTGTTGGATATAGTATTATATATAAGACTGTATATGGTCTTTAACATAGTATTGAGATTAATGGGTATATGTATTATTGTTAAATATGGGGTTTATTGTCGCTGCGTGGTAATTTATTTTAACGGTTTTTGGGGTGTCTATTTTCTATGGAGTGGGTAATTTTGATTGGTGCCACCTAAACGGCAAATGGCGGCTATAAAATCGCTTATAATTTTGAGGGGCGGTGCTAGGTTGTAAAACTGAAAGGTAATATGCGGCAATATATTTATAAGTTTCTTCTGTTATGATATAGGGAGTATGATTATAAGGGGGCGGTCGGGGATTAGGATGGCAATGACTATGAGTGCGTTTAACTTGATGCAAAAGGTTAAGTATACATATGGATGTCAAATTGGAGGAGTAAGAAAACCATTACTACTTATTGACTACTTATGGCCTAGAAAAGACACCCCTGATCAATTCGACATGGTGATGGGCGCGGCAGAGTCTACACAAGTAACGGATCTGGTAGGAATCTTCCTATTAAATGAGCTTAAACACAGATTCAGCAATAGCGACCTGCAAGGAGGTCTGTATAGGGACGACGCTCTATTAACTGGGGCTAGGCCCAGAATGTACTGTAGGACCATAATCAAACTAAGAGAATTTGTTTAAGTTTCGGGCTTAGTATAACATTAGAGAATGAAAAAAAGCACCTCAAACTTCTTAGACGTAACATTAAACCTAAAGGAAGGAACATACTACTCCTACCATAAACCAAATTTGTCGCTACACTATGTCCACAAATGCTCCAATCACCCCAGATCTGTCATTCAGGCAATCCTTACCTCGGTGTCCAAAAGAATCTCTAATCTCTCTGCAAACCATAACATTTTCAATGACAGCTCCATTTTTATAACAACGAACTTGAAAACTCTCGATACAAAGACACAATTAAGTATGATACGAACAATGCTAAACAAACTATTCAGCCCCTTAGGCATATTTACCCACAATATGATTAAACGCAAATCAAGTCAAAATAATAAGGCAAGATCGAATCATAAGTATCATATGTCAAATACTCCTAACAATGAAAAGCTCATACAAGTTGAACAGACCCCCCCCAAAAAAAAAACGGATCAGAAAAAAGTCCAATATTTGATTCAACCCCCTTGATAATAACGTCCAAACCAATACCCCCAAAGAATTCTTTAAATCAGTAGAAGACTCTTTCAAGCATCCTCACATATACAGCACGATCCTAAATAAAAACTATTAAATTATCCTTCTTAACTATACCTAATGTAGCACAAACTATTATGAGTACTAATAATAAGAAAATAGAATCAGCAATTAATACTTAATGGCAACACTAGTCAGCACAGAAAATAATTAATAGCAACCCTAGTCTAGCCCAACCAAACTGCAATTGTAACGACCCAAATAGCTGCCCACTGGAGAATGACTGTGTACACTCAGACGTCATATATTCATGTACAGTAACAGAACTCCCGCCTAATCTGACAGTCCAAACCTATAGGACCCGTTACACCAGAAAGGATCCGCATTACCCAATAAGCAAAAGTACACAATCTGAACAACTGACCACACGGCAGATAGGTATAAACTCCACAGAACCTGAACATAGAAACTCAGACCACCCCCAGATAAATGAAGAGCCTCTAGATACTCCGCGCACAAGTCCTATAATACAGACCTACATAGGATTATCCTCCTTCCCGATAATGGCTAGAATTGCGAACCATTTACAATCATTCTCAAAGGAGAACCCTAAAACAAAAACAACCCTATCTAATCTAGTTAGAAATTTTAAACAAAACGAAATAGACTTTACTTTAAAATGGAAAATACTAAGAAAATCCAACTCATACAGCCCAGGATCTAAATACTGCCTTTTATGAAACGCAGAGGCGACCGAGATTATAACGGCACCTAAAAAATTAAACATCCTCAATTAAAAACAAGAGATAATTTGCAGTTGCAGGCACAAGATAAAGTTCAGATACGTAAATGCAATTAACCCCACTAAGAATGCACCGCCGGACAGGAACTAGCTTATTGCGCTTCCTCGCCATCCATAAAAAGCAACAATATCCATCACTAACCGTTTTCCCTTAGTATAGGGCTATTGGACAACACCCCCAAGCCAATTTTTTTTTAACCACCCATAAGCACTCGCGATCTGAAAAAATCGCCATAAAAAATCAACTCTTTAATACAAAATATTAGCACACCCTCTGAACACACAACCATTACATAACTTTAAATAAATTACTGACCTAAAATCACCTGCATCTTGGCAAGGCCTAATTAACTTTAACCAACTTTAAACATAAGCTCACAAGCAACTTTGCCTAACAAACCCTCTTCCCGTAAATATGTACACTTAATACCACCTGTTAAATTGCAACCAAATAGCACACGATTCAACGAGAATATACTCTAAACAATATAAAACCTAGGCTCAATGAAAATATAGCTTAGAAACCCCATCCCAGTGCTAAACCTAAATTTAGAACCATATAACCACCACCCCTAAACGCCACTGATACCGACCCCCAAATAGGAAATTATTTAAAAATCAGGGCACTATTACATTTACACTAAGCCCTCCACCCAGTAATATTTACATTAAAACTTTTAAACGTACCGAAAATACAAACTAAGAAAAGCTCCCCCTATTCAACCTAACCCATTCCTGTCACCCATACAGACATATCCCCCATCCCTATTTCCTTCTAGATGCCACTTCCTACTGATAATATAACTTAGATTTGAACACAGTTAAACCAGTCCCGTTTCGGGTAATTTCCATCACAAGAGTTAGTTTTTTACCATCCAAATTAGGAGGAATAAGAATTCAAGAGACGAACACATCTACGCAAGACCACCCTAACAAAATATTTGGAGAAATGTTGGAGCTTTAACGGACAGCTATAAACTATGTTTCTTGTATCCCTTGGGGATTAGGACTACTATATTAAGTAGTTACGCTGATTCGATGGACCTGCCCCTCGTGTTCATAAACGAGAAAGTATGTATTCAATATTGTAGGCATGGCTTGTTCATAAAAACATGAATTTGCTGGCCTTTATAATCGAACTTCAAGAAATTTAAAGTTTTAAGGTGGACTCTTGAAACTACCGTTCCCAGTAAAGCAATCCTTTAATTTAATTTAAACCCAAGGGCCTTTTGTTCACCGAATTTTTATGCTTTCCCGGTCTATTCTACATCTATTTTTATTTATCTGTGTGTTTTATCTGTGTTTTTTATCTGTTTTTTTTTAATCTGTGTTTGTATATATGGATATATGTATGTATATGCGTATATGTATGTATATATATATATGTATATATATATATATATATATATATATATATATATATATATAGATACATACATACATATATAGACGTGGCTGCTTACCTTTAAAGCATCTAAAACCAAACTCCTATCCTTACATCATCAACGCTCTGATCCCCATCTGGCATCAATTGGGATGGATGGCTTTCGTCTGGGAGAGGTCCCGTGTTTTGACAAGCTTCTGGGTTTGACCTTTATTCTTGATCTGAAATGGAACACGTACATCAAGTATGTTGCCAAGGTCGCTGGAAAGATGGTGGCATCCTTCTACCGCTCCAGAAGATATCTCACTACGGATGCAATTCTCTATCTATATAAAAGCCAAGTACGTCCAAGGATGGAATACTGCTGCCATATCTGGGCAGGAGCTGCTAAAATAGCCTATCCTGCCTTGACAGAGTACAAAATAGACTTCGTGGCTTAGTGGAGGTGCCTTTTTCTCTACCCTGCAACCTCTTTCCCACAGAAGAGACGTTGCGAGCCTATCCTTGTTTTATCGTTATTTCCATGGTAGGTGCTCGTCTGAACTCGAATCTCTGGTCCCCCCTCGCCAATCTTTCACGAAAAACACCCGTCTAGCCGAATCCACTGTGAAAAATTTCCCCCACTCTTTATCTGTGCCTAAATCAAAACGCGGATTTCATGAACAAAGCATCTTTCTTAGAACTGCACGCCTGTGGAACTCTGTTCCGTCTGCCTGCTTCCCTCCTTACTACAACTTGGATGTCCTCAAGTTCAACGTTAACAAATTCCTAATGAACCGCCCCCTTAAGTAAACAATTCACCAAATCTCCACACTAACGTAATGTACTTGCAATAACCCTTATCCCTAAGTGGCTTCCGGGCCTTGATAAGTGGTGACCACTGTGTAAAAAAAACATATATACATATATTCTTTATTTTACTTTATTTTTTACGGGACCACTTACCTCTCACTACTCAACCCCATTTTTTGCTACTCTGACCCCTCACTTGTCTGTATCCCTTTTTACGCACTCCTAATAATTAGTATTAACAGTATTTACATTATTATTATTAGTATTAGTGTTGGTGATGGTGAAGGTAGTGGTAGAAGTATTGTTACTACTATCTTTATTGTTATCATTATTATTACTGTCTTGTTTTTACCGCTATTATTATTATTATTATTATTATTATTATTATTATTATTTTATCATTGTTATTATTATTATCCCCGTTATTGCTACCATAACCGCTACCATTATCTCCATTTCGACTGTTATTAACATTAACTTTGAATTTACTTTTATCACAACTATTGGTAATATAATCTTTAATATTTTTTTAAATATTCAATTTTGCCTCTATCTCTATCTTTATTTTTATCTTCAATTTTACTTCTATTTTATTTTCAACTTTATTATTAATACTATTATTATAATTTTGATTACTATTATCTTTCGTACTATTATAATTACCCTACTATTATTTGGTATATTTTACCACTCTCATAAGTATTAATGGTTTTCTTACTCCTCCACTTTGACATCAATAGGTATACTTAACATTTTGCATCAAGGTAAACACTAATAGTCATTACCATCCTAATCTCCGATCGCTCCCTTTTAATCATACTCCCTATATCATAACAGAAGAAACTTATAAATATATTGCCGCATATTACCTTTCAGTTTTACAACCTTGCATACGCCTACCCCCCCAAAAAAAATATAAACAATTTTATAGACGCCATTTGCCGTTTAGGTGGCACCAATAAAAATTACCTACTCCATAGAAAATAGGCACCTCACAAACCGTTAAAATAAATTACCACGCAGCGACAATAAACCCCATATTTAACAATAATAAATATACCCCTTAATCTCAATACTATGTTAAAGACCATATACAGTCTTATATATAATACTATATCCAACAAGCTTGTCCTTATTTATTTAGAATTCAAAAACGCTTCCCCAAACATTCTACAATTCCTCTTAATCTTTTTCGTCCATAATGAACCTCACGCTTGACGCCGCATTTACCCCATGCTACCTAGTATCCTCTCTACTCTCTTGATGAGAAGCATTAAGCTTCGAAATGCCCTGGCATAAAGAGCCCCTTCTATCCCCCAAATTTTGCCTCTATTCCATTATTCAATAAATGATCCATTCTATATATACCAATATATAGTGTTCTGTCTTCATTTCATACTCTTGTCCTATTGTATAAGCTCCAATAATAATTGTTGAGCTTAGAATTATCCGGATAAGTCTCCTTTTGTGGAATGTAACTTTATATTTTCCTTTTAAATTAATATATATATATATATATATATATATATATATATATATATATATATAGTTATTTACAGACGAACTATACGGCTGAAATACAGTGATTATTGAAACACAACCGCCTAGGAGATACTTGGCGTTTAAACCTGTTACACTATTTGGCTGCTGCTGCTAAGATGGGTATGCGAAATTACAATGATTAAACATTTTCCAAACGCCGAAGTAATGAATAGTAATGCATGATGATAAGTAGTAGCTTGTGTATTTAGATATAAAATATGTTCAACGTTGCTAAAATGCATATAAGTATTGTCCGTAAGGATTTCTGTTGTAGTGGATGAGGTACATCGTAAAATTCACTTGTAAAGGTACACTATTCTGTGTAGGGTTGGAGATGCAATTCTCGGTGCTGGCGGCACTCAAATTGCGAATTAGACCCTCTCACTAGACAAAATGAAATCATGTAACTCTAGATAAATAAAGTGCTTACTTCGAAATTTCATGCAGATTTACAAGTTTGACATCAAAATTCTAGAGTTCGACAGTATAAAAGTAAAAAGATCAGACTACATAGACCGAACTGCCGTGAAAATACCAGTCAAGATGAGAACAGTAGTCCGAAAAATCCAAATCATATATATGGTGGAATGATAAAAGTGTCATGCTAAACGAGACGACAAGATTCCATTTTCATTCGATGAAAAGCAGTTTTCTTTTTTTGTTGCAGACTATCTACTAGTTGACCCGCTTTGTACAATTCCCAAGAGTGATAGAAGCCTTCTATCATATCTAGAAAGTGACACAATGTTCAAGGAGCGAGATCGGAGATGCGCCGCTGTACAACTCATGCTCTCTACCAATCCAAATTATGAAACGGGATCATTGACGGCACTCACAAAATGCATCGCTTGATTGCTACGAATAACAGGGGCGTGTTCAGAGTGATGAAAACGAAGGTCAAGGTTATAGTCTGTGGTGAGGTTTCAAGTGAGGGCCACATCATGCCATCTCACATCTTCGAAGTTGGATTGAAAATCAACACTAAATTGTACCTGCATGTGCTGAAGAGTGTGGTGATTTTCGGGTGCAATCAGGTAGCCGCTGGCCATACATGGGTTTGGCAGCAAGACTCGGCGCCGGTTCACGTCCAAATACACGCAGGCTTCTCCTACAAAAGGAGTGGTACGAATTTGTACCCTTATCTCACTGGTCCATCCTCCCGACCTGAACACATTGGACTACTTTGGTCATACGTCGAGAACATTACTAATATAACCTCCCACAACACCAAAACCAACCTGATCGCTGCCACCCGCCGAATATTCGCCGAGCTTCCGCCGACGCTTGTGGGAAAGGTATGCTCCCAGTTCCGGAACCGTATCGAGGCGGTGATAGAGGCTGAGGGTGGCTACATTGAATAGACATCAGCTCTACTACAGGGCCAAGTTAGCTGAATTGATTTTTCAATAAAAGTTTTAAAATAAAGCTGTAGTGTTGTTTTCTTTAGGGCGACAACTTTATCGTTCCACCCTTTAGACACAGGCTTAGTAAGAATGATGCCCACGATTAAATAATAGTTCGAGTGATCAAAATGACACAGGGTAATAATCGCTAATATTTATATGAGCTCAACGAATATATCTCTCACAGTAACCGATAGAACGACGGACTCGCAGGTATTTTTTTTTTAAATATAATTGCGCACGTGACAAATAAAATACGCTCATTTTATCTACGCTATTATTGATGAAAATAATATGAAAATATTTTAGCGCGATAGACGTACTGTTGGGTTTTCTATAAAACTAACCGAATCGTTTGTCGTGGGTTGTTTGAATCCGTACAATTATGTGTGCCTCTACAATCTGAGGTAAAAAAAAAGTATCCTTTAATTTTGATAATAGTTAAGAAGCATGCTTAGAAACAATGTTTATCTCCAATGACAATACTGAAAGTAAGTAGGGGGCACAGGGTGGCAGTTGGGTGTTTACAAAATAGCTATCCTCCTGCGGTCGCTTCTTCTATCGGTTGTCTGTTGTCTCTCGTTTTATTACGACGGATGAAGTTCGGACATTTCTCCATTGTTTATTGTCTGAAATGTTGGAAATTTTCGCTGATACCAAATCCCCGCGAATTCTGCGTCTCTCATTTTGGACTTTTTTGATGTCATTGCCGACGTTCCTCGATCGACGGTCGTGGAACCGGTTTCTATTGATACAATCATCGCAAGCCCGAAGCCGATTGTCCTCCCCAGAATGAGCTCTGCCAATTGTAACTTCCCCCTCTGTAACACACACAGGCTAACAGTGAGAACATATGCAAGCATGTATTTTATGTTGAAATTAATTTCTGATGTTTTTAACATGTGTCCTGCCTAAGTCGTGAATGCATATGCCGAATTCAGACATATATGAAGGGTTATGAACGGAATTTAATCCACTGTGATAGCTTTCACTTGTTCCATACGTCATGACCGGATCGAAATCTCAAGCAATTCATCATTGTATTCTTAGTATTGCTTCACGCATTGCTTTAACTTTACACATGTAGAAGCCGGTCATTCTAACTGATTATTACTTCGTACTTAGAGATGTAACGCACCGATTAAAAACAACGTCTGAATAATCCAAATAGTTAAAACCAATTTAAATTTAAAATAATATTGAAACATAATATCGTTCTGTTTGTGACATTTACTAAATTTTCCTCAGTTTCTCAAACTAAAGCTCGAAGTAGTATTTATTTAGTTCTATCGTGCTTAAGTTTAAAATGTTTTTGTTTTTCAATTGTTGTCGAATTCTAAAATAATAAAGTGTAACATGAAAATTGTTTCGCAAACAAACACTTGGAAATTAATATTTAATTCATGCTATTAAGCACGTAAACATCAGAGTAGTTCATGAAAATGCCCCCCCAAAAAAAAACACCCATTTGAATCTTACTACAAGAATTTCCTACATAAAAGAGTTCTTAGAATAAGCCAAAGATCCACCATATATATATATATATATATATATATATATATATATATATGTATATATATATATATATATATATTGCCATGATTTAATATATTGCTTTGTTTTTACATCCCCGAAACGGCGATTCATGGTAAACAACCGATGATCCCTTAAATTACCATTAGTACTATAGTGAATTCGAGAGAGCAAGTTGATGCAGTGATTGCAGGTTATTAAATGACTTACTGACTAAATATTTTTTTAAAGAATGATAAAGAATAAATATAAATAATTTGTTGAAGGTTAAAAAGCTTCCAAAATTATATGTATATATGTATATATATATGTATGTATATGTATATATATGTATATATATATATGTATATATAAATACGTATGTATATATATAAATATGTGTATATATATATGTATATATCTCTGTTTTTATACCTCGAAACAATGCACATTCCAACTAAATCGTAAGAGGCTACTAATTGAGACCAGATGTGCAGTGATACTACGTAAGGAGTTCGGCAGAGAACTTTTGCATGTCAATACAGTCAGAGAAACAGGAACCTGAGAGGTAAATCTGGAGTTTAGCAGTTAGAGGGAAGAAGCTATTTGAGTAAAAGGCTTTACGACGTCTAAAGATCTCTACAGTGTAGGGTGGGATTTTGCTGCTTGTCTTGTTTGTCGGAGGTATTTACGTCGGGAGGTTACCGTCTGAGCACTTACGATTGAATCATGCGTAAAACTGACACAAGGATGCCACATTTCGGCGAATGTACAGAAGTTGTTGCTTCTTTAACAGTGCCAGACTTGTATATATATATTTTAAATACAACACCGTATAATATACAGGAATTCATGTCGTTGCTGATTTTCAAAATGTTCAACTTTTATTGTAACAATTTGATTACAACTGTTCCAGCCTAATGTTGGCATACACATATATAATTTGGCACAACTAGGCAACAGTCCATCTGTGGGATATATATATATATATATATATATATATATATATATATATATATATATATATATATATATATAAGACGGACTGTTTTGCTCTATTACAACAATTATTCATTGCAGCTAGACTAGTAGTTATCTCAAGCTGATAGATCCGATCGCCTAGACGACAGAAGACGCTTCAAATTCTAGGCTATTTAGCTGCTACCAGGTAACTTGGTCAAATAATAATAATAATCTTGTGAAATGCTGTAAGCTCCATTGTTTTGCACTATACGGTGCCCGGTCGTAAAATACTTTTAAATATGATATTTTAATTCATGATGATTTCGTATTTATTATTTTCTTATTTTAGACCCAATATATAGTACTGATTTAAAAGTTTACAAAATATGATTAGTGTGCCACTACCGAGAATCGAAAGCAAAACGTTTAGCTTACGATTTACATTTTGCGTTCACGTTTTTGACTGCAATATGAACATATGCTTGCTACAAGGCTTAAAATTAAAACATGAACCCAAAGCTATTATGTTACGCATGCATATGCCGTCTTCTGACCTTCACCTGGCAAATTTCATTTTTTTTTAATTTTCACATTTTTGTACCGATTTCTTGCGGGTAAACCAAAATATAATGTTTCATATGGGTTTGATTACCCTATATATGAGGTTTTATGTCTGTAGACCAAAACTGACAGAGGAATTGGGTAGGCAATCTTTTTTAAACAAATATATATACGCATACATTAATATATATAAAAATAAGTTTATGTTTTGTTTTTTACGCAAATATTTCGCAAGTATAAATTATGTAGAATATCTGCATGAATATAATTGAATAAGAAAACCCAAAAAACTAGAAGGGAATTAATTTAAATGAATAATTTAAAAGAATATCCAACATAGCTAGACGTTTTGCAGATAAATACAATTCCACAACCTTTATATCACGAAGTTTTATTTTCTTTTTAAACAAATAGAAAACGGGTTTTAAATGAATATCAATACACACACAAACACACACACATTCATAAGCGTATATATATATATATATATATATATATATATATATATATATATATATATATATATAGAGAGAGAGAGAGAGAGAGAGAGAGAGAGAGTGTGTGTGTGTGTGTGTGTGTGTGTGTGTGTGTGTGTGTGTGTGTGTGTTTTCTCAAGGTGCAGCTAGTTGCTGTAGAAATTTCAAGTATTGGAGACTAGTAAAAGAAAAAATCCACCATAAACTCAATCTCATCATATTTTTTCGATGGCGTTCTCACACTCAATATTTCCTAGAATTACTTTCTAATTAATTTGTCTTGTGTTTGATTTTTCTTTATACTTATGTATGCTCTGTTCAGCAGTGTCTTCTCATTCATTGTTATAAATTATAATGAGATTGCATCTATAATATCCTGTGTAATTTGTAACATTGGTTTTTAACATGTGCTTAGAATCGGTGACAATTCTACAATAGGTTTGAAGTTAATTAATAACGGTGTGCCTAGCGAATGGACGTAACCTGATAATGCATACTTATAATACATCTTATTCGTTTGAGCACAACGAATACAAACTTAATTCTGTCACGCTTAAGTTGTTACATACGTCTTCGACCGGTCAGTCCGTCACACTCAAATTAGGTATATCACTAAATTCATTTTAAATAGTAAATTCAATGGACAATCCTTTATACTATCTATTTTTTGTTTTTTATTCGAAATATCCTTCGGTGATGTTAATGTCTCCTGGGTTTAGTAGTGACGCCAGCACAGCAGTAAAATCTTTGGCGAAATACGGCTGTCAAAATTAAATCCTCACTTCCGAAGCGCTCACCATTTTTTATTTAGTTACGCAAATTAACGGTTGGTTTGCCCCCACACGATGCCAGAAGATGACATGACGAATACAGTGAAATACTTTGGAGGAAAGCACAGATGGTAAAATCATTAGAAATTTTACCGGCGGAACGATAGACACTGGCACCGTTGGGATTTCCTGACTAGCAATGCGGTTTATCAATGCGTACGCACATTCAGATTGACGCAACAAAGCAGCCATTGATAATATATGAAACGTACATCAGTCAATCTTTCATTCATAGATGCAAGCGGTATACAACATTGCAGCCGTAGATTCTCCCCTCTCTGTTACCTCCTGATTTTTTTTGTACTCTTTTCACTAGTTTTCTTTGCCATTGGGAACGTAAAGAAGCTACTATTTGGGATTGTGTCTTTCAGGTGAACTATAAATGACGACATTAAGCAGTGAGATATCTGTTCACATTATATTTCAACGTCTGCATGTAAGGAAAGCCATGGAAGCAGGAAACAAGGAAGGAGTTCCAAAGTCTAGCAGTCTGAGGGAAGAAACAATCATGTTGGTGCAAAACTAATGTCTTTTTTTTTTACTTAAAGTTGGACGTAGAAAAAAGCATTATTTTTGCACAAACCTAATATTAGAGTCTAAATTTTATCGGCATCTAGGAACCTCAAGATAAAGGGGCGCGATTTTGCTGCTTGTCAAATTAGTCAAGAGTATATACGCCGAGGAAGCCATAAGAGGTATGGGTTAATCAGAGCATAGTTTATTAATTCTCTTAGACAGATGGATGCCATATGGCGGTGATAGGACAGAGGTTTGAGCTTGTTAGATCGTACAGGACTTATTAGATTTGCGACTATCTTTTAAATATTGCCTTAGGGTAAGATACTAGTCGTAAATGAACCATCTCATATGTAGCAACATTACTCCACGCATGCGCGACTTATGGCTTTGTAAAGATATCGTATGCATTCTGGTGTAAGTAGTTTTCTTGAACTATAGAGGGAGCGTGCGGTGACATTTTTATTATTAGGTAATTACTTCTTTGGTAGAATATAAACACGTGGGTATCTTCATTATTTAATTAGTTTTAGCGACCTTTGTGCTCCAGAATTTATTTTTCTACATAGTCACGATCATTCTCAATGCACTTTTGCCAGCGATGAACGATGTCTGTGCATTGCTGTCCGGAGCCCATTTTGTCAGACGAGGTTCCTGCCAAACGTAAGGTATTCTATTTTATCATTTCAGAACGTTGAAGAGCTATGAGAGCAAGAGTAGTTCATATAAAGGGAACGAGGTCTTGTGCTTCAGAATCTAATTTTCTACATAGTCACCACTATTTTAAGTGCACTATTGCCCGGTATTCAGTGACGGATATATGCTTCTGACGCACGTTCATGAAAAAAACCGTCGCTTTCCTAAAGTCCTATTTGCAACATAGGCGTTGAAATTTTAGGTCATGTATGTATAATCGATTTATAATAATACTGAAATTTGGATTTCCTTTGATTCATTCGGGCGGAATAAAAATAGGAGATAATACTTTCTGAACGACCCTAGAATGTACGATAACTATCAGAATTAGGGATGACGTGCAGTTGTGTAAGCTTATATCTATTTTTCCTAAAAATGTTTAAAAGGCATCATAAAGAATAAGATACGTATTATTCATACATGCATTTACGTTGACATATTACAAAATGTTATAATGGTTGTCCATAACATAAATAATTGAACACACATATCTACCTTGGCTTCCACAGGTTTTTCTTTTTAAATGAAGAAAATAACTGTGGCACAATGAATAAGCCCCCTTTGTGGGGGGTTAGGAGTTTCTACATTAATTAACCTTGTTCACAACCAGTTCTGTACTTGCGGGGAGGTAAACCTACATACATCTCGGTGCTTGCACATTTATAAAGATTGATACTCTCGGCACACAAAGATTGAAAGCTTTTTATGAATTAGGTGCAAAGTGAAAGGTCAGACATTGCATGCTGACAAATGAATTTGAAAAATAAAATATGTACGATATTTCTCTTTCACTCTTTCTTTCTTTCTTTCTGTCAATCTCTTTCTCTCTTTCACTCTTTCTTTTTTTCTGTCGGTCTCTTTCTCTCTTTCACTCCCTTTCTCTCTCTCTTTCAATTAAGAAAGAGAGTATTGAATTATAATTGTATTGTTTTAAACAGCCGATGGGGTTAGCCTCCATCAAAAACAAACGTATAGTAGTTTGGTTTAGTTGCAAGTGACGACGGGCGTAGTACACCTAAGTTCAATATTCTCCTCAAGTGTTAAAAATAAATAATTTTGTTTATCTATATAAAAAGAGGTATTGTCCGTATATTATATGCAGCGTTCAATTTCAGCCCAACGGTTCCTGTTATGAACAATGGTGATGAAACCCTTCTCGCAATGGTACAAGATGACACCCATACCAGCCAGTGATAGCCGACGTTATCTCATCCCGTTGATGTTTCCATGTGCTTGTCGTTTGATCTCGGGATATGGTTATAACACCGACGACAATCAAGTAACGATAGTTTCATAACTGTGTTCCGTTAGAAATAAGACGGTAGTATCCTTTTAATCAAATATATGATGTAGGACTGTAAGAATTTCAGAAATTCAACTCTTCCTGGGTTGTGTGTTGGCATTGAATACAACAATGACAAACATAAATTTTCCTTAAAATGATTTAGTTTTGTTTGGCGTTGATATTTTGTGAAGTGTTCTTTTCTGTTGGAATGTTTTTCTCAGTTATTAATTTCTTGTTGTGATTTATGTGCAATGGCAAATGTTTCCATTAATGATCAGCTAAATGCTATGTATTCATAATATTTCATGTTTATGTCTTTACATGTGTATACTAGTCATCCTTGTAGATGTGCTTGCGTTGATCGTTTCTATGCATAATACTGTTTGAATATATTTTCTTTGTTGTATTTTCGGATAAATCTGAATTACACTAAGAGTTAAAAGTACTACTACTAATAAATATCCGTCCAAACTTCTTGCCATTTTTCGACTTAAACTGTAATCTTCGCCGACCGTTTTGACTGTCTCTCTATCTCTCAGGTAAAAAACAACAACAACAAAAAAAAACAAAGTGATCTGGGCTTTCCCTTCCATTCTTTTTCACAGCAGTTATTGTCCACATATGCAAATTACTGCCACATGTATATTCAAAAACCGTCTATAGAGAAAGTTTTTTTCTCCTCCCTTTCTTGATTCCGTCATTCAACAGAAGAGACAGAAGGGTCTTCGCTTGTGAAATTTACATTACTTTCACCAAATAACCTCAATTTATTAACCTGATTCGTTATGTGTCATCCATTACAGTAATATATTGCTTTCCTGTGATTTTAACCTCTATTTTGCTTTTTTTCCTCATCCAGTAAGATTTTGGATATAAACTTGATTACCTATATTAAGATGTAAGTATTACTAAGTGTACTCATCCAACCTTTTCCGCCTTTTCTCGGTGGCATTTTCTCAGTATTTTCCCTGTTAACAATAACTATTGCTGTTTTGTTACTATCCGAGAAACGCCGGTTCGAGATAATTTATTTAGTTACCTGTTTGTCTGTCTATCTTCTGCCTATCTGTCTGTCTTATATCTACTTGTCTATCTGTCTAGTGGAGTAAACAACAGATTGAATCGTGGAAACTATAAATTGAGCGAGAATGCGGGTGCAAACAGAGTCAAGAGGTCATGTTGTGACATGTATCAAGCTCGGTTGGCCGGTCAGTTTGCACCCGAAACTATGTGAGCGGGGAACGGGCGTGGCGTGTCGGGTGCCCCTGTTTAAGTGAACTGAGTTAAGTTTTGATGAATTGGATCCGAGAAGCCAAGGAAGCAACATGGAGTAAACAGGTCTCCCCATAACGGAGCGACGGTCTTTAAATGAATGCGGAGAAACACCAGAATACACAGACCGTTAAGTAAATACACATTAAGGGCTCTGAGGACAATAGTCCGTTAAATAAGCAGTTAGATAAGAACGAGAGCAAAATTATGCAACATTGCTAGGTTGAGTAAAACACTATGGATACGTGCCTCATCAGTGTGGCTAGGCATAATGAGTTTTCACACCTCGACCAAACAGATGTAGTTGGTTCTCTACCAACTGATCATCGAATTTAGATGGAAGTATTGATTTTTGAGCAGGCTGCCCGACGTTGCCCGGTCATAAAATACGCATAAATATTATATTGTAATTCATACAGAAATTGGTATTTGTGCATGCGGGTATTATGTTTTTTCTTAACAGTTCACTTTTTGTAAAGAAAAAAAAATTAATAATCGAATTGAGATCGAAAGGAAAACCTTTAGATAGTGTGTAAAGTAGGATAACCATTTAAAAAGTGTTTTCAAATCTACTTATTCTTAAAATAAAGAAGCTTTCGTGTGATCCATTCGTGCATGGGCAGTCGTAAAACAGTAGACAAAGATATAAAAATCTGATGACCCCTAAGTAGGAATTTTTAAATTTTGACTCATTAACAAAACTTTTTTCCCAATGAAAACCGAATAAAAAGTTTTCCACGTGTCTGATTACTGTATATAGGAAATTTCAAGTCCGTAGATCAAAACTTTGTTTAGTATATAGGTTAAGAAGTGTCCTTACACAGATGCTCATATATATATATATATATATATATATATATATATATATATACACAAATATTCAGTTGTATGATACTGATAAACGAAAGCATTCTCCTCCATAAGAGAATTGCATTATTGCGAAGCAGAAATCAATTCCCCAACCAGTATATAAAGGGTGACCCCAAAAAACGAGATCCAACTCTAATTAATAAAGTGTACACGGATCCCGTTTTTTGGGTCACCCTATATATATATATATATATATATATATATATATGAAATAAAATGGAGGTGGAAGGACCTGGATACTCAACGTTTCGCCCGATTTATGCGGGCTTCTTCAAGAGGGATTGTCATTGACGAGAGAGTCGGAGGATTGGGGCTATATATAATGATGGGGGAGAGCAGCGTGTTTTCCTTATGTAAATTAGATGTCATATATACATGTATATACATTTTATGAGAGAAGAACTAATTAGAGTAAACTAGTGTAGTGGATTACGTCTAAAAGATAAAATATCGTAGAGATTAAAAATTGTGTTTGGAAATATAGCGGTGATAGATTAAATAAATAAAATGACACGAGATTACGAAAGAATCGTTTTTTTTTTTTGTTTTTTTTTGTTTTTTTTTTTAATTAGAAATAATGGAATTGGGATAAAATAGCGCAGTAACTTAAAAGATGGTATCTAAAAATAAGAATAGGAGGTGATAAAATGGAGTCTAAAAATAGATAATGATAAAATACAGTAAATAAGTAAAATAAAAATAAAATTAAGTGAAATTACGAATTTTTTTTTTTTTTTTTTTTTTTTTTTTCGCGTTTAACCGGTGTCTAAGTTGTTTTCTTTGATAATTATTTTCGACAGAAAGGGAGCAACGTGGAAAAAACCGTTTCTTTGCTTAATATTTTGCTGGAATGGGAGATTATAGCTGACTCAATTAAACGTCGTGTGGATCTGTTATGTATGTGTTTAAGGAAAGTTGCTTTGTTAAAATCAAAATGGTGGTCGTTTTCCATGATGTGACAAAATATGGCGTTGAGTGTATTGTTGTTTTTTACATCTCTTTTGTGTTCATATATTCTTTTATTTAAATTACGTTGAGTTTCTCCTACGTATATTTTTCCACAATCAAGGCAGGGTATGGAATATATTCCGGCTTTGGTGTTAATGTTGGTGTTAGTTATAATTTTACGTGTTAGATCCCTAATTGTTAAAGAGTTTAGTTTTGTTATTTGAATGCCTGTCTTATTTAGGTTCTTATATATTGTGTCGTTGTTTTTATTAGTTGGTAATGTTAATTGTCTGTTGTGTATCTGGCTATTTAAGGAATGTTCTCGGTTTCGGTAAATTTTTAGTGCTTTTCTTTTTGTATTTGCCAAAAAATGTTGAGGGTATTGCAAGTTCATGAATGTACGTTCGATATACTCAAATTCTTCCACGATGTATTCTTCACTACATATTCTCAGGGCCCTAAGAAAAAATCCTATTAGAATACCTCTTTTTACTTTATCATCGTGATGAGAGTAAAAGTGTATGTAATCATTTTTATTCGTGACTTTCCGATGGACTTTAAAACTTAGATGATCATTGTTATTTATGATGTTGATGTCCAGAAAAGGTATGGAGTTGTTATTTTCTCTTTCATACGTATAATTAATAGTGGGTTCAATCTTGTTTAATTTATCAGTGATATTCTCTATTTTGGAAGATATAGGGAGAAAAATTAAAATATCATCAATATATCTATAGTAGGAGGTACCCTTGGGCAATTTATATTTCATGGGTCCGGTTTCGATGAAACAAAAATTTGGACTGCCCATGGGTAACCCTCTAAGTGGGGTTTTGGCATGTCTATTTTTAGAATTCATCGAAACCGGACCCATGAAATATAAATTGCCCAAGGGTACCTCCTACTATAGATATATTGATGATATTTTAATTTTTCTCCCTATATCTTCCAAAATAGAGAATATCACTGATAAATTAAACAAGATTGAACCCACTATTAATTATACGTATGAAAGAGAAAATAACGACTCCATACCTTTTCTGGACATCAACATCATAAATAACAATGATCATCTAAGTTTTAAAGTCCATCGGAAAGTCACGAATAAAAATGATTACATACACTTTTACTCTCATCACGATGATAAAGTAAAAAGAGGTATTCTAATAGGATTTTTTCTTAGGGCCCTGAGAATATATAGTGAAGAATACATCGTGGAAGAATTTGAGTATATCGAACGTACATTCATGAACTTGCAATACCCTCAACATTTTTTGGCAAATACAAAAAGAAAAGCACTAAAAATTTACCGAAACCGAGAACATTCCTTAAATAGCCAGATACACAACAGACAATTAACATTACCAACTAATAAAAACAACGACACAATATATAAGAACCTAAATAAGACAGGCATTCAAATAACAAAACTAAACTCTTTAACAATTAGGGATCTAACACGTAAAATTATAACTAACACCAACATTAACACCAAAGCCGGAATATATTCCATACCCTGCCTTGATTGTGGAAAAATATACGTAGGAGAAACTCAACGTAATTTAAATAAAAGAATATATGAACACAAAAGAGATGTAAAAAACAACAATACACTCAACGCCATATTTTGTCACATCATGGAAAACGACCACCATTTTGATTTTAACAAAGCAACTTTCCTTAAACACATACATAACAGATCCACACGACGTTTAATTGAGTCAGCTATAATCTCCCATTCCAGCAAAATAATTAAGCAAAGAAACGGTTTTTTCCACGTTGCTCCCTTTCTGTCGAAAATAATTATCAAAGAAAACAACTTAGACACCGGTTAAACGCGAAAAAAAAAAAAAAAAAAAAAAATTCGTAATTTCACTTAATTTTATTTTTATTTTACTTATTTACTGTATTTTATCATTATCTATTTTTAGACTCCATTTTATCACCTCCTATTCTTATTTTTAGATACCATCTTTTAAGTTACTGCGCTATTTTATCCCAATTCCATTATTTCTAATTTAAAAAAAAACAAAAAAAACAAAAAAAAACGATTCTTTCGTAATCTCGTGTCATTTTATTTATTTAATCTATCACCGCTATATTTCCAAACACAATTTTTAATCTCTACGATATTTTATCTTTTAGACGTAATCCACTACACTAGTTTACTCTAATTAGTTCTTCTCTCATAAAATGTATATACATGTATATATGACATCTAATTTACATAAGGAAAACACGCTGCTCTCCCCCATCATTATATATAGCCCCAATCCTCCGACTCTCTCGTCAATGACAATCCCTCTTGAAGAAGCCCGCATAAATCGGGCGAAACGTTGAGTATCCAGGTCCTTCCACCTCCATTTTATTTCATATCGTCGGATTTAATCCAGCTCAACAATCATATATATATATATATATATATATATATATATATGCACGCACATATATATATATACACACACACACATATATATACACACACATATATATATATATATAGTTAGTTATAAAATATATATAACTAGCTCTACCTACGTATTGAGCACTTTTGAAGTAAATACTTCAAGTTTACGCATAAATTTATACTTTCGTATATTAATTTTATGTGAGTAAATGAAGTAGTTATATTTATATATATATATTTATATATATACACATATATACACGCACATATATGTAGATAAGTGTATATTTATATATATATATATATATATCGATTGTGTATTTCTGCGTATTAGCTGGATGTGAAAGCTGAGCGATAAGGATAATTAGTATTTTGGATTCAGCTAGACCATTCGAACGGTACGTGTTGTCGAGTTGTTCATTTAAAATTAAATTGTTTTTGTTAAAGTGTCATCTCGCCTAACTAACCTTTAGCGACATCGATGTGCCGTTGGAATCCGTGAGAAATTCTTGTGATCAAATTTATATGCATAAATGAATATTTGATATTGAATAATTGTTCAGATTTGGGAAGCTACGAAGCCAGGTTTGATTTGATACCGAGTTGAAATCAAATTCCCCAGACACAACTACAACCAACTGTAATACGGGCTGCACAAGCAAATCTTAAGAGTGGATAAAACATTTTAGGGAGCTGAAACTAGATTCTTACGGATCTAAACCTTCGTTGAGAATTTACCGAGGATCTCCAAGGGCACATCAGAAAAAGTAAAGAAAGTTTCCCCTCCACATCTTCCCGTTTCGAAGAATGGGAGAGAAATAATTTGTCCAAAATTATTATATGATTTATAGATAAGTCAGAAACGGCGATTCTTCTAGCAAGACACTGATTAGCGAACTGGGATCACTTTGAATTACGAGTTCGAAACACAATTATATATATATATATATATATATATATATATATATATATATATATATATATATATATATATATATGTGTGTGTATGTGTGTGTGTGTATGTGTGTGTGCAGATATGACAGAATTCAACAGTTTATTTTTTCAATAAACATAAAATTAATAGAACAAAGACAAAAATAAATGGTCAAAATTTAATAACTACTTGGTTGATACTTCCTTTGCTGTTTTTAGTGCTAAAGACCTTCTAGGTATAACATTGATAACTCAACTAATATCATATTGAGAAATTTCTTGCGATATCGGACGCAATTATGCTAAACATTCAGGCTTAGAAGATGTGTTTTTGGGGCGAACGGTTCGTCTAATATGCCCCAATAGTTTTCGATTGCGTTCATAACTGCGGTTTGACTTAGCCATTAAAATTTATTGATCCCATTTTGGTTAAACCAATGTTGTGTCGCCCTAGCAGATTGACAAGGAACTCCATCACTCATAAATAGTGAGTTAACTTGTTTCATTTTACGCTTTAGAATATTGGCAGATGTCCTTCATGTAATATTGAAATATATTAAGCAGAAGTGATGTTTCCTTCACACTTCACCAGGTCTTAGCGACCATCACAACAAATTGCATCCAATACGATAACCGAGAAATCCCCCTGTTTCGGCATTGGCTGCAGTCTTTTTAATTCAAACCTCCATATCCATACCAATTCACTGTCAGGAAATAATGAAAATAGTGACTCATCAACGAATTGACATTGGTCTAAAAGATAATTGGTCTCTCCACCACAACCTCACTCTTTTCTACAATTCATAGTGGTAGGAGGAAAAAGAAACATCCCTCTCCGAGCTCTACCGTAGTAGCCCAGCTTATGAAGATACCTGATAGCTACTCTGATACCAGCTCGTTCTGCAATGTCAAAGGTTTTGCACCGACGATTCTATACAACATTTCTTTATACAAGACACAAGGTTCTTCCAGAGAACCCGGGGCGACCTTGATGACGTTTTGTGAACTTTTTGTCCTCTCTTGACAATCGTACGATCACTATATTAAGAGTAGAAAAGAGTATTGAAAGATGTCCTGCTATTATGAGCAGTAGAAGGATCCCACCATTTTTCCAGCGACCCAAGCTACAGATTTGATGTACGTGTTCAATTTCAGATTAGAAGTAAAGGTAAACCCCAAAAGCTTGTCAAACCATGGAGCCCCCCAAGACGAGATCCATCCAATTCAATTGATGTCAGATGGGGATATAACCTTTAGATGGTGTAAAGATAGAAGCTTGGTTTTAGTAACCAGCCACCTCTTCCCCCATTGTACAACGCGCTCAAGATCAGAGGAGAGAGAATCAGAAAGAACTTTGTAATTTACGGCCTTTGATGTGTTGCCATATATGGTCGTGTCATCAACATAGATGTCAATGAATGATTTAAGTATGTGTTTTTGGAGATAATTGATGTAGATCAGGAAGAGATTTGGGCCAAGGATTGACCCCTGAGGGACTCCAGCAGTAATACCGACTCTGATGTCTGCTCATCAACCACTACTCTTGTGAACCTATCAGAAAGAAATGATTTAATAATTAAGAAAACATTTCCAGTTATACTGTAGCTGTAAATCTTGTGAAGTAGGTCCTTATGCCATACCTTATCGAAGCCTTTTATATGTCAAGAGCAATTGCCCTGGAAAGGAAGCCTTTGTCGAAAGATTCACTATTATCCTATTAGATATAACCGTTAGCACATCTGCTGTAGATCCATCAGAAAGGAAACCATACTGCATGTCACTAAGAAGGTTATTTCTGCTGAGGTGGTTGACTCCTTCTTTATTTAATATGGATTACAGCAACTTACTCATGACACACAGGGAACTTATTGGTCTCTACTTAGAGAGAGAAAGTACCTGCCACCCGAATTCTTTAATACAGGGCATACTGATAAGGGTTTCCAGCGTGTTGGGAAGCACTTCTCTTTAAGACAACGCTTAAACAGTTTTGAAGTATAGGTGCAATTCTGGTTGCAGCTTTTTCAACACTATAATTGGAATGCCGCCAGGGCCAGTTGCTTTACTGGAATCAAGGGACTTGATTAGCTTTGCGAGCTCACGCACATATATTTGTATGTTGCGTAGCATGTTGTCTGTCATAGGAGGAAATACGGGGAGTTGATGGCCTTGGTCTCATAGGGTAGAATTAGCTGCAAAGTTCTTGGCAAATAGTTTGACCTTATCTGATGCTGACGAGATGACCTCAGGTCCATTGATGATGGTTGGGATAGAACGCATACTTCTGTTCAAGATCCTGTTTGCTATTTGCCAAAACTGCTTTGGATTTAACGGACTGAGCATATAGCTCTCTTGCATTTTTCTTGCACTTTTACAGTGGTTGCTGGCAGTCCTGAAAGCAGTTTTAGTCTCCGTACATCTATTACGTTGGTAACTGTGGAAAAAGTGATTTCTGTGCGCGATGGCAGCAGCAGATTCTGGGAATAACCATGGCTGACTGTTAGGTTTTTGTTGGGATTTTTCGGATGGCATGAATCGGTCTATACCTACAATTATCTATTAGGTCAAATCTTATACTATGGTGGCACATCCTTTTTAAGCATGGAATGCAGAGGGAGATCAGATATAAATGTACGGAAGCCATCCCAGTCAGCCATAGAGTATCGATATACAGTACGGTGGAGAGGTACATCTATATATATACTAGCAAAAGTATCCGTCGTTGACTGGGTTCAAAAACCGCCTACAGAAAATGTTTCTGATTTATGAAAGTATGATAGGTTATGAAAAGGAGGGGTTGAAAATAGATAGCTTCGAATTTGGGGGTATTAAAACCAAAACAAAACATGATGAAAGTAAAAATGAAATAGATAGACCCCATAATTTATTATACCATACCTGTTCACACTGAAACACTTATCACAGTATCCTGTGGATCTATATTAAAAAACGTTGTTAAACTTTGTGACATATTTCCATTCTATGGAGGTCAGCCGCGAACAAACACCCCATAATTTTATCATAGTATATTTCTTCAAACTGAAATATAATTATCAAAGTATATTCCGCAGATAGATATGAAAATTCGTTATTGAAGTGTGTGCCTATTTCCATTCTATGGGGGCCAGGCGCAAACGCAGACACCACAATTTTATTATACCATCCCTTTTTAAGTTAAAATATACTTATCAAAGTATTATTATGTACATCTATATCAAAAACACTTGTAAACTTTTTTTTTTTAATTTCATATTTCCATACTTTGTTGACCAGGCGCGAACGCAGACCCAACAATTTAAATGAACCACTGTTCTGCCAGATCAAACATACCCATTCCTGTGTTTCGATACATCTTCTATTATTATATGTAATCAGCTTTTTAAAATAGTCAACCATATAAGAGCCTATTCGTGACCAGACACACACACACATACACACACACACGCACACACATACACATTCAGCTTTATATTACATATCTCTGGAAGAAGCTTGTTTTCAACAGCTTGAATTTGAAATAATATTTTGTAATAAATATATCTAACCGTTATTTTCTCCTATTTTTCGAATATTATTTTTAATAATACTAAAAAAATAGATTAATCCAACGAAATAAATGAGTCATCTGTTTTAAAAATAAATCCGCTCTTTTTATCGAATTAATTTAAATCCGAAATCGACAGTGCCATCATGCATACGTTGATGTCAAACATTTTATTTTGTCTACACTGTTGATAAGCAACGTTCGTTTCTTGCTCGCTGATAAGAAATAAAAAAAATGTAAGAGACAGGATATTCTCAAAATGCGTCCATTCAATCTGCGCGTTTAGCGATGAGGATGAAGAGGCAAGTAGTTTAATCTTAAACCTGATCATGACATTCAAAATTGATCGAGGCAGTTTCATATATACCTGGATGTACTTATATATATATATATATATATATATATATATATATGTGTGTGTGTGTGTGTGCGTGTGTATGTGCGTGTGTGTGAATACACATCTTGTGGACAACTGCTAAACCAGGGGCCTACTCAAATGGACTATAATTACAGTAACATTTTATGTCTCTGTTGCAATATTCCTTGTTTAGATTCAATAATATTTATGCACACACGTATATATATATATATATATATATATATATATATATATATATATATATATAGTAATATATATGTATTTTCATACACTAATATGTGTGCGTGTGTGTACACAATTTATTAGATCCTTCCAAGGGATATTGCAACATAAACATAAACGGCTAGTACAATTATAGATGACTTTAGTAGGGTCATGAATATATATATATATATATATATATATATATATATATATAGAGAGAGAGAGAGAGAGAGATTTTGTAGCTTTTTTACAAAGGAGTCACTATATATCAAGACCAGGAGGCCACTCGAGGATAAGGGCTAATGCGTATACATAAGTAGTGGGAATTTTTTAAATTGGATTACTTAGGTTGATGGTTCATCAAGAACTTGTTTACGTTGGACTTGCAGACAATCACATTGTAATCAGCTGGAAAGCAGACAAACAGAAGAGAGTTCCTCAGAAAGAAGCTTTGTTCATGGAATCTACGTTTGGGTTAGGCACAGATGAAGAGTGTGGGAAATTATTGATAGTGGTTTTGGCTAGACGAGTGTTTTGGTGGAAGTTTGTCGAGGAGGGACCATAGATTGAAGCTCAGATAAGCACTTCCCATGGAATTGTCGATAAAGCAGAGACAGGCTTGCAAATATCTTCTGTGGGAAAGAGATTGCAGAGAAGACAAAAGGGCATCCCCCACTAAACCACGAAGCCTATTTTGAACTCTGTTAAGGCAGGATAAGCTGCTCCTGCCCAGATGTGGCAACAGTACTCCATCATTGGCCGTAGCTGGCTTTTATATAGGTAAATAATTGCATCAGGAGTGAGACATCTACTGGATCGGTAGAAGGATCCTAACTTTTTTCCAGCGGCCTTGGCAACGGATTTGATGTATGTGTTTCATTTCAGATTAGGCGTAAATGTCAAGCCAAGAAGATGTACTTTAAACCTTTTTGGCGATGCTATTCTTCCGTAGATAATATTATTAAACGTGCCATATGCAGGAAAAGACTGCTGCAGCAGCTTTTTTTATCTTCAGTTCCCAGGAAATAATACTCGCTTATTCATTTATATTATTGCACAGAAGACAGCAAGAAAATAAAATATCTAATATGTAACCTACTGCCGGTAAAATTCAATTAACTCACTTTTATATCTACTTATCTATCTATCTATCTATCTTTCTTCTTTCTATCATTCTTTGTCTGTATGTTTTTCTCTCTCTCTACATATATATATATATATAGATAGATATTTAAAAAATAATAATTAGATATCCAAGTGCGTAGTATAATTACTATATTGTAAATAGAGTCTTAATAAATGATATATATTAGCATAAATCGAAAAAGTATTATTTTAAACTGAGCGTAAATATTGGTTTATTTTTTCATCAGAAAAAGTATCGGTATTCTCGTAAATTTCGTCTTTTGTCGGATTTTAACCAACTGAAGGGGGGGGAGGCGTTTCTGCAACTCAGCGGCTAAACCTGAACTCGACGTAGAAGGAAAAAAAACAACGAAACTGTTAACTTGTGTGGAGAATCCTTCTCGGCTTTTCTCGGCTAACTGGAGTTGCAACGTATTGCCTCGTTGCTTACAACGACAAATTGTCTTTGTAATAGTAACTGTGAAACCTGTAACTTGACTAAACAAAAAAGTCCAACTAACACATCAACGATAGGGGTGTTTTATAACCCACAAGTTGATGCCATGGAAAGTTCAGTCTGACCCACGTGGTGGACAACAAACTACTACTACTACTACTATATAATCAGTCGACCAAGCACTTTTTTCAACCTTTTGCTTGAACGACTGCCTCCCAGAATTCCACTGCTTCGCCCCTCCACATCGAGTTCCGGTCAGTAATAATTACCACACTTTTTAAATTATAAGCTTTATTGGCAAAATGTAATGGTATCAATAGACCCTTCAGATATGTATGTGTTTCAGGTTTTAAAGAGCATGAAAAACGGCGGAATTTTCCGAGTGTTATTTCTATAACAACAAACGCTTATTATTTAGATTTATCGGACTACTCTTCTCATCTGGAGTGTTAATTACGCAACGTTCCAGTCGATATAACGTCCGATCTTCTTTAGGTGTATCTTGTGGCCATCTGGCATGTTTCTGTCAGACTCGGGAATTTGGACCAAATTTCTAACGGAAACGTTTATTTATTTCATGGGAGTAGCATGTTCTTGTTCCGTTATGACTGGATAGAGGCTCTAATTAATTCACAAGTGTATTGTTCCCTCACCCACACTGAGGAGTGAACAGTCAACCTTCAGGAGTATATGAATTTTACAATTGATTTTTCAAGTACTCTAACCACTGTGCGCCGGGTCCTTGCCGACAGATTAAGTACGAATTTTTGGAGTCTAAAGAAAATAACAATTATTGCTATTTATTACTAATTAGTATTACTATGTTACTCTCTCTCTCTCTCTCTCTCTCTCTCTCTACATATATATATATATATATATATATATATATATATATATATATATATAACTTGGTGGGTTAAAAGCATAGAGTAAATTCAATTCTATAAGAGGAAACTTATCGGGATAATACAAAGCTTAACAAATTGCTTTGGAGCTTATAGAGGAGACAATAAATGTAGTAAATGAAGTCACAAAAACTATATATTGGTATGTATAGAATGATTCATTAATTTAATAAGGATATACATACATTTAGTCGGGTGTTAAAGGGTCTCCTTATAACAAAGCATTCCGAATCCTTATGCTTTTCGTCAGAAGAGTAGATAAGACGTTAGGTAACATAATAGGGGTGTAACGTCCAGGAAGGGATTCATCGGGAACGAAATAAATAAATAAAACTATTGATGTTCTTATTCATATATATTTTTGTTATTTACTTATTACTATATATATTTATATTATTTATGATCAATAGTTTCCATATCGTTTTAAATTCTTTCTAATGAGTCGTCTTACGCACCACGTTCCTCTTTCTATAATTTTCACTTCATTCTACAATAGTAGATTGTTTCCCTTTCCTATACAGATATGGTCAGCCATACCTGAGTTTTCAATCTCCCTCCGTATTACGGTTTTTGATGTTCTTCTAACCCTACTTATAGCAAACGACATGTCTCACCTTTTTATAGTTTTCCACATTTACATGGGATTTCATATACACAGTTCTTAGTCATGATTTTTTCTGTAGGGGGCTTGACTCTCACAAAATGTTTCCGCAGAGTTGAATCACCTTTGAATACTGTTCTGATGTCATATGGATAAAATATTATTTGGATGTTTTAGAGAAGACCTCAATGTATAATGTACATACCGTGGTGAGTTTCTGAGTAGGGTCCTTTGGTATTTGGTCCAGATTTCTTGAGGCTGATACCATGCTCTTTGGATTGTTGTTTCGGTGGAGGTTTTTTCTTAAACTGTCCATCTCCTCTTAATATGCATTGATGTAACAACATATCGCTTTTACACGATGTTGTAAGCAACGGAAGAGTCCTTTCTTCATATTATATGGATAGTGGGAATTGAAATATAGTCCAGTAAATGTTGGCTTTCAGTATACAGATGACATAAACCCCTGACGAGTGCCGGTAACATGTACATCTGGAAACGACAATTTTTCCATCATGAACTGTATATTTGGGCAGATCGGGGTTACATGGTCTAGTAATATTTGAACATCTCCCTGATGGGACCAGAGTATTAATGTGTCATCCACATATTGCAACCACAGTGTTGGCTTTAATGGTATTGATTATCATGCCATTTCTTCAAGGTATTCTATGTATGCATTGGCCAGTATTGGAGACAATAGTCACCCCATCGCCAGGACTTCTTCCTGTCGATATATCAGATCCTACAACGATTTATGAGTAGTTTCTACACAGAAGGTCAACATCTCTATTATGTTGTCAATCGTAATGCAAGTGAGTTTCTGTAATGGGGCATCAGAATCAGCTTGTCGCGTACCACTGTCAGAGTCTTATTAGTGCTTACTTTCGTGAACAGACTCATCACATCTAGACTCACCATCTAGTTGGAATGAATGGGAGCATTTTTGATTATTTCCACGGAGTCAACTTAACACTTTACCTATGATGGAGATTTGACTATGACTGGAGTGATTATATCTGCCAGGAATCGGCTCAATGGATGGCATGCTGAACCTCGGGCGGTGACAATGATATAATTTAATAAATCTACATCCCAACTGACAATATAATGGAGATGTAGACCTTATGTGTAGAAAGGTAAAATAAATTCATTACAGATTATGCTAGCAAAACCATAACACCTCTTGTTGACGACGTGATCGACAAGGAGTAGGGGCTCGCAGAAGTCTTCAAACTTTGGTTCATTTATCTAGTCCATCAAGAGTTGTTCTGGCCTCATCAGTAAAAATGACATTTTGGAAAATTTGCCGTGTATTTGGACCCCAATTTCTACGTTTTTCTTATAAAATATTTCTCCAAGTTTATTGCGATGGGCTTGATGTTCCTTACAATATAACCCAACACACTGCATCGTGTTTCTCTGAACAAAAAAGATATTCTAGACTTTAAAATATGGCAGCTCTGGTGATGCACGGTTGCTTGGTAACTTTTTAATATTGCGTGGAGAAAGTGTTTTTATGTTTTGTGCTTCTTTGGTTTGGTGCGAATGAATAAAATGTTCTTCGATCTCCCCCAAGATCCTACACCATAACTACGAGAAGTAAAGCATTGTCAAAGCCTACAACAATACGCCCCTTTTCAGTAGTGCGCAGTGTTCTTTTTAGAGTATTTCAAGATGTTTCAATAAAACGATATACAGCTAAAATTATAGGACAATAGAAACGTGACCATAACTTTTAAAATGCATTTCGAAACTCGACAACAATTATAGAAATAACGCCTCTTGTGCACTTCTACACACTTTCACTACTTTGGGGTTTGTATTAATTTCCAAATTAGAAAAACGATTTGCAATGAAGCCATTTGGATGTGATATGCTTCGCAAAATCGGCATGATAACAGTTCGATCTTTAGTTATTAATAACTCAGATCTCATCAGGCAAAGAGAGATTGCCCTTTGAAGAGTTTATATTCAATAAAAGCAATCTCTTTCTTAAAATATTGATTTTTATCACCCTATTGTTTTTATATTAATTCCTAAATGAGAAACCAATATATGTGTATATATATATATACATATATATATATATATGTATATATATATATATATTATTCAGAATAATGAAATACAATAAATCTACTGGTGTGCAAATCCAGTGGTAACCATCTCTTTTCTTTCTTTTTCTTTTTCCTTTCTTTTCTTTTCCGCCTTTTAACCTTTAGCATTAACCTTGACCAATTTTTGAATCGTTTCAAATCCTGTCTAGACATTTAATATTCAAGATTAATAAGTTAGACGCTCCTTTTATTTTATTTTTCTTCCCCACCTCTCTTCAAGTTAAATTCTCCTACCACATCCTTATTTTCAGAAGATAGAATTAAAATTTTGCCTTTTTAGTAATATTAAAATATTAAAACATTTCACTTGTGCTGACTTACAAATATAATCTTTATAACAAAAACTGCATCTGATTTTTAAGACTATTTTGCTTTAGTTTGATAAGCAATTCTTTTATTTAATTATTTTCATTTTATTTAATTATTTTCATTTACTTTTAATTTTAATTTAATCTTATTTGCCTGTCTATTTTTGATTTTTTATTCACAAATTGATTGAAAACTTGAACTGAATTGTGAAACTTATATATGAAATAATTTTTACCGGGTTGATATAATCCAAGATTTGCCGGATATCCAATCAAACTAAAGAAAAACTGCGGAAATATGTATATATTGGATTGTTACCAGCTTCCTTGGATTTATTACAATACGCGTTGAATCTTTTACCCGACGAATACCACGAACTTCCATTACAGGATTTAGCATACACTTTCGATTTGAAGTTCAATATCTTTTTTTTTGCTGCATTAATATCCAATTTCGCTTATTCTATATAGCTAAAATGATTATAAAACTTTAAAAACATTTAATTTAATTTTCTATTTTTGTTACCTTTAGCAAATTAGGTGCAAATCTTTTATAATATTTGCTGATATTTTTCCTTGGATGAGATGGGCTAAGGGAATATATGTTACTATACTGTATGATTTGTCTTGCATACAATAAAATTTCTATATTTAAAATTAAACTTTTTCGAATCACAAATTTTGAATTCATAAATTATGATATGAATTAAATTTTCGTTCAGTAAAATAAAAGTTGATTAATTTACTGGTGTTCAAAATTGTAAAAATATATAAGTAGGTGGACACCGCTTTTATTGATTGTTTTCCATAGCAACTACGTCGTTTCAGCAACTGCTGTTGCTATTACTCCACGGCTGTCGCTAAAAGAGAAGTAACAAGTTAAACAGAGACCATTAAAGTATGAAAGGGAGATAATTGGGGGAATTTATTGAAAGCAGACGAGTGCCGTACATTTGTATTATATATATGTTTATGGGGGCAAAAAGTAAGACTGAAATTAGAACAAGTGAATTTAGTGGCAGCCTGGAAAAGCATGCCTTAC
>NC_136499.1:9408946-9433946 GCF_053919585.1 Euprymna scolopes | reverse complement strand
TGCAAATTGACTAATGTGCACGCGCTGACGTCTCGAAAGGAAGAAAGTGATAAACCGAAAAAGTGACATCACGTGACTCTTTTTTATGGGAATTTTTGTTTGAAAACATTAAATATAAATTTGCATTTTGTTCAGATTTCATAGAATAAAATCTGGATATAAAAACGTATAAAAAATATTTCCAATCGCATACATTTCGAAAAATTGTATTTTACATATAAATTAATTTCAAATCTCATAGTATCGAAAGTTTCGCGGAAATCTCTCTATTATTTCGATTGTCTGCGCGTTAAAATTGGCCAGTACATAAGAACATTGTTTATAAAGTGTCAATAATTTATTCTTTAGACTCGGCTTTCATTATTTTCGTACTCTGGAATCTTTTAAAAAATTATTAGTAGTTTATTTTAGGCTTCTTCGGTTCAAAAGTTATGATGCTAATATTAACCTATATTAAATGGCATCATCTTATTATAGGGGATTAATTATATGGTCCGTTTTAGAGATACCTTATGATCGGTAATCTAGGCAATAATTATCACCTCACATAGTAAACTTTAAATAACTTGAAGTAGTACTTCTCCCCACCTGTATGTGTACTATAGAAAGTAAAAAAGACAAAAATGGCTGAATAAAATTGAAAATTTGGACACACAAACTTCTAGTAAAAAGCAAAAAAAATGTTAACCAAGCACTATTAGAAAATTCTAAAACCATTCATTTTACGGTCCCCCATCCTTTCCGTAAGAGAGAAATCGTTCTAGATCGTGGTAATTGTACGAAATTAATTGTGATATGCATCACAAAGAGTTGGGTTTTCGTGATGCGCGATAAACTTGGAACAGAAAATTTTACAATCATCCTGTGTATGGAGTATTGTTGTCAAATTTGGGTTGGTGTATCTGCTACTTGTTTCTTGCTCCTGGACAGGGTTCAAAAGAGAGTTGCCAACCATCTAAGCTTTAACCTTCGTCGCATCGACGAAATGTTGCATCGCTCGGCCTGTTCTACAGCATTTTAATGGTGGATGCTTCGACGAACTACAAGCCCTTGTGCCCCCTGACGTAAATACTCTCGACAATCAGGACAAGCAGATAAATCCCAACCCATACACAGTAGAGATCCATAGATGTAAGAACGCCTTCTACCTTAATAGTTTCTTCCCAGAACTGCTAGATTTGGAACTCTATCCTGGGTTCCTGCCTTCCCAACTGTACTGACATGCAAAAGTTAATGTAAACAGACAAATATCTTGTTGCTCGAATCCCTACATAGTATCCATGCAATGTATGTCCCTGGTAGTAGCCCCATACATCAAAGTGTCAGTGTGCCTTATTTGGGGTTAAAATATAATTTAAAAAATATGTATGTTGTGTGTGCGTAAATATATAATCGATGGACTCCTACACTATTAGTCACATTACACTGAAATTAACAGGAAAGAGTAATCATGCATTAAGGATTGTTTATATCGAGTAAAACCTTTGTTTGGGTGGATAAATAACGCATGCATGCGTCTGCAGATTGAAATGTAAAGTATTTATTTCAACTTGCTAAAATTTTTAATAGTTTGCGCATACGAAACCTAATCATAGCTAAAAGTAGTTGAATTTTATAACTTTCTGATATATCAACCGGGTTAGCAATTAACGGTAAAGAGCACAATATATTTTGGTTTCGATTGCAGATGATTGCACCAAAATAATTTGTCTTAAACTTTCGAAATCAGTAATATATATATATATATATATATATATATATATATATATATATATATGTATGTATATATATATATATATATATATATATATATATATATATATTAGTTTCGTGGTTAAATTTTGAATTCTGAAAAAAAAACAACATATAGAGACATATATTCGATTTAAGAATTTATTACCTGACAAAAGGAATATATAGAAGGGGTTATTTTAATTTCCTTAATCCATGGATTTTCAACAATGGCCATATCATCAGAGGAAATGCAGTTAGTAAAATGTTCAGCTGCGAATGGACGCTATTTTGCTTTTCAGCACAATGTTATATATATATATATATATTAGAGAATTGGTTATATCATAATAAATACGAAATTTGCATGAATTAAAATATATTTAATCATATTTTACGACCGGGCAACGCTGGTCGTCCTCCTGCTAGGAATGGAATGAATATCGATTCAAAATAGATTTTAGGACCATTTCCGTGAGGATAAAATTGAAAATAGGACCGAGGGCCTATTAAATGATTTAAAAATAACAATTTTAAAATATGTACTGTGATTTTTCTGAGTGTCCGTTCTAACAACAGTCATTATTATCTTTTCCAATGTTATTATTAATACAAAAGTAGTCAATTAAAATACAATCACAACATTAAATCTATTATAATTCACGGCAGTATCCTCATAAATAGTCATCCATTTTTATATTGGTTTAAGTGTTGAAAAATACACTTCTTTGTGACTGTTTAGGCTGGCGACTCCTTAGGTAGATAAAATACAGCAATACCGTAAGTAAGATAGATAAATATCGGAAGCGATTATGTACAGATTAATTTAATGTTCGATATATTTTATTATTTTCGGTCTAAATGCAATTTCATACACTGAAGAGGCTTCCCATTGAATATCACTTGTGATTTCATGTTTTCCGATATATATAGACACACTGTGGCCCAAACCTGAGCACGACAATGATGATGATGATGATGATGATGGTGGTGGTGGTGGTGGTGGTGGTGATGTGGTGGTGGTGGTGGTGATGATGATGATAATGATGATGATGTGGTGGTGGTGGTGGTGGTGGTGGTGATGATGATGATGATGATGATGCCGTGGACCAGGACAATGACAACGGCGTGTTTGCGCTTTATAAGATTTATTTTATTTCTTCAAATTTTCGCATAGTCTATTTAGCATATATGTTAAGCAAACATATGCAAGTTCCATGAGTTTCTAATGCCATTTCTATTTCTGCTTTGCATTGATTATATTTCTCTAATTAACAGGTCGGCCTAGTCGTCATGTATTCACAACCATGTAATTTCTGGTAGGTTCTTCAAGTGATCAATCTAATCAAGAAAATTACTCCGTTGGTTTTGTGATACCTGTCTATATAATCACCTTAATATTGTTTTTTTTTTAGTTATACAAACATGTACAACTGTGTTTCCTTCTGTGACATGACTGTGTTTCATTCTGTAGTTATAAACTAAGATCTTCTCGGGCGCAAAATCTGTATTCCTTTAAGATTTTCGTGTCAAAAACCTTCACCTTCAACTCCTATATATACATTTTTTGGTTTGATGAATTGTTGTCCCTGAATTGGGACTCCATTGAAATATGTCTGCCCATATGAAACCAATAATGTTTTTATAAAAAACAGACTAAACACACACACACACACACACACACACACACACACACACACACACACACACACATATATATATATATATATGTGTGTGTATGTGTGTGTGACATTACTGCACACACAAATACACACACACAAAATACACACACACACACACATATATATATGTGTGTGTGTGTTTATGTGTGTATGTGTGGGTTTGAAGTAATGTCTTCTATTTTTATTCGAACGGAATGTCAGAGGTAAATTGCATTGCTATAATGACTTTGTGTGTGTGTGTGTGTGTGTGTGTGTGTGCGTGCGTGTGTGTGAAGTAATGTCTTCTACTTCTTTCCGACGGAATGTCAGAGGTAAATTGCATTGCTATAATGACTAAATTTATTAATACATGCCCTAGAAGTTATTCACTCTTGTTGCATATATTGACAGTGATAGATTCTAAGAAAGTAACGTCTGTCATTGATCTGTGTTTGAAGCAAGGATGCAACAATGGATTCCGGGCAACATTAAGAATGAAGGTAAGTAAATAGAAAAACAAATTCTCAAACACCAAAGGGCTGCTAGTTTTAGTAGTACCACACCCCTTTCCGTGGCTTTTCAACATTTTGCGTTAGTTAAATAGTAGGCTTTACTCTTTGCACGAGTTTCATATGATTAAGAGCGTTTCAGACGCCCATGCCCAGCCCCCATTCATCGCTGACAAATGTGTATTGAGAATGGTATTGACTATGTACAAAAATTAATTCTATAGCCAAAAATATCACTGGTTCTAATGGTACATCTCCCCTTTTCATGACCTTAACACTTTTTAACTTAAAAAATAGGTAGCTTTAATTTTAGAAAAAAAACACTGTATACAAAAAGCGTGCTCCAGACGCCCATGCACAGCCATTGTGCATTGCTGACAAAATTGCATTGAGAATATATTTAGGTCGGTAGAAAAATAATTTTAAAATGATATAAAATGCATAGATGTAAAATGAAAATTAAATCAAGCTAAAGAAAGAAAACCTTTTATATAATGCGTGATTTTTACACACGTTTCAAAAAATGCATGAAAAAAATTATAAGGAATAAATAAAGAGATTGCTTCTACTGTTAGATATGTTAATGCCGTTTTTTTTTTCGTTTGCAGAAAAGTATAATCATTCAAGTATTGAACGATGGAACACGAAGGCCAAGTAGTTGTGTAAAAGAAACAATATACTGTGATATATTGAAAGAAAATTTCAAGAGAAAATTGTTTTCTTTAAGGAAATTATAGCAAAAATAAAAACGTAAAGAGTTCGAATGCAAAACTCGATAAACCCAATTTGATTTGAGACATTATCAGTTCCACCCGGCACACCTTTATGTGCATATGTATATATTTAAAAATGTGCACATGTACGGTAATGCCTTTCTATATAATGGACTTTCTTAACTACTATAGAGGAAATTGGTAGAGACCGTAGATGTCAAATTTTTAAAAACTTTACCCGCAATTATGACCTCTTAATATTTATTACTTTTGGCTCGAATCAAAGTATAAAGGTAGATCCATGTCCAGGTAACCTATATCTGAAATTTTAAGAGTTTAGACCCCAAATTGGCGGAGGAGTTTGGTAGAGTTCTCAAAGGTCAAATTGCTGAACTTTGACCCCTTTACAGCCAAGATTCTGTCCGAAAACCGGTTAAAAATATTTTCCCAAATCTCAATACCCCTCATGTTAAATCTCGAGTCTGTAGAACGAGAATTGACAGAGTTCTTTGGTATGGAAGTGTACAGAAACAGACAAAAACAACAGATAGAAAGACAGACAGGGAGACACACGAACATTTTCACTTTTATAGATACTAACAGTTCCGCCCGGTTTTGCTCGGGCTCTATGTACTGTTCATAAGGTTATTTGCATATGTATATATTAAAAAGTGTGAATATGTAAAATAATGCCTTTCTGTATAATAGTCTTCCTTAACTACCATAGAGAAAAGACAGACAGGCATTTTCACTTTGATACATCTCTCTCTCTCTCTCTCTCTCTCTATATATATATATATATATATATATATATATATATATATATATATATATATATATATATAGATAGATAGATTGGATGCAATATATAATAATGATTAAAAAAGTATAAAAAAAGACTCATGCGCCACCACCAAGAATCGAAACCAAAACGTTCAGCTCACGCTTTATTTTGCCTCTGCCGTCAATGACTGGGCTATGAAAATATGTTTACTGCGAGGCTAAAAATTTAAACATGAACCAATAGCTACTACGTTATGCACTCGTAATGCCGGTGTTCGACCTTCAACTGGCAAATTTCATTTTTTTTTAATTTCACATTTTTGCATCGATTTTCCGGGTTTAAACACAAATATAAAGTTTTGCATGGAGTCAAATACCTTATATATAAAGTTTTATGTCTATAGACCAAAAGCTCTAGGAGGAGTTTGGTAGGCAAAGTTTTTTAAACCAAAAAAATTACGTATACATAAATATATATGGAAACAATTTTGTGTTTATTATAAACATTTTACGCAAATATTATGCATGTATAACTCATCTAGAATATCTGCATGGATATAATTACACTTAATAGTTAACTAAAGATGATTATCTTATTAAAAAACTGAAGCAAAAAATAGGGAATTAATTACAATGGATGTTTAAAAGAAAATGCAAATTAGCTGGACTGTTTGTTAGTGAATGCAATTTCACAACCCATTTATAGGAGAATTGTATTTTCTTTTAAATAAATAGAAAAGAGGGATTTTAATATGAATACCAATACACAGAAAAGAAAACCGAATTTATAGGAGTATAAATATAGGTAACTCACTAAAATGACGGATATATCAAATGTAGATGTGGACTAATAACTAGGGCTATGATAACAGCATGTTCTTTTCATTGTTTTGACTCTCGAGTATATATCCGACACAGTTAGACACAATCAATCTAGGATCACATCACTCTGCACAAAACCATATAAGAAACCAAACAAGTAAAAGGAGCTGTTGGAATAGCTTTACTAATAACATACAAATTAAAAGCGAAAAAATATGCCGGTTGTATATTATGTAAAAAAGAACTGGGTGTTGTTTGGTTTTTAAAATCAAACATTGTAATAGCCATAGTTTCGTAGTTTTGAAAGAGAAGTTTATCGTGTGTTGCATTCGAACATTTTATATATCATTAGATGGATGGGAGATAATAGTGCTTTAGTAGGTGTGTCAGACACTTCGTGAATAATATTGAATAATTCGACCCCCTGCTTTCCAAGCTTATAACTGCTCGAAAAATGTAATTCAAGCTCTATTTTTTTTCAATTAAAGGAGCAAGGAGCAGGGTTTAATTAAAAAAAAACTAACAAAAATACAAACACCATGGTTTTTTTTAAGGTTTTAAACTTCGGACTTTACGGGTAAATTTCCAAAAAAACTGTTCTTTATTTTGTTTTAAATAAGAATATATAATTTATTAATCATTTATCCTCAATTCGTGATATATAAAACTTATTGCTTCTGACTTATTGCTTCTGAGCCAACCCGTGTGCCCGATACTACAGGTCAGTATGCAAGCATTCTATACCTTTTTCTATCAACTTCCCCTGAGCTATGTTCATGTTCCGTTCTTTCTCCTCTAGCATCCTCCGACCACTCCGTCGTATCAGTTCAGATAAAAATGAAATGTAATAAGTCCCCAGGCGTACCCCCACCGTACTGTATACCAATACTCCATTGCTGACTGGGATAGCTTCCGTACATTCATATCTGATCTACATTCCATGTTTAAAAAGGATGTGTCCTCTATAGTATCAGACCTGACCGAGTGGTTAATTGTAGGCATAGACCGATTCATACCATCTAAAAACTTCCAACTAAAACCTAACAACCATCCATGACTCTCCCCAGAATGTGTTGCTGCCATCGCGCACAGAAATCATTTTTCCATAGCTCCCAACGTAATAGATGCACTGAGACTAAAGCTGCTTTCCAGAACGCCAGCAAACATTGTAAAAATGTAATAAAAAATGCAAGAGAGGTATATACTCAGTCCGTTAAATCTCAAGTAGCTGATCAGGGCTTGGTTCCCACCAGTTTTGGCAAATAACAAATGGGAACCTGAACAGAAGTGTGCGTTCTATCCCAACCATTATCAATTGACCAGATGTCATCTCGTCAGCATCAGACAAGGTAAAAACTATTTGCCAGGAACTTTGCAGCTAATTCTACCCTATTCGACCAAGACCATCAACTCCCCATATTTCCTCCTATAACACAGAACACGCTAGGTAACATACACATATATGTGCATGAGGTCGCCAAGCTAATCAAGAACCTTTATTCCAGTAAAGCTATTGGCCCTGACGGCATCCCAATTATAGTGTTAAAAAAAGCTTCAAACAGAACTTGCTCCCATATTTACGAAACTGTTTAAGCGTTGCCTCAAGGAGAAGTGCTTCCCAACACCCTGGAAAACCTCATCAGTATCCTGTGTGTCATAGGTAAGTTGCTGGAATCCATATTAAATAGAGAAATAGCCAACCATCTCAGCAGAAATAACCTTCTTAGTGACACGCAATATGGTTTCCGTTCTACAAGATCTACCACAGATGTGCTAACGGTTATATCTCATAGAATTAGTAAATCTCTTGACAAAGGCTTCCTTTCTAGGGCAATTGCTCTTGACATATCAAAGGCCTTCGATAAGGTATGGCATAAAGGCCTACATTACAAGATTTCTAGCTAAGGTATAAGTAGAAATGTTTTCTCTATCATTAAATCATTTCTCTCTGATAGGCTCATAAGAGTAGTGGTCGATGGCCAAAAACCAGAGGCCTGCTGTATTAATGCTGGTGTCCCTCAGGGGTTAATCATGGACCTAACTCTCGACCTGGTCTACATCAATGATCTCCCTAAACACATACTTAAATCATTCGTTGATATCTATGCTGATGACACGACCATCTACGGCAACACATCAAAGGCTGTAAATGACAAAGTTCTCTCTTATTCTCTCTCCTCTGATCTTGAGCGCGTGGTTCAGTGGGGGAAGACGTGGCTGGTTACCATTAATGCATCCAAAACCAAACTCCTATCTTTACATCATCAACGCTCTGATCCCCATCTGGCATCAATTGAAATGGATGGCTCGTCTAAGAGAAGCCCCATGTTTTGACAAGTTTCTGGGCTTGACCTTTACTCCTGATCTGAAATGGAACACGTACATCAAGTCTGTTGCCAAGGTCGCTGGGAAGATGGTGGGATCTTTCTACCGCACCAGAAGATATCTCACTACTGATGCTATCTATATAAAAGCCAAGTACGTCCAAGGATGGAATTCTGCGGCCATATCTGGCCAGGAGCTGCTAAAACAGCCTATCCTGCTCTGAAAGAGTACAAAATAGACCTCGTTGCTTAGTGGGGGATGCCCTTTTCTCTTCCCTGCAACCTCTCTCCCACAGAAGAGACGTTGTGAGCCTATCTTTGTTTTATTATTATTTCCATGGCAGGTCCTCGTCTGAGCTCCAATCTCTTGTCCCCCCTCGTCAGTCTTTCACGATAAACACCCGCCTAGCTGAAACCACTGTCAAACATATCTCCCCACTCTGTATCTGTGCCTAAATAAAAACGTAGATTCCATAAACTAAGCTTCTTTCTTAGAAGTGCACGCTTATGGAACTCTGTTCCGTCTGCCTACTTCCCACCTGACTATAACCTAGATGTCTTCAAGTATAACGTAAAGAAATTCCTGATGTACCGCCCCTTTACGTAGACACTTTATTAAATCCCCACACTAACGTACTGTACATGCAATAATCCTTATTCCTGAGTGGCTTCCGGGCCTTGATAAGTAGTGACCACCTCGTAAAAAAAGTTTGGCACATAAATTAATGATTTACTTTTCAATAGACGTTTCAAAATGGGGGGGACGTGAAATAACTCGACCCCTTGTCTTTCCAATCTTATAACTACTCGAAAAATGTAATTCAACTCCTAATTATTTTTTTCAATTAAAGGAGCAAGGCCCACGGTTTCATTTGAAAAACAAAACAAAAATACAAACAACGTGGTTTAAAAAAAAGGTTTTAAACTTCTGATTTTACAGGTAAATTTCCCCAAAACTGTTCTTTTTATTTTCGTTTTAAATTAGAATATATTATTTATTGATATTTTATCTTCAATTTGTGATATATAAAACTTTGGCATATAAATTAATTATTTACTTTTTAATAGACATTTCAAAATGGGGTGGGGGCGTGAATTAAAAAAAAACGTTTGTCTAAAATATTATTTTCGATTTATTGGCCAGAGCATAAAATCTCACGTTGACCTTAAAATATCGTAAAAATAGAATCAAAGAAAAATTTTAATAGATTTTTAAAGTTTAAAAATTGAAATAATTTCATTACTGTTTTTTTTTAAATAAATAAAAAATATTTGTATTACTTTTTATACAACTTTAATAGTTTATTTTGGAAGTATAATCCATAAAGAAAATAAACAACCAACTTTTAAAAGAGAAATTACGAGTTTTTTATATTTTATTCGCAGTTTCGTGTTAGGGGTGTCAAAAATTTCTACAAAAATTCTAATACACCTACTGCTTCAGTAGTTAACCACACGTACTGGTGGCCAGGGTGTTCTTAAGTTCGAATCCGGTTTATTCAGTAAAAATCACTTTCAATTGGGATCTCGGCAACTTTCAGGCGGCCCTTCTTGCTAGTAGACGATGTCTTTTAAGAAAGAATTCTGTTTGAAGAAATATCGAAGAAACCAATGCTAACAATAAAGTTTTCGGATTCATACGATGATGATGATGATGATGATGATGATGATGATGATGATGATGATGATGATGATGATGATGATGATGATGATCCGTACACAAATATGTATATGATCAAATGATCAGACCGCTAATTCTTTAATAGAATGTTCAGATATTATGAGACTAACTGAATGGGGGAATGGGCTTATCTTTTTTAACAGTAGTACTAGAGAGAATATGCGGAGTTGTCCGGTATTAAACGTAATGTAAAACTGATGCTACTTCCATAGCAGGTGCTCGTCCAAGCTCCAATCCCTGCCCCCCTCGCCGATCTTTCACGAAAAGCACCTGTCTAGCTGAAACCACTGTCAAAAAAAATTCCCCACTCTTTATCTGTGCCTAAATAAAAACGTAGATTCCATGAACAAAGCTTCTTTCTTAAAAGTGCACGCTTGTGGAACTCTGTTCCCTCTGCCTGTTTCCCACCTGGCTACAATCTGGATGTCTTCAAGTCCAATATAAACAAATTCCTGATGAACCGCCCCCTTAAGTAGGCAGATTATCAAATCTCAACACTAACGTACTGTACACACGATAACCCTTATCCCTGAGTTGCTTACGGGACTTGATAAGTGGTGACCACCTTGTGAAAAAAAAAATTGTTTAAAAAAAATAAATCGGAAACAAACTGAAACATGTACATGTGAGTGTTGCATTTTTCTAAATAGTTCATTTGCTGCATGCACACAAATATACTCGAGCTTACATGAAAATTGAAATCTTAAGAAAGTGAGCCGATTACGATTATTATCAGACCAGTGTGACACGGAATTTATAAGGTGTTTTCAAACAGTTGACAAATAGCTAACAATCCGCTGACTCCCTAAGTAGCAAATTTAAAATTTGGAACACTCAGTAGCCTATTTTTTCGAATGGAAACCGATTAAAAAGTTATCCACGCGTCTGAATATGCGATATGTCAAATTTCAAGTTTGTTGATCAAATATACGTTGAATGTATAGGTTTAAAAGTGTCCGCAAACACACATTCTCACTCTGATGGCCACATAGATTATTAGGCAAAAATATCTTACAAAATACCACGTTTATTTCTAACTTGAATTTATATCGATTACGTCGATTTTTGTGATCACCATTTTGCATATGCATCAAGATATAAATTCTCCTTCGTTATTCGTAAGTGGGTCGAGCCTTCTGGCATATATACTCGCATCTATGTTTGCCGATATTCTTGTTGGCAGCCCCTGAGCGAAATTCCCCCTAATAATCGGTATTTTTCTTCCATTAATGAGGACACCAAAAGTCACAGTTGGCTGACGGGCACAAAGATAAATGCCGTCTCCACTAGCTTATTCATCGCCGCTGACGACGTCGACATTGAACATCCCCGCGCTTTTTTTGCTTCGTGCGCCTTTAGCGGCGACCTCGCGTTCGAAAAGTACCGCCCGTCGGTAAATATCTCACAGGCAATTTTCTTCCGGTTTTTCGGTAATGCCCCTTGGTTAATACTTATTTGCATTCAAATGTTGTATACTTTATCATTTACATGTTAAGCTAATTACGTGTATTTACACACACACACACACATACACACATACATTCACAGACACACACAAACACACATATATATATATATATATTCCATTCAATATTTTATTGTCTACGCTATCGTCATATGTATATATATATATGTATATATATATGTATATATATATGTATATATATGTATATATATATATATACACACACATCATTTCATGTTTACAGGTATTATATATATATATATATATATATCATTCAAACATTTCCGTGTTTGAATATATGGTTAATGTTAGTGTTACTCATTTAGAACAGCTTTAAAGCTTCACTGCTCACTCATTTTGCGACCAAATTTCAAACTATTTTTGCAATTCCTAGGTAACCTTCTCAGTTATTTATTTTTTTTAATTTTCAATTTTCGTTCAGTAAAACAAAATTATAATATAATTACTGGTGTTTAAACGTTCTCAGAATCTGTAAGGAATGGAGAGACTTTTTTTTTCTGATTGTCTGTTGGTTACAATAGCAACCAAATCTGTTACGCTACAAGATATAAAAAAGAAAAGTTTCCCCTGCGTTTGTAGCAAAGTGCTAATGTAGGGGAAATAAGGATACTCAATTCTCGAAGACAACAATTATATATATATATATATATATATATATATATACATATATATATATATATATATATACCTACTTCATTTAATCACATAAATTAATATACAGAAGTATGAATTTATGCGTAAACTTTAAGTGTTTACTTAAACAGTGCTCAAAACATAGGTAGAGCTAGATAGTAAGTTATACATTTTTTCTTATGGATTGTCAACTATGATGCACTTCCAACACAAACTTAATTATACACTGCAATCCAAAACTCGACACTGCTGTCAAAACATTCTTTTTTACATAGGACTCATCACTTAGCAAGGCCAGGGGCCACTTGAGGATAAGAGTTTATACTATAGATAGTGAGATAATATCGAAGTAATCGTTAGTAGAGGAAATTTGGTAAATTGGATTAGCTAAAAGAAGAGCTTTTTACGTTGAATTTGAAGACTACCAAATTGTACGCAGCTGGAAAGCAGGCAAACGGGAGAAAGTTACACACGCGTGCAGTTGTTAGAAACGCGCTTTGTTTAGGTTAAGAAAAAGATAAAGAGTGTGGCAAATTATTGATAGTGGCGTTAGCTAAAAGTGAAAGTTTTCCCAGGTTGACCATAGATTGGCGCTCAGACGAGCACTTGCCATGAAAATAACGATAAAGCAGACACAGACTGACAACGTCTCTTGTGTGGGAAAGAGCTTGCAGAGAAGAGAAAAGGGCATCACCTCTAGGCGACGAAGTATATTTTGAACTCTGTTAAGACAGGATAGGATCTTTATAGCATCTCTTGGCCAGATTTGACAACAGTATTTCGTACTTGGACGTACCTGGCTTTTATATAGGTAGAGAATTTCATCAGGAGTGATATAGCTGCTGGAGGGTTAGAACGATCCCACCACTTCTCCTGCGACCTTGGCAAGGGAATTGATTACATGTTCCATTTCAGGTCGGGAGTAAAGCTCAACCCCAGAAGCTTGTCAAAACATAAAACCTTCCCAGGTATTAGATACATTAAAAGTGACCAGCTACCTGTTTTCACATTCTACCATGTACTCAAGATGAAAGAAGAGAGAATCAAAGAAAAGTTGGTTATTTACGGCCTTTAGTGTGTTACCTTAGATGGTAGTGTCATCAACTTAAATGTCTACGAAAGATCTAAGGATGTGATTTTGAAGTAGATCAAGAAGAGAGTTTGGATGAGGATGGACTTCTGATAGATTCCAGCATTAATACTGTGAGCTTCTTATTGGCCTGTACTGAGAGGAGGGTGAGCGATCACCTGAATTCTTAAATACAGGGCATACTGATGAGGTTTTCCAGGGTGTTGGGAGCAATTCTCTTTAAGATAACATTTAAATAGATTTGTAAGTATGGGAGCTAGTTCTGGTTGAAGTTTTTGAGCACTATAATTGAAATATCGTCAAGGCCGATTGTTTACTGGAATCAAGATTTTTGATTAGCTTGGTCACATCACGTACAGATATTTGTATATCACATAGCGTGTTTTCTGATACAGAAGTAAATATTGAGAGGTGGCAGACTTGGTCGCAAAGAGTAGAATTAGCTGCAAAGGTCTTGGCAAGAGTTTGACTTTGGCTGATGCTGACGAGATTACCTCAGGTCCGTTGATGATAGTTGGGATAGAACACACGCTTTTGTTTAGGATTCTGTTTAATATTTGCCAAAACTGGTGGGAACCAAGCCGCTGCTCAGCTACTTTGCATATACTATATTGACTATAAATGAAACTATCCACTCTCAATGAAAAAGCAGTTACATCCAGTATATCAAAATAATTTTTAGATTATCCTATAATGAAGATATATTTAATGACAAGCAAGAATATTATAATGAAACATTAGCTAGATCAGAATATTAAGGAGAAAGAATGTATATTAATAATGTAAATACAATAATAATGAAATAGAATGTACCAAAACCAAAACCATCACATGGTTTTTCATACAATATGCCAATGGGTAAATCCAATTGTAAAAACAGTATGAAAATGTGAATTGTAAAAACAAAAAATTGTAAATAATATCCGAACGTTCCAAGATAATTACGGTAATATCTATATAAAGAAAAATAGACGTAGAAATTGCATTTGGTTTTACTCGCCTTACAGTGCATATCTATACAGTTTTATTAAACTATGTGAAGTATTCCTGAAGTATTTAAATATATTCTAACATTCAGATTAATTTCTATTTAAATGAAGGGAGATGTTGTATTGTACGTGCTACACGCGCATATTTATTTTACAAAATATTAAACAAATATATAATAGTTAATCGGATATTTAATAATTTATGTAGTTGAAATATTTAAACATTGAAAAATATATTTGATTCTTTACGGAAAATTCACCTATTTTGTCACGTAATTTGAATTTGTAAATAAAAAAGCAAATAAATACATAATTATTTTTGTAAAAGAAAACGTTTTTCTTGCGAATAAATAATCGGTTGAATTGTGATAAAAAATGATTCTTAATGATAATAATAATAATAATAATAATAATAATAATAATAATAATAATAATAGTAATAATAATAATAATACCATTAATAATAATAATAATAATAATAATAATTATTATTATTATTGTTGTTGTTGTTGTTTTTGTTATTATCATTATTATTATTAACAACGCTGTGGTCTTTCTCTATTTAACCTTGCTTTCGACGATCTGGTGATTCAATTGTTTTTAAATGGATGACGCCAATTTTGAGTATAAACTATTGAAATTTTAGATATAGGGTCCTTGGATATGGATCTAACTTAATAACTTGATTTGAGCCCAAAACAATAAATATTAAGGGGCCATAATAGAGGTAAAATTTAAAAAAAATGACCGCTTTTTTTTTTTTTTTTTTTTGCTCAACATACACCGCCAAACACCCGGACAAATATATATATATATAAAAGGAAACACTTGATAAGTGGACTTATCAAGTGTTTCCTTTTCAGATTAAATATGTTTTTAACTCTTTTTCAAAGTGTTTTTAACATGTTTTATTAATTGCTTGCTCGTATTATAAGCTCTATCTCCTATTTGGTTTTATCGAGCTTTTACATCTGGCTGAGATAACTTTATAAATATTAATTCTTTAATATTTATAACATACTTTAGTTTTACCATCTTGGATCATTTTGGTAAATTTAATTGTAATTTTTATTATATATATATATATATATATATGTGTGTGTGTGTGTGTGTGTGTGTGTGTGTGTGTGTGTGTGTGTGTGCATAAATGTCAAAAGGGAATTCGACTAAGGAAATACTCTCAGGTTGAATTCAAGAATTTTTCAAAGCACGATCTATCACATATCGGATGATAATTAATAAGTAAACCGAATGGGTAAGGTGCGTTCGTATGTAAGGCCGCTAGAGCTCCCATGATCTCATAACAAACAAGGTGCAGAGTATTAATGAAGTTTGTTGATCTAAAATCAAAGAAAAACATTTTAACGAAAAAACATCAGGTTAGAAGATAACCGTAGGAAAATGGTTGGGCTCGCAACATGGCTGAAGAACATTTTTGAAAGGCCAACAAGGCGGCGCTGGAATTATGATATAGACTGGGATTATTGGTAATTATGATATAGACTGGGATTATTGGCAATTAGCTCGTGGGTTTACTTAATGTGAAAGACGAGTTTAACTGAATTACAAAAGTTATTGTGATTTTCTCGAGATATATTTCTTTGAATGGCTTGATAACCAGTCTTTAGCTAAGTGACACACGATGTATTTTGTGAAAGACACACATCACATCATGTATCATGGTTAAAATAGATTATTTTGGATTATTCTCTTTTGGAGTCGCTTTTAAATACCTGTGATTTGAATCACTTGAGAACCTGTGACGCATCCTCAAGAAACTTCTCGGCCTAAAGTTCGCAGGAAACATGAGTTGGAACAATTACATTGAGAGCATTGCAAGGACCGCTGCGAAAAAGGTAGGTTCTCTCTACCGTGCTAGAAAGCTACTAACGCCTGAAAATATCCTGTACCTCTATAAGGCCACCATTCGCCCATGTATGGAGTATTGTTGTCATATTTGGGCTGGTGCATCTGCTACTTGTCTCTCACTCCTAGACAAGGTTCGAAAGAGAGTCGCCAACCTGATAGGTCCTTAACTGTTATCTAAGATTCAGCCTCTCTCCCATCGATGAAATGTAATATCCCTCTCCCTGTTCTACAAGTACTTTAACGGTGAATGCTCTGACGGACTACAAGCACTCGTACCCCCTCGACGTAAATACCCTCGACAAACCCGGCAAGCAGCAAAATCCCGCCCCTTCAAAATTGAGATCTTACATGTAAGAGAGCCTTCTACTCCAGTAGTTTCTTCCCCAGAACCTCTAGACTTTGTAATTCCCTTTGGGTTCCTTATTCCCCAACTGTACTGACATGCAGAAGTTCAAGTGTAACGTGAACCGACCTCTTGCTGCCCCACTCCCCATATAGTGCCCCTGTAGCTTAGGTCCCTGATAGTAGCCCCTACATCAAAGTGGCAATGTTCCTTGTTTGGGGTGAAAATGTAATAATTATATATAAATTTAATGGAAGGCAATTTAACAGCAAGTATGACCGCTGAGAGGCAGTTAAATTTCCTGCAAAATGACTCACTAGTTGCTAAAACTACCGATCCAACATCAGATGTTGACATTATATTGAAAATAATTTACTTACTCTAAATTTTTGAGATGAGGATTGGTTATTCGTATTATTTGGATTCGTCGGAATACTGTTTTATTTTAACTGTCATTTTCACAACATTTCAGTCGATGTAGTCTCCGATCTTCTTCGGCTATATTTTTGAAATTCCATCTAAGTTCGACAGAAACATTCCCAAGTCCGATAAAATACACTTGAAAGAAGGTACGAGGTTTCATCGACGGAAATGTTGTGAAAATGACACTCAAGATGAGAACATTAGTCCGATGAATCCAGATAATATGAAAGGCGTATTTTTGCTATAATTTTTTGGGGGAGGGGCGATATCATTTTCTGTTTTTCCGACTTGCACCTTGTATTATTGTTCCTGTTCAGTTTAAACTGAACTACCAGTTTTTGTTGTTTTATTCTTTTGAATTGTTTTATTTTATTTTGTGCTTTTATATTTCTATCCTGTATTTTATTCTTCCTTCCTTCCTTTCTTTCATACTTTCCTTCTTTTCTTGTATCTTCTATTGTTTCCTGTCTTTCTATGATTGTAGGCTCCATGTTTCCGACTGTATTCGTTTAATGGTTTTCTTTTTCTTTCTTCCTCTCACTGTCCTTTCTGTCTTTCCCCTTTTTTGCTTTTGTTTTCCTCTTTTTTTTTCTTTATATTTTCTTTCAGTTCCTTCCGCTATTTGTTACTTTCCTGTCTTTCGTCATTTTTTTATTTTCTACACTCTTCCACGCCACTCTCCTCTCTCTCTCTCTCTCTCTCTCTCTCTCTCTCTCTCTCTCTCTCTTGCCTCAACTTTCTTTCGTTTCCCAAAACAAAAGCCTTTTGTTTAAATCCAAATGCGAGCTATTAATAAAAAAAATAACACAATGCGTCGCTTGTACAACGGTTGCTAATGTAGCGATAAGTCTACAAGATCCAATATGATATTATGCCTTCTAAGCAAATACTAAGCACGCAGTGTCCGACAAAGCCGACATTCGATTTCCCGCCCAAAACACGATATGCCCGGCACTCATTTTAATTTTCAAGAACAAACGTTAAAATGGCCAATGAATAAACGATGTGGATTTTACTGTGTTCCTTTTACAAGATTAGTTTGATAGACAAGAAGGATAATTACTTGGAAGACATTTTTTTCAATTCAGGGTTTTCGGTTGATGGAAACAACAGCGACATTTTTTTTTTCAGTTTCATTGTGTTTATGTAAAAAGAACTAAAAAATAAACACAACTATTAAATGAGAAATTGAGAAGTTGATTCGTTTAAAACGATGTCCAAAAATGCAGTTAAACGACTTATTACGCGGAATACAGTATTGAAAAGAGAAAAGTAGTTAAATCTGTTGATATTTCGCCTACGTTCGCTAGAAAAAAAATAAAGAACAAAACTAGTGTAAAAGAGCGCGGGCGCGCATAGGCAAATGCCAAGCCGTTTACAAAACGACGTCAACGCTCTGATCCCCATCTGGCATCAATTGAAATGGATGGTTCTCGTCTAGGAAAAGCCCCATGTTTTGACAAGCTTCTGAGCTTGACCTTTACTCCTGATCTGAAATGGAACACGTATATCAAGTCTGTTGCCAAGGTCGCTGGAAAGGTAGTGGGATCCTTCTACCGCTCCAGAAGATATCTCACTACTGATACAGTTCTCTATCTTTATATAAAAGCCAAGTACGTCCAAGGTGGAATACTGCTCATATCCTGCCTTGACAGAGTACAAAATAGACTTCGTGGGCTTAGTGGGGGTGAAATTTTCTCTTCCCTGTAACCTCTCTCCCACAGAAGGGACGTTGCGAGCCTATCTTTGTTTTATTCTTATTTCTATGGCAGGTGCTCGTCTGAACTCCAATCTATGATCCCCCTCGCAAAACTTTAACGATAAACACCCGTCTAGCTGAAGCCACTGTCAAAATTTTCCCCACTCTTTATCTGTGTCTAAATCAAAACGTAGATTCCATGAACAAAGATTATTTCTTAGAAGTGCACGCCTGTGGAACTCTATTCCGTCTGCCTGCTTCCCACCTGACTACAACCTGGATGTCTTCAAGTCCAACGTAAACAAATGCCTGATGAACCGCCCCCTTAAGTAGACACTTTGATTAAATCTCCACACTAACGTGCTGTACTTGCAATAACCCTTATCCCCGAGTAGCTTCCGGGCCTTGATAAGTGGTGACCACCTTGTAAAAAAAGAAGAAAGACTATAAAAAAGAACTTGTGATCAGAGAGACGACTGCGATTTAGACTACATTCGAGAGGATGGAAAGAAGAAGCAAAACCACGTTTTATTCGGGAAAATACCCGAAAATAAATGTTGTTAAAAAAATATACTTGTTATTATTTGTTCTGTGTTCCTCGCGACGTAATCTGCTACAACGTGTTGGATGCCAGGGGTTACATGTTAACGTGTGCGCAAACGTATGTAACTTTACAATACTACTTTCACCACATAATCTAGATATATTACAAACGATTAAAAATACAATTACTGAAATAATGTAAATTTTCTTATATTATCATTATAATTACCGGTAAACAAAAGAATAATATGCCAACATAATTTCGCCCTTGTTTATTTTTAGATGGTGGTATGATTTTATAATAGTAAAATGATTTGCTATTTCTTTGCCGTTTTCTCGCTATAGACATCCCAAAAATTTAAACCGGCATTTTTAACAATCGGTATATAATAGTGCATACGTTTTTATTTAGATTGAAAATTGTATTAAAATAGAAATTTTTCCGACATCTCAGGAATTCTACAGTAAATGTATGGGATTATATTGCTTGTCAGGATGACCGGGATATTTACATCAGGATACATACGTGCTACGAGTTCGATAGAGCACATTCCATTAAAGTACGTGTAAAATAGACACTGGAGTGCGATATTGCGGCGATGGAACAGGAGTAGAGCTTGGTTGATAGTGTGGAACCTATTAGGCTATTTTAATTACACTATCTCTCTTTCTCTCTCTCGGCTATTACTGACCAGCCGTGACCCTCTTCACGAATCGTCATAATTGACTCCGATTATGCCCCTTTATGAGGAACCCAGCTATGCTAATGTCCGCGATGTCCTTCACGTTTTCTGACATTCTTGGTTTTACTCTTCCACGACCTCTTTTGCCAGGGGTTGTACCAAAGAGCAGATCTTTTGTTAGGCCGTCTGTTCTGGACATATGTCCGAAAAATCGCAATTTCTTGTAACTTATGTTGTCCACCAGTCTTCCAATCTTCAATTAGTGTTAATATAATTACTTTTAATCTTTTAATTCCCATACTTGTTTTTATTAACCCTGTTTCTAAAAACCGTCTCTAAAATTAAGTGTTGTAAGTAGTCCTCCATATTTTGGTTTGTTTTGTATAGTTAAAATAATATAGTTCATAAGCCAATCATTCATATGGGATCGTTTTGTAACAGCTGTCTAATAAGTGTTTGTTCTGGTTATTTTTACATTTAGATTGGCTTTGTTGTAATGCAATGCTCATCTATATTAAGATCAGGTTATTTATGCTATTCGGGCACCTGATATTACGAAGAAAACATACTTAGTTATCTAAGCTGCAGCTGGCGATCACTAGGCTAAACTTATTGTCTAGGTTCCTCCTATGGGGAAAAAACTAAATAAAACCTATGATGTATATACCCCCTGGAAAAACTAAAATATAATATTTCAAATATTCATAAATTGATAAAATAGTTTTCATTTTGAAAGATTTAGTGGGGACGCCCGGCGTAGGCCGGTCGTAATATATAACATCAATATACACAGTTGGCAAAAAATAAGTCCGCACTTGTAATTTTTTCAAAAACTGCAAATTTAGGCTAAATTTAAATGTAACTGTTTAAACAAACTATACCTCATTTGAGTGACCTTGTATTCTTTTATAATTTTACCTGTTCATATTTGACTTTAATTGAAATATTCTAGTGTTCACGTCAATTAAAAAAAATAACTTCAAATTGAGGAGGCAAAAAGAAAGTCCGCACAATGAAAAATTGTTATTTAAATGTAACTTTAGGACATTAATTCAACACAAATACAATAGAAACACAATGAACTAGTTAATATTTAGTAGCATAGCCATACTTTAATTTGACAGCCTGCAATCTTTTGAGAATTCCTTGAATTAGACTGCAGCAATAATCCGGGGAAAGAGCATCCTACTTTTCTTTAATTCTTGTCCAAAGCTCTTCCAAATTTGAAATTTTATCATTTCGTAGCTGTTGCTTGATGTAAGGCCATACGTTTTCGATATGATTGAGGTTTGGAAATATGCAGAACAATCCACGCACAGAATATCACGTTCTACCAGGAACCTCTTGACATTGCCAGCTGTGTGAATGGGGAGCATTATCTTTCATGAAGATGGGATTATCATCCAAATTCCGACCAAAGTAGGCTAGAAAATGCTCACTCAACATATTAATGTACTTGATCGAATTAATTCGACCTTGCAAGCGAACTATAGGCCCTGGACCATTGGTACTAATAATGCTCCACACCAAAACTGAATCTCCACTACCTTTCAGCATTGGAACTGAGCATCTAGGATTAAATTCTTCGTCTTTCCTCCGACGGATATACTGCCTACCATCATTGCCTAGCCTATATAACTCGCTTTCGTTGATAAAAAAACACGTTTGACTAATATGAAGAGGCATGATCTTCATTGCATCTGACGAAGTCCATACAGCGTTTTCTGTTCTTTACAGAAATCATTGGCTTGCGCCTTGCAATATATCCTCGCAAATTAAATTTCTTTAATCTTTTCTTGACAGTAGAAGGAGACCACTTTTTAACAAGATTTCAGTGTTGTTGAATTTGGGGAGCCGTTTCAAATCTGTTTCTTAGGCTGTGGATCTTGATAGCATTGTCTTCCCTGTTAGAAGTAACTCTAGTACGACCAGGTCTAGAGGGATCACGAACACTGCCGGTGTTTTGGTGCTTTTGCACAGTGGTTCGTACCGTTTTCTCATCACATGTCAATCTGCGATGGATTTCTCGATTGGAGAAACCAGAAAGGTGGAGATTAATGAGAACCTGACGATTACTAGAAAAAGGTCGTGGCATATGGACTAAATGTTACGTTGTATAACATGGAGCCACAACAATTACGATTAGAGATGCTTAGTGGCCTTTTGGTGGATATTTTAAACTGATTTAAGCGCGAGTATTTTAGCTGGTTTTAAGCTAATTTGTTTTTGCGGACTTTCTTTTTGCCTCCTCAATTTGAAGTTATTTTTAAATTTACGTGAACACTAGAATATTTTAATATCGAATATGAACAGGTAAAATAATAGATGAGTAAAACGGGAATCAAATGAGGAATAGGTTGTTTAAACAGTTACAATAGCTTTAATTTGCAGTTTGGGGAAAAAATTATAAGTGCGGATTTTCTTTTGCCGGCACTGCGTATTAATTCATGCAAATTTCGTATTTATAAATACAGAAGAATTCTTTATTGAATAGTATATTGTACCAAATATATAGTACTGATTTCAAAAGATTAAAACAAAAATGCATTGGTTGTCATCAATTATATAAGAAATCGAACTATTTAGTACTCCAGCCGTGCCCCTACTTTTTGAGCTATGAACAGATATATAAGGAACATTTTAAATTATTAAGTATTTTAACTGACTGACATATTTCTGTACGCATTATTTATTCATACAAGCAAAAAGGAATTACTTGTTATAAACCATTCTTGGTGTACGATTGCAGTGTTATTCGACGAATAGTTTTAAAATGTATAGGTGAAATATTTTCACACATACACACACATCTAATATTTATATAGATTAGAGAAAAAGTATTACGCATTACAACATAAATCTCGCAAGTTTTGAATCATTGTTAATTTATCTCCATTAGTGGCTGGTTACTTTTTATGCATTTAAAACCAAGCTTCTATCTTTGCATCGTCAACGTTCTGATCTCCATCTGGCATCAATTGAAATGAATGGCTCTCGTCTTGGGGTGACTCCATGTTGTGACAAACTTCTGGGTTTGTTCTTTATTCCTAATCTTAAATGGTATACGTTGATCAAACCTTTTGCCAAGGTCGCTGGAAAAATGATGGGATCCATCTATCGATCCAGTAAATATCTGATGCAATTCTCTGTCTATATAAGAGGCAGGTACGTCAAAGGATGGAGTATTGCTGTCAAATCTAGTAGGAGCTGTAAGGAACAGTGTTCAGAATAGACTTCGTGGGGGGATGCCCTTTTCTCTGCCCTGCAACCTCTTTCTCACAGAAGAGACGTTGCGAGCCTGTCTCTGTTTTATCGTTTTTTTATGGCAAGTGCTTCTCTGATCTCAAATCTATGGTCCCCCTTCGCCAAACATTCATGAGAAACACACGTTTAGCTGTAAACATTATCAATAATTTCCCCACTCTTTATCTGTGCCTAAACCTAAACGTAGATTCCATGAACAAAATTTCTTTCTAAGAACTGCACACCTGTGATACTCCCTTCCGTTTACCTGCTTTCCAGTTGACTACAAAATGGTCGTCTTCAATCCAATGTAAACAAGTTCTTGATGAACCGTTCTCATTAAGTAATCCAATTTATCAAATTTACACTTCTTTTTTTTATTTTTTACATTTTCATCCCACACAAGGCACATTGCTACTTTAGTGTAGGGGGCTACTATCAGGTGTAACATCTACTGGGGTACTATGTTAGGATTTTGGCAGCAAGATGTCTGTTCACGTTACACTTGAACTTCTGCACGTCAGTGCAGTTGGGGAAGCAGGGATCTGGAATGGAATTCAAAATTTAGCGGTTCTGGGGAAGAAACTACTTCAGTAGAAAATATTTTACATCTACGGATCTCTACTGTGTGAGGGGGTGATTAAGCTGCCTGTCGGGTTTGTCGAGGGTGTTTACGTCGTGGGGGCACAGGTGCTTGCAGTTCGTCAGAGCATTCACCATTAAAATACTTGTAGAACAGACAGAGGGATGTAACATTTCGTCGATGGGACAGAGGCTTAAGCATAGATGTCAGTTCAGGGAATATCGGATTGGCGACTCTCTTTTGAACCTTGTCTAGAAGCGAGAGACTAGTAGCAGATGCTCCAGCCCAAATATGACAGCAATACTCCATACATGGGTGAATGGTGGCCTTATAGAGGTACAGGATAATTTCGGGTGTTAGTAATTTTTAGCACGGTAGAGAGAGCCTACCTTCTTTGCAGCGGCCTTGGCAATGCTTTCAATGTAATTGTTCCAACTCATGTTTCCTGTGAGCATTAGGCCTAGGAGCTTGAAAGATGTACTTTCAGATAAAGTGTTGTTGGCCACTACTATTGGTGGTAGAGAAGGTTTCTTGTAATTATTGAAGGAAACTAGTTTAGTCGTGGCGGCAGTGAACGTGACCATCCATTTTTGTCCTCATTCCACTACAGATTGGAGGTCATCCTCTGGTGTTTCTGCCATTTCTTTAGATATGTTTGCATTTGTTTTCCTGTCGTGCCTGTTATAGAGTGTGGTGTCATTAGCATATATACCCATCTTAGAGGCAGTTTGTCGAGGAGGTCATTTATGAATATTAGGAACAACAGAGGTCCAAGGATAGACCCCTGGGGTACTCCCGTATTTATATCATATTGTTTAGATGTACGACCGTCGAGGACAATCTAGATTTTTCTCTTATCTAAGAAGGATTTAATTATGTTTAGTATTCTACCAATGATATCGTATGATCTAATTTTCCTGAGGAGACCCTCATGCCATATCCTGTCAAAAGCCTTAGATATATCTAGAGCTACCGCTCTGCCCTCCCCGGCTTTGTCCAGTGAGTGGTATATACGTTCAGAGATTACAGTTAGGATGTCCGCTGTGGAACGGGCTTGTCTAAATCCATATTTTAACGATTACTATGATATTGTCTTTTTGACCATTGTACACTCTTTAACCCTTATCCTCGAGTGACCTCTGGGCCTTGATACGTAGTGGTTCCTTTGACAAAAATTCTATAATGTCGATGA
>NC_136499.1:9243946-9403946 GCF_053919585.1 Euprymna scolopes | reverse complement strand
CATTTTCGTTGGATTTTTGGAAAACGAATTATTTTCCAAAATTATTAAGCAAGCATTCTACACACGCTACGTTGATGATACTTTTGCATGCTTTCCCTCTCGGAGCGAAGCTAAACAGTTTCTTGGTCTTCTTTGCAACCTGCATCCATCTTTACAATTTACTATGGAGGTTGAAGACTGTAGCTCTCTCCCATTCCTCGACGTTCGTGTTTCTAAAGTTGGTACTACGTTTGAGACCTCTGTTTATAGAAAACCTACATTTACATGGCTCTATCTTAATTGGTTTTCTTTTGCCCCTCAGTCTAGAAAAATAAACCTCATTAGCGCTCTTACGCATCGTGCACTTATGATTTGTTCACCAAACCGTCTTGATACGGAATTTGGTGAAATTACAACTATTTTTCTTAATAATGGATATCCCATTAACATAATAAAATCTACTATTGAACGTAAAATTACTACATTTAATAGCGGTAAACATATTGGTCCATCACGTTGTCCCATTTATCTAAAATTACCATGGTTGGGTCCTGATGGCCTTCATATTGTTAAAAGGATTTCTTCTGCTACTCAACGATGTTTTCCAGCTACTATGCTTAGAGTAGTTTACACTACTCGAACCTTTTTCTCTTCTTTTCGTAAAGATGTTTTGCCAACCATTCAAAAGAACTCTGTTATTTATAAATTCGTTTGTCAGTGTGGAGCTGACTACGTTGGCAAAACGTCCCAAAGATTAGAAATGAGAATATCCCAACATATCCCTCGGGATATTCGACTACACCAGATTTCGAGAGCATCCGGGCACTCCCAGGCTCATGAGTCTGCCATTGGCGATCACCTGTTGAGTATAAATAGGTGTGCCGATCAATATTCCGATGGGTGGTTTTCTGTTTTATACAGTGCTAGGTCGAACTATCATCTCAATATCATTGAGGCGTTAGTTATTAACAACTCTCGACCTAGCCTGTGTAGACAAAAGATTCTTAGACATTAGTTGGAGATATTCATTGATTTAAAACCACCTGAACAGTGAGATTTTTTTTTCTCCACTGTTCTTCCAACTGTAACCAAAGTTCCCCTCTTCCCTCATTCGTTTTCTTAGTTTTTAATCTATCATTCTGACGTTTCCTCTTAGAGGGTCAGACGATAAGGCCTTAGGGAAAAATTTTAATTTCACCTGCCCATTTCTTGTTTTCTTTTTTGGTATTTAAATTAAATTATGTTTCCTCTGAAATTTCTCCTTCCATTCTGCTGTACCAAAAATTTACTTATATATATATATATATATATATATATATATATATATATATATATATATATATATATGGAAAAAGAAATTCAGCAGAGTGCTCAATTTAAAAGAAAATCCGAAAAATAAGAGCGTATTTATAGTTTGTATTTTGTGGACAGAAAGTTGTTAGATGAGATAAGTCATTGGTACCGTCGGTTTCAAGCCCGATAATTAGAACCGTTTTAGATATGCATATCAAGCTCTTTTCAGCCAATACTCATCATGAGTATTTGCTTAAGAGAGCTTGATATGGATATCTAAAACGGTCCTACTTATCGGGCTTGAAACCGACGGTACCAATGACTTATCTCATCTAACAACTTTACACAAAATACAATATATATATATATATGAAATACTCTTTCTCACAAGAGTGAGAAAGACCTGTTAAGGACGGAGCGTTATAGAAAGATACTTGAAGGAAGCTTAAAACAACACAGAAAGTATAACACTTTAGTGTGACAGACTAACTTAGGAAAGATCGACCAATGAAAAAACGAACTAAAAGGACTCGGATTGATATGCATGACTATATGTTAAGATTAGACAAAATGCACCTGCATGTACGCAACATCAGACAATGTCTTTAATAAGTATTTTGTGCCATTTTCGTCCGACACAATAATTGTAGAAATTGAAACTTTTATATTTTGTTACAATATGGCTTTCGTGTGTAGCGCGCATTCTATCATTTCTCACGTGAAGAGAAATTCAGTTTTTATTCTTGGTCCAATTTAAAGTGGGCCTGTTTTTAGAAAGCTACATTTTTCTTTACATCAAAACCTTAGCTTGTGTGTCACTTCGTTCTCGTGATAAGGTAAGGATATAGAAACTTAGATTTCGATTAAAAAAAAAGATGGCTCAATCACGGAAACCTTTTTATGCGATTAAAGCTTACGGATGTGTGTGGTTAGCTGTGCGTTTGCATGTGCCTCTGCGTTTGCTATGCGTTGGAAAAAAAATAAGGCCGTCAGACGATCGCACCCATTCGTCTGTTGTCAGTCAAGTGACAAGAAAGAAAACAAGACCGGATCTATCGGTAAGATACGTCCACTAAATCTACGTAGTTAACAATGGGAGTGCTATTTGAAACAAGCACGACAAAGAGCGCACGCAAAAATACAAATATCAATGGATTATGCGTTTTTACTGCCGCTTACTATCATTACGTTATAAGGATTCAGTAAGGACTCACGCATTTAACCATGAAATCTGCACGTCAATGAAAGAATTGAAAACTATATATATATATATATATATATATATGTGTGTGTGTGTGTGTGTGTCTGTGTGTCTGTGTGTGTCTGTGTAGCGAGAGGGAGAGACAGAAAGAAAAGGACAAAAAATAATAGATAGAATAAGACAGCGTGGCAGAGATAGAGGGATAATAAGACAAGGTGAGTGAAGGAAAGAAAGAAAAAAGGTTATAAGAGAGTATGGCTCACAAAAAAAAATAGAGACAACATGAGAAAATATAAGTATGAGTGCGTAAAAGAAAGAGAAAAGGGAGGAGAAAAAAAAAGAAAGCATGGCCTTGATGAATAGACCCGCTTTATAGTGACATGATTCGTGCTTGATGAGAGCGGGGTGCAATTTTTGAATAAACCACCCGTGACGCAGACTAACTCAGACGACTTTCCATTACAAAGTTAAAAAAAAAACAATGCCCGCCATTTTCAATGACAAACGAATTCCTGATTGCGACGAAAGGAACGCATCTCAAAAGTAAAACCAGAATCGACAACTGACGACGCAATATTTCTTTTTTAACAAGCAATGTTAATTAAAATTCTTAATATTTTGCCCGCCTTTTGCAATGAATTTTGTTTAAAAAAAAACGGAACGAAAATAACAAGAAAAGAAATGGATTTATCAAAATAGAACCATGTTTATTTCGTGGAAACAACTACTTTATTGAAAATATGATCATCTCGTGCATTTTACTCCAAATCACTTTTTTGTCGTTTCTTATGACATATAACGTTTCACAAATATTGAATGACTTTTCGCTGCAATTAATAAGTGATCAAATGATATATATATATATATATATATATATATATATATATATATATATATATATATATATATATATATATATATAGGGACATCAGATTAGTGGAAATAAAAGTATTCTTTAATGAACCTTAAGGTAACATGTTCATTTTGTAAATAAACGAATTCGTTCAAAATGTATCGCAAACAATATATATATATATATATGTACATATATGTATGTATATATATATATATGTGTGTGTGTTTGTGTGCCAGTATCAATACCATCAGGTTAAAAAAGAATACTCTTTCGTGAAATCTGTATAATTGTTATTTATTTACTAGTGTGGGAGGGCGGTCTTGCTAATTCGTAAAATCGGTTTAAATATATTTTTATACATGCAGATTACGTATATTTTTATTACGGCTGTGTGTTCATATATATATATATATATACATATATATATATATACATATATATATATATATATGTATATATACTGCATTTCAAATTATTGACGAGATAATATTTTGTTACCCGTTTCAGAAACTTACCCGGAGTTTCGTATCAAAAATTCGGAAACGTTGCCAATGCTGAGCTGCGCGTACTGTGGAATTTTCTTACTGTTTCGCGCAATGTAAAAAACTTGCCATCGTAATTGCTGAATCCACGGTATTTGACGTGTGTCAATTATTATTTTTTTCGTCAATAAAGGTGGTTTGATTAGTCTGAAAAGCGTACTATTACAAAACAGCTAGCAAAAGGTAACACTACCATCGAAATATCGAAAATGATAGGAAGATACCATCAAACTGTGAATAACTTTGTCAAGTACCCTACAAACGTACGTAAGAGAGCTGATAAAGATAAATCTAGAGTTGTTTCACGCCGTTCTCTACTCCAAATTAAACGTGAAGTTGTTAAGAACCCTGAGCAGACAAGTCGAGAAGTCTTTGACCAAGCCGGATTGAAGAATGTCTCAAAAAGTACTCGATATCGCCTTCTGAAAGAAGTGGCACAGTCTGTTACAACCGTGAGAAAACCTTCCTTAAAGCAACATCACATACGAACACGATTGAAATGGGCAGAGGACAACATGAAAACGGAGTTTTTCAAAGTTTTGTTCACGGATGAAGTGCGTGTCACGCTTGATGGCCCAGATGTCTGGAGCAAGGGATGGGTCCTAGATGGACGACATCGTTATCAGCGTTTAAGGCGCTAACAAGGTGGTGGTGGGATAATGATTTTGGCTGGGATTATCGGAGGTCTTTTAGTTGGCCCATGGAGAATCCCAGAAGACGTAAAAGTGACGCCCAATGCTTACATAGCTTTTATGAAGGAGACTTTGGAACCATGGCTGAAGAAGCAAAAGTTGACGTTCAGAAGAACCATTATTTTTATGCAGAAACATGCTCCCTCGCATGCAGTAAACAAAAGCAAAGAGTGTTTGAAACAACTGGGGTTCTCTGGGCTACGAAAGATGGAGTGGCCTGCGAATTCACCAGATTTTAACCCAATTAAGATCCTTTGGAGCATCATCAAGCGACGTCTCTATGAAAATGGACGCCAATTTAAGAGCAAAGATGAGTTGGGGAATGCTCTCCATGAGGTACGGCCAGGTAGTATCGCGAGGAATAACTGTTGATGAAAACACAAATTCGACTAATTCTGTTGACCAACCTCTTTTACAAGTCATTCATAAAAAAGAATCGTGTATCCCTTACTAATTATGTCAACGAAGAAATTGTTATGCAGTTATTGTGCTCTACGGATTTTCCTAGTTCATTTAATGTTTGAAAATTATTTCATTAAACAAATTATGGGTATATTGTGTTTTTTCGCAACCTCGGTAATAACTTGACACACTGAAATTACCAGATAGTTCTGTCTTCTGCCATAGTTTCGCTAAGACTGCTTTAAATACTTTAATTTCCAAGTATTGTAAGCACTTTCTCAAAGTTTCATGGATTTTTATTCACTCGTTCCTTAAATATTTTAATAAATGTAAACTCGTTAATAATTTGATACGTAGTATATATATATTACTGATTGCAAAAATCAAAAAAAAAATTACTTAGATGCCATCAGTAAGAAGCGAAACCAAAACATTTAGCCCGCCAAGCCGCAATCTTTTTTCCGTTCGAGCTTCGGACAGATAGATAAGGAAGATTTTAAATTAAACCACTCCAAGCTATGAATTTATTTGCGTATGCGAAACATTAATGGAAATATGCCGGCAACTTTAAATTAACATTCTACATTTCAACTTGCTCTATTCATCCATCTGAACAAATTTGGTGTATCATCACCTTCCTGCTAGTTTCAATGTAATGTGATCAGTAGTTTATGAGATTATCCCTGAAATATTTTCACTCAGAGACACATACGTGCATCTACTGTTTTATTTATATAAATTAAAATTTTAGCCATTTATTATCTTTACAACAGTTAATATTATCTGTACTTTTTATATTCTTCGGACTATTGTCGTCATCTTGAGTGTCACTTACACAACGTTTCGGTCAATATAACTTCTGACATTCTCCAGATGTATTTCGGCGAACTGAAGTGTTTTTCACTTGACGTCGGTTATATTTCTGTCGAAGTCGAGAATTTGCACGGGATTTTTATAGGAACCCTTAATTTATTTATTCTATTCAAAATTGCTGACTAAACAAGAAATTCAATTCTCTTACACTGAAAATATGATGGCGAATGTACTTATTACTTCTATTCAGTCCCGGCTAACGAAATGAGAGTATACTACCCGCCTATATTTAATAAAGGATTCTATTCTAAACTCCGTGCGGTTCCCGAATTCGACAGAAATATACCCGAGTTAAACAAGATACACCTGAAGAAGTTCAGAGACCATATATAATTCGACAAGGTACACCGCTTGAAACATTATGAAAATAAAACTCAAGATGAAGACAGTAGTCCGAATAATCCCAATTATACAAATTATTAATGCCAATCTGAAAAGTTAAAAAAATACAGAAACAAAAAAAAAACAACAACAGGAATATTATCTGGGTTTTTTTTTTACCGTAAAATAGAATCATCACACAACGATATTTGAAAATAATAAAACAAAAGTAAATTTGAAAAATCTCTTTATTAAAAATGGTTAGATTTTAGTCGATGACGCTACATTTATTTCAAGGCTATTTAAAAATGGCGAAATTTAGAATTTAGCGACGTCATAATAACACTGTGCAACAAATTTGAATTGAAAAAAAAAGTACAAGACATATAAGACCTGTTTCGGTGTAAGAAAAGTATGCTGATTCCAAATCTGACATTTATTTCTCTGGATTAGGTACCATTTTCAAGTACTTTATTATTAATTATTTTGAAAAAAAAACACCGAATTCACCAGTTTAAACAACATTTGTCCTCTTAACTCTCTTAAATTCCAGCAGTAGTCTGCCAACATACCAGTGTTCCATTTTCCTTTAAAACGTTTTTCTATTAATGAAATATCTTGATGGAACCTTTCGCCATGTTCATCACTCACATGGCCAAGATTCTCAGCAAAAAAATCCAAATGAGAGTGGAGCACATGAACTTTTAGAGACATGTTACATCCCATATCATGAAAATGATGCAATAGATCATTCACAACTTGCACATAGTCTTCTGTGCGATGTTTTCCCAGGAAGTTATCACAAACTTTCTTGAATGACTCAAAGGCACATTTTTCTTTTCTCGTGAGATGTGTGTTAAAAGTTTCGTCAAAAACAATTTTTCGAATTTGGGGACCTATCAAGATACCTTCTTTTATTTTAACTCGACTTAATGAAGGAAACTTTTCTGCAAGATATGCAAATGCCAAGGAATCCTTGTCTAGTGCTTTCACAAACTGCTTGAACAAACCGATTTTAATATGCAAAGGTGGTAAATGGATTCTATCACTTTGCAGAAGTGGTTTGTGTTTGATGTTATGTTTTCCTTGCTCAATTTCATCTCTAGCAAGCTAGTGCTTGCGTACATAGTGTTCAGCTTTTGCTCTAGAGTCCCATAAGCACAAGAAGCAACAACATTTAGTATAGCCTGGCTGAAGGCCAGTGAGCATGGCTATAACCTTGAAATCTGCACAAACATGCCATTTATGGACTTCATAATGTATGCTTGCTAAAATATTTTAAATTTTCATATGATTCTTTCACGGTTGTGCTGTAAGCTATAGGAATAGATGGCAGGGTGTTCCCATTGTGAAGCAAAACGGCTTTTATGCTTTCCTTGGATGGATCTAAGAAAAGTCCCCAGTTGGTGTTATCATATTGTATTTCCAGCTCTTCAAAAAGTCCAACAATGTCATTGCAGAAGCATAAATCATCTGTCAAAGTGAACAAAACATGCAAGTTTTGTGCACGTTTTCTGTACAATGTTATTTTCACACCTTTTCTAAGAAGATTTCGTTCTTTAAGCCTTGATGCAAGAAGTTCACTTTTGTCTTTGGTTAAATAAAGATCTCTGCATAAGTCATTTAGAGCATCTTGAGAAAATAGTATTGGTTTATTATTGCTTTCTGAATTAGAAAATTCTACTATTTCATCACTGTAATGTTCATCCTCACTGCTTGAACTCCACATTTCCTGATCAGGAGGTTTTGGTACAGGTAATTCTTTTGAGTGTTCAACTGGGCGCATTGCTGATTGCAAATTTGGGTAAACAATGTGTTTCTTTTTTTTTGCTGTTGTACAGCCCGTATAGTCTTGCTGACAAAAATAGCAATCATTAGAATGATCTTTCTGCTCTCGCCAAATCATTGGCACACCAAACTTCATGTGAACATTCTTTTTTGCATACCATGTGCTCAATGTTTTCACACATGTAAGGCAACAGGCATGAGGAGCCCATGACTTGTTTTGGTCTCCTATATCAAAATGAAAGTACGCCTTGTACAATTTCTTGATATGGCTGGTAATGCTGCGCCTTTCTTTAGCAAATGTTAATTCGTCACATATGTAGCAGAATTTGCTTGGATCATTTTTGCACTGCCTTGAAGTCATCGTCAAAGCCTATACTGCATCTAAAGAATAAAGACAAGAAAAAAAGTAAATTGTTTTATAAAGAAAAATAAGGATTCCATAATGTGAACATGTTAAGCCATTATAAACGTCCACTAGCAAGTTATTAGATTCTTTCGTACATAAAGTAAGGGGTTGATAAATTTCATTTCTATTTCTTGCATTTAATTTAGTAAATTTTCAGAAAAGAATGTATAAAATGCCCCTTTATGTTTAAACCATTAAAATACACAATAATCCGGTCTTTATTGTAGTTTTTAGTTAAAAAATACTTTATTAAATGGATATCTATTTTTAACCCTCAGATTTTTTCCCGTGCCCTACAAATAAGGTTCTTAGGCAGGTTTTAACTTGTTTTCCTTGATTTTTTTAGCCTACATTAAAAAAATGCCTTTCTTGACGAATACCATGGCTTTTCGAAAGGTGGTGAACACCAAACCATGTGCTACAGCATTATGTTTTTACTTTTGAAAAAATTAGCCCTTGGTCTAGAAAATATTATGCTAACCAAGCTAGCTCTGTCATCTAGCTCCCTTAAATCTGGAAAAATAGCTCATTTCAACTGACTTTAGCAAATAAATGATTCAAATAAATGATTTAACAAATAATTTACATAATATGTGTATATTAAACTGTGTTTTTCTCTTAAGATTTATAATTTAATACACATAATATGTGACTGCAAAGTCGTCAGTAACCCATTTTTCACGTTTTTACTGAAATTTACGTCTGCGGCAATTTTGCACAAATTATACCTAATTCAACAAAAAGAAAGCCAGAAATAAAATGCCCACGTTACTAGGTATACAAAAATTGCTGCAGGTATCCTGTACTTTTTTTAGTGTTGCACAGTGTAATTAGTAATTTTGCTGATTCGTGAATGAAAATGACGTATTTCGACATGCATTTTATAAGTTATTAATTTATACAGTTTATATATAAGTTTATAAGTTATATAAGTTATTAATATATACATGATATAAAAAAACAACCCCACATAAATGTACTGGTAATGGAAAGACGTTTAACCCACTCGAGCACTTGTCTGATAGCTGTACTGCCACTAGACGAGAAAGTATTTATTCCTGAAAATTCCTTTTTTTATGTATATATGTCACAATTTATTTCAATACGAATTGTAAACAAAAATCATTTTAGTGATCTCGTCTTTGATTTTGATTTCAATAAATGCATAATTAATCTAATTTATAAATTTATTATGTTTGTCTGTCTGCCTTAATTTTTTCAAAATGAATCTCCTGCGAGATGAAAGATCCCAGAGCGGTGCGACGCATATCAAATTATTGCGTTTTTTATAGACCCTTGTTTTACGTTATTTAGCCGATAAAAATAGCTGCTAATAAATCAAAACTAACAACAAAAAAGGGACTTACAACGTGACTAAATTTGTCATTTGTAGGCATGCGCAAATATATTCATTTATTTGTTAAAGTCGTTGATTTTAAACTACTTATTCAACTAACAAAAGCTCAAACGGTAACAACTTAGACCGAAGCGCTATATATTTTGGTTGCTATTCTAGTTGAAGCTATTTACTTGATATTTTATTTTACTTTTGCAATTACTACTACATATTTGGTGCAATATAACATATAATAATCGATTGAGGATTGACTCTATAATAATTAATACGAATGCTGCATGAATTAAAACATGATATTTGAGTGTATTTTACAACAAGACAAAGCTGGGTGACTTACTTCTAATAAAGAAAAAAATCAAAGTGTATTCATGAAAATTATGTAAGAAACACTAAAATGGGGGTTTGTTTGATTGTTTGAATGTTTTTTCTACAACGCTTTTTTAATTATTTATCTGCTTACTAATTCTGTTTATATATTTTAAATTTGTTTATTCATTTCTAATTATTTCCTTTTATCCCCTTCTCATTGTAATCTTTTTCCTTTCTTTCCCTTTTCTCTCTTTTAAATACTATCATAAATTTTCTTTTTCCTCAGTATGCCCCTTGTCTTCACAAATCAGGCTGTTTGAAAATACTGGCTTTTCTAACCCTAATCCTAACCCTAAAACCTCAGTCATGTTCTGCAAAATCAAAGTCAAGACACGTTTGCTAATGAAACCAAATCAAACTCTAAGAATAAATATTAAAGACATAAAAAATGGAAGCATAAAAACTTTTACTATGATCGGATTTGACATTAAATAACGAAATAATATTGAATAGTGGGGGTACCAAATCAATGTCTGTTGTGTTGCGGGTGGGTCATAATGGAGACGCGACATATAATACAGGACGTTACGTCGTTTATAAAACAAGTTACACAGCAACGACGATGAGACAGTTACTTTGTGAGCTCATATTATAAACAGGAGGCTGATATAGGTGAAGAGAGAGAGAGAGAGAGAGAGACGTGCAAACGAAGGGGGAAGATACATTATTGTGAGAGGATACAGTTACACTTAGGAAAGGGTTTATAATAAAGTTCTTTTGCACGCACGAAGACAAAAACACATTACCTTGCGGTTTAAATGGCGACGAAGACAAAAGCTTACAAATAACTTAAAGACATTTATTCCAGTTGGTGATGAGAATGGTGGGAATTCGATGGCGTTTAGCTTTCCTACATTGTCTTGTTTTCCTTTCTGCTTCATTTCTGAAAGGGGCTTAGGCTAACCCAACTCTCCTCTCTCAACTGCAAACTTTCTCGACTCTAACTGAACTCTAAACTGCACGTCTTAAACCTTAAATAACTTAATATATTGGACTATCTTTCTTTGTGACGTCAGAACGTGCTCAAACGTGAATGTTTTCACGTGGACTTTACATATTACATATGAGTCCCACAAGTTATTCTGGCAACACAAAGAACATTCCTTAATTGATTGTTTATTAGGCCTAACATTGTTTTTATAGTTATTTCTAACTACAATGGAAAATTCACTTCATTCCTGAAATCGCATTCAAATAGCAATATGTATTCGTTTTAATTTTTGATCACTAAGTTCGATTCCAGCATTCTCCTTTAATAAATATTATTTTCGATCCTAATTAATCCGTTTCTCTAATTACCGGGAGCTATCTCCTTCAATATGCAACAAAATCTCGTATATCGGTAAACAAAACAAACCCAATGCCATGAATCAATATTTTTAAATATAAAGAACTTGAATCATAGAAACTTTTAAAAAATACTGGTTTGCAAAAATGGTGCATATTATATAAATATAAATATATGATTAGATATTTGAATATGCATACACTGTAAGCATATGAAATCACATTTTTCCCAGAATTACTTGGTTCAGTATAACATGTAACAATATACACTAGCGTGACTTGTGAAATTTTCAGAGCGGACTATTTCATATGTAATATGTTGATGTTGGCATTCTGTGGATGTCTAGCGTAAATGAAGATGTCCTGATATTTTTACACAGGAATCGCCACTTATCAAGGCCCCTATACCACTCAAGGATAAGGGTTAATGGGTATACATTAGTTAATTCGATTATAGCGTAGTAAAAAATAAGTAGTGGGGATTTTGCAAATTGGATTACTTAGAGGGACGGTTCATCAAGAACTTGTTTACATTGGACTTGAAGACAATCAGATTGTAGTCAGCTGGAAAGCAGGTAATCGGACGAGAGTTCCACAGGCGTACGGTTCTAAGAAATAAGCTTTGTTAATGGAATCTACATTTAGGTTTTGGCACAGACAAGGAGTGTGGGAAACCTACAATAGTATTTATCTAACCTAGCAGGGGCGCCCGGCGTAAGTCGTAACGTATTCTTAAATATGATATTTTTTATTCATGCAGATTTCTTAGATATTATTATAGAGCCAATTTGCTATTGATTCTTATATATTATAAAGTTGCGATTTAAAGATAAAAAAGTAAGACCCATATGATTTGGGTGCATCAGCTTGAATCCGAAACCTCTGAAGAAATATATATATATATATATATATATATATATATATATATATATATATATATATATATATATAACTTAAGTTCTTTCAGCTATAATCGAAACCGAAAACAAAACTTATGAAAGATTCTTAAAATTATTTATAAAAAAAATAGATAACTTAGGTGCCACTTAATATAATCGAAACCGAAACTAAAACTTATTAAAAAAAATATTTATTACAAGAAATGGAAGGTCATAAAAATTAAACGACAGTCACTCGGAAGAAAACAAATGTAAGCGTGACACACAAAATAACACACACGCTATCATATTATTATATAAACAATAAAACAAAATAATTATTACAATATTGTTGGGCAATGCCCTAAACAGTCAATTTTGTATTCCAGTTTATTTTCTTCGTGCTCTGCTAATACTCTTTCATCCGTTAACCTGGTACTTTCTTTTCAGTATCAAATTCTTCTTCTTCTTCTTCTTCTTCTTCTTTTTCTTTGTCCGTTTTTGTTCTTCGTTCATTGTTCTTTGTCTTATTATTACATTTAATTACAATTTATTTTATCTCTGCTACATTTCGTATCTCTTTCTTTCCTTATTTGTGCCTTTTTATCATTCCAATTGTTATTACTGAATGATGTAACAATAACCTATCCCCTATTCTAGTGTTACACTTAGATTCTTTTCTCTATCTAAAAGTGTCTTGTTCAAATCTGCATTTTGCAATCCCGTTCTCGATTATATCTAATACAATCTTCCTCTCTTAATGTATATTCCCGTCTAGCACATCTACATTTTGAACGGACAGCTTCATCTCCTTTTTTATAAGATTCCCATCTCCTTTGTATTTCCATCTCTTTCCACCTTTTATAGATTTCTTTATCGCTTTTATTCTTCTTCTAATACCAATTTTCTCTTCTTCTTCTTCTTCTTCTTCTTCTTCTTCTTCTTCTTCTTCTATCTCTTTTTTATCCATTCCTCTATGTAGTATTATTTCTCGACTGCCTGTTTCTATTTTATCCAATTGCCTTTTTAACTATTTGGTTTACAATCTTTTTTTTCTGTTTTTGTTTTCATTCCTTTCTTCAGCCCTTTCTCTCTATATATGTGATATCTATTTATCGCTCGCCCTCCTTTTCCATAAGCCTGAAGAATCCTAGAGTTGATCAAACGCGGAATATTCAGTGTAGCTTAATCGCCATATATATATATATATATATATATATATATATATATATAATTCGTATTCCCGTCTGTTTGCTTGTTTATTTGTTTGTTCACAATTTGATTAATATATACAAAAGTTCCATTAGATTAATACTTCATTAATTCCTATATGAAGTATGATTTTTGCAAACTAGCCGATTAAGATGTGGTGGCATTTGCATATTACATAAAGGAAAATCGATTTATTAAATAGCGGTGTGTTAGTTATTGTTTATAGTGAGAGTTGTGTTTTAAGTGTTCTATTTACGTTTATTATTTAAATGTAATTTATATTGATAACATATTTAATTTAATTTATTTTTACCAAAATCGATTTTTTTATAAACCTGTTTGAGTTATTTGAGTTTTGGGTTATTTCCCCTGGACGCTAACTTTGTTCTGTTTGTTTTTCTTTTCTTTTTCGGCGCATAATCAAACATAAAATAAATCACACAAACTTTCAAACATTATTTTAGGAATCAGTTCAAATAAAACCATTTCCGTGATTTCGCAATTAACGTTGTGGTCCAGTGGATTCTTTATTTAAAACAACAACAAAAAAACAATTTTAATTTACTTGTTTTGCCAGTTTTTTTTTCACATTTTTTTGACATCGTAACTGCTAATTTTTTTTCTTTTAATAACACGATAAGTCATAACTCATCATTTTTATAACATAAAAACGTGTATTTCGGTTAACACAAATTCTACTTTGGTATTTTTGAAACTGAATTATTTACAGTTTGTTTTCGTTACAACATACCGTCATAACAAATCTTTCTAGACTGAGGTAGCATAAAAGAAATTCGCTTCAATTTGAATATAGTCATAAAAAGGTGCTCAATATCCGGAAAATAGTTTCTCTTCGTATCACTTCTGCTGAAATATCTGGTGGAGAGTTTGTCACGTACTTCTGCTTTTTTCGTGGGGCGGGGTAACTTTTCGTGTTTTCATAGGTTTTTTTATCTTTTAAATTTTGGTGGGGGTAACGATGGAGTTCACATACTAATGAAAAACTGATCAATATTCTTAATATAGCAGGTGTGGCCAAACCGAACTTCATGTCGACCCTGGCAACGCTAGGTATCCATGCTAGTATATATATATATATATATATATATATATATATATATATATATAATCGCGTTGACACACCGGTTCTTGTCAGAAAACCGAAGTTAAGCAAAGTTGAGCCTGATTAATGCCAGATGGCTGACAATTTGGGAATTCTTGGCGCTGTAGGTGCCCTCCGCTTATCTCGGCATTTGTTTTCAGTCGTCTTGTAAATACACTTCACTTGCCACTGCTATATAACTATGCCGACTCAGGAGGAGTGTGTTTGGAAATTACGCACATTATGCCACAAAAATTTCACGCGCAGTCAGCCCTTCGTATGTATCCATAGTCTGTTAAAGACTGATGGAACCCTCTAATTTTTAAATATATATATATATATATATATATATTTATATATATATATATATATATATGTGTGTGTGTGTATGTGGGCGGTGTTAGGTTAGTGAAAAAAATGTTTTTGTCGTCCAACTGTATATATAAAAACGACATTATTTTTGCACCAAAATGTATATTTTAAAAATAATATATATATATATATATATATATATATATATATATATATATATATATATATATATATATATATATATATATATATGATTAGTTGTTTTTTGGAAAAAGAAATCCAGCAGAGCGTTCAATTAAAAGGAAAATCCGAAAAATAAGAGCGTATTTATATTTTGTATTTTGTGTACAGAAATTTGTTAGAAGAGAAAAGTCATTGGTACCGTCGGTTTCAATTCCGATAATTAAGACTCATCATGAGTATTGGCTGAAGAGAGCTTGATATGCATATCTAAAGCGGTCCTTATCATCGGGCTTGAAACCGATGGTACCAATGACTCATCTCATCTTACAACTTTTTTTACACAAAATACAATATATATATATATATGTATATATATATATATATATATATATATATATATATATATATATATGTTGCTAACGGAGAAACATGTGGCTTCGGTGGCTTTGTGAGGTTTGATCAGCAGTAATCGTTACTTCCTGCATTGATTATTGCGAAAGCATGAAGCACCTGTCTCTAGAGATAAATAATAATAATTTATAATATTAAGCCCTTTTAAAAAGTTCTTAAACTGTCTAAGAAACAAAAAAATCGGTCCGTGGCCTTGTGCGTGATCATGATTTCCGATCGCTTGATCACTTTTGATCGTCTCAATAAACATATGCCTGTATTTGGCTTTCTGAACGTTAAATTTTCCTTGATTCTCGTGGCAGTTGATGTTGACCCATGGATAACGTTTCTTGCTAATTTTTTTTTTTTTTTACACAGTGACCACCTCTTATCAAGGCCAGGAAGCCACTCAGGGATAAGGGTTATTGCAAGTACATTACGTTAGTGTGGAGATTTGATGAAGTGTTTACTTAAGGGGGCGGTTCATTAGGAATTTGTTAACATTGAACTTGAAGACATCCAAGTTGTAGTCCGGTGGGAAGCAGGCAGACGGAACAGAGTTCCACAGGCGTGCAGTTCTAAGAAAGAAGCCTTGTTCATGGAATCCGCGTTTTGATTTAGGCACAGATATAGAGTGGGGGAAATTTTTCACAGTGGATTCAGCTGGACGGGTGTTTTTCGTGAAAGATTGGCGAAGGGGGACCAGAGATTGGAGTTCAGATGAGCACCTGCCATGGAAATAACGATAAAACAAGGACAGGCTCGCAACGTGGGAAAGAGGTTGCAGGGTAGAGAAAAAGGCATCCCTCACTAAGCCACGAGGTCTATTTTGTACTCTGTCAAGGCAGGATAGGCTGTTTTTAGCAGCTCCTGCCCAGATATGGCAACAGTATTCCATCCTTGGACGTACTTGGCTTTTATATAGATAGAGAATTGCATCAGTAGTGAGATATCTTCTGGAGCGGTAGAAGGATCCCACCATCTTTCCAGCGACTATGGCAACAGACTTGATGTACGTGTTCCATTTCAGATCAGGAGTAAAGGTCAAACCCAGAAGCGTGTCAAAACACGGGGCCTCACCCAGACGAGAGCCATCCATCACAATTGATGCCAGATGGGGATCAGAGCGTTGATGGAGTCAAAATTGGCTTTGCTGCGGGGTTTGAGTCTATCGACCAACGACAATCGTCAATTGCTGAACTGATGATTGCGAAAGTATAAAACACTGTACTATAGATAGAAAATAAATATTTATACATATTTCCGTCTATAATTAATTTAATACTAGCACATGTACCCGGCGTTGCCCAGGTGCTGGATAAAACTGTTAAATCTGTATACATAATTAGTTGACTTTCGAGCATCGGGGCTTTTACATTCTTATAAGTAAAAAAAAAAAAATAATAATACTCGAGCTGATATCGAAACAAAACCCTACAGACAGTGAGCAAAGTACGATAACACATAGCCCATATATATATATATATATATATATATATATATATATATATATATATATGTATATATATATGTATATGTATATATATATATGTATATATATATATATATATATATGTATATATATATATGTATATATATATATGTATATATATATATATGTATATATATATATATATATATGTATATATATATATATATATATATATATATATATATATATTATATCTAACTTTCCCGTTATGGTGTTCTCCAACAGATTTCATCTCTTTATATTTCCCCTAAACTTTTTCTTTGTATCTTTTTCTCTTGCCATTTCTTTATTTTGTCTTTGTTAGTACTGTTATTATTTAATAGTATAGTCTCTCCCAATGTTGTTTCTGTCCCGGAATATTTCATTATTTCAAGTTCAGTTTCTTTAATCAATTACACCTTTCTTCACCTCCCGAGTGTTATATTTTTCTCTTCAGTTTTTCGGCATTTTTTCTCAGCTTATAGTCATTTTATGCCGCTTTTATTTCTTTCTCTATCTTAGTATATTTCTCTCTTTCCTGTTATTTTTCCTTTTTTTAATCACACATTATTTTCTTTCTTGTCTGACACATTCATTTTGGTTTTCTTTGAATCCTTGCCTCTCTGACTTATCTTTCTCGTCTCCTCCTCTTCTTCTTCTTTTTTGTCAATTCGTATTCCTCCTCTTTTTCGATTTTTTTGCTTTTCTCCTTAGCCTTTCTTTTCTTCGTCGTTGTTTTCTTCGTATTCGTCTTCCTTTTCGTCCTCTTCCTCATTTTTCATCTTCTTCGTCTTCGTTTATTCCTATTGTTCCTCGCTCCTTCTTTATTTTCTTTGTTTTCTTTTTCGTCTTTCTCCTCTACTGTATATTCCTATTCTATTGCTTTTCTTCTTCTTCTTCTTCTTCTTCTTCGTCTTCTGCTCCATTTTCTGATCATTATTACAGCACTCTATAACTGTTTCCTCATTCTATTTTGCTCTGTATTTTAGCCACATCGGTTTTGCTTCGAGAATTGTACCCCCTCCCCAGCTAAAAAAAAAAAAAAAAAAGAAATAATAATCGCCTGCGGCTTTTTCAATTCAACACTTTTGCCCCCCAGGAATGCTTTCGGGCTCATACCGCCTCCGGTCTCGCCAACGACCAATCAACGTGACTCACGCTTGACCATAAAAATCATTCCTTCTTTTTATTCCATCCTCCATCCGTACGTTCCACTCTCTTTCTCTTTTTCTTCTCTTTCTTTTCCTTCTAGCTATCTCTATTTCTTTCTCTCGCCTCTCTATTCCTCCTTCAACGAAACTCCCCATCTATCTTAAACCGCACTTCCAACTTGTTTTAAGCCGGATATTTTTTTCCAGAAAAAGAATTATCATTATTCATTATTATTCGTTCTCAGCTGTTTTTCTCGTTCCGTACGCACAAGTGCATTTCGCCTTTTATATGCATTTATTTATTATAGTTTTTTTTTATATATATTTCTTTTAAATACTCTATTATTTAGGTTTCTTTTATTTTCCTCATTTAGCTTGAACATTGTTTATTATTATTATTATTATTATTATTATTATTATTATTATTATTATTATTATTATTATTATTATTATTATTATTATTATTATTATTTGCTGCAATACTAATTTACTACTCTTATATATTTTCTCGCAAATTGCTTTTCTTCTCGTCCGCTCTTTCTCCCTTTATCATATTATTCTTAGGCACCCAGGCCTTTATAAGACCAATACATATACTACTATTAATATATCCACTACTATTATTAATAATAAGCTTACCCCTAATACTTCGTATAATAATAGGAAAATTTGAATAATAGTAGAAGTATTTCTCTCATCCCTATATATATATATATATATATATATATATATATATATATATATATGATGAATGTACGTATGTATATATATATATGTATATATATGTATATATATCGTTTCATTATATTTATATACATTAAGCTATAAATATATATTACAATTAACTACATAGAATCTTTCGCATGTCATCCCCATCTAACCTAACCAGTACAATTATTATTAATAAGATTACCCCCCTTCGGAGAATAAAATGAACACTTTTGTAATACTAAAATTATACTCTCCCTCAAACACACACACATATATATATATATATATATATATATATATATATATATATATATATATGTATATATATATATATATTCATCTTAATATGTATACATGTATACATATTGATATGTATACATATATACATATATACATACACGTAAGATGTATACATATATACATATATACATACACATATACGCCCATATATATATGTGCGTGTGTGTGTATATGTATATATGTATATGTATACATATTAAGATGAAATATATTGCAATAAAGCTACATAAAATCGTCCACGTGTCATCTCCATAAAGAATTGTTTCCCAGTCAATTGTTCTCTATAATTTGTATTTCTTAATAAATAATAAATAACTATTTTACTTTATGACGACTTTTTTTTTTACATGGAGTTCACCACTTATCAAGGCCCAATGGCCACTCGGGGATAATGGTTATTGTGTGTACAGTAATCAAAGGGATAGTGTAGCAATAGTATTGGAGAATTGGTAAGGTGTCATTACTTAGGGGGGCGGTTCATCAGGAATTTGTTTGTGTTGGACTTGAAGACATCCAGGTTGAAGTCGGGAGAGAAACAGGCAAGCGGAACAGCGTTCCGCAGGCGTGCAGTTCTAAGAAAGAAGCTTTGTTCATGGTATCTACGTTTTGATTTAGGCACAGATAAGGAGTGGGGAAAATTATTGACGGTGGTTTCAGCTAGTCGGGTGTTTTTTGAAAAAGATTGGCGAGGGGGGACCACTGTCAACAAGAACAATGGTGTTAATAATTCCACTACAAACAACGATAACTTTAACAATAAAATCATTTAAGGCTACTCGGATAACTAAGTTCTGGTAGATATCAAGGGTGGACCATCATCAGGATTTTACATTCTCTGGTCCTCTCTACTTCTGCAGGTGAGAACCAAACACGTCTTATGTACAAAACCGTGAATCTATGGAATGAATGTGCTCTTGCGTCATTTTCATTAGTGTTTTGAGTCAGACGTCTACGGCCTTTCCTGCAACCGTAAACTGTAAACAACTGCAATCTTGCAGATTACGAGATAGCTTCGATACGGGAAGAGTACTTAATGCCGAATGGAGAATTCTAACTCATAAGCACTATAAAGAAGTTTCAATCGTTGATCAGCATAACCAACATTAACAATAACAACAATAACAATAGTCCCTGACAGTACTTCCTGTAAACTCCCCGACATAACATTCACAGGAAGTATGAACTGGAATAGATACATTGAGAGCATTATCAACGCTGCTGCGAAGAGGGTGGGCTCTCTCTATCGTGCTAGAAAGCTACTTTCGCCTGAAAGTATTCTGTACCTCTATAAGGCCATCATTCGCACATGCATGGAGTATTGTTGTCACATTTGGGCTGGTGCACCTGCTGCTAGTCTATCACTCGTGGACAGGATTCAAAGAAAGTCACCAACCTGATAAGTCCTGAACTGTCATCTAGGCTTCAGCCTATGCCTCATCGACGAAATGTTGTATCCCTCCGCCTGTTCTACAAGTACTTTAACGGTGAATGCTCTGATGAACTACGAGCACTTCTACCCTCTCGACGTAAATACCCCCAACATATCCGACAAACAGCTAAATCTCACCCGCACACAGTAGAGATCCCTAGGTGTAAGAAAGTCTTCTACTCCAATATTTTCTTCCGCGGAACTGCTGGGTTTTGGAACTTCCTTCCGGGACTCTGCTTTCTTAACTGTACTTACATGCAGATGTTCAATTGTAATGTGAACAGACATTTCGCTACCCACCTTCCTTCATAATATCCCCACAACTTATGTCCCCGAATGAAGCCCTCTACTTCAAAGTGGCTTTGTGCTTTGTTTGGGGTGAACTTTGAAAAAAACGTAGCAGCATAAGTGTATTGAATATCAAATATGTCAACTAATTTGAATGCAATGGCAGAGTAAGTATGGGAGGTTGGGGGTTACGGGTGTTCGCTATGTGAGGCAAGGCAGACCATTAAAAACCGCTGCATTTAGCAGTTGTGAAATTCAGCGCCATAAATAGGGCAGGTCTATTGGCACTTGCTACGACTGGATTCACAGAGAATACAAATAAATAGATGAGATATCGCATATTATCTTCCTTAATGTTATTTTATTTTTAGACTCAGTCCATTATATTATCCTTTCAGTCCCCCCCCCCGCTTTAGACCTGCTTTCATTTTATCTCGCAATTACTTATAACGTCATAATAATATATCTTGAAAAAACACTTCCGTCTCCAAAATGCAAACTTTAGAAAAGAATTTAAGTTTTAATAACAATAGCGTTCAAAATACTTTTTTTTTTTAAATTAACCGTTAAGAGAAAAGCGTGATCTTATTTTGGACTTTTGTTAGTCACGTTTTAAGAAACTTGCGATATAAAAGAAAAGCGGAGGGGGGGGGTTCTTCCGAAAGATAAAATAAAATAACATACAAAAATAATAATGCTCTTCAAATTCCAAGTAAGCCAATCTTATAAGTTATCAAATCGCTTCGAACAACAATAGATCCGACCATTTCGAGGTATTACTCTCATGAGTTCTATGCAGAGGTTTAACTCGCTTAAGAAAAACTCTTATCGTGACACTCAATGACAATATCAGGAAAGTGACTGTGGCTGAGCAGTTAACGATACGAACTAACAACCTGGGTTGTCAAGATGAAATTCGGTTCGTTCAGAAAAACACAAACATTCACTTAGTGACGTTGTCAGCACTTGCGAGATTCATCCTGTATATACCAGATATAACTCTTTGAAAGATGTCTTAATAAAAAGATATCGGGGAAACCAATACTGACAAAATTATCATCATGAATGTTGTTCAAACGCAATAAAAGTAGCAATGCCATCATCAAGGATATGATGGTAAATGAGTGATTAACCGTTGAACAAGTTCAGTGAGTTAAGTTCGATGTTAACAACCTTCACGTGATCCATCCCATAAATACTAGATAACAATCTAGAAATTATTTCAACTAGAAATATATTGTGAATACGAACGCTTGCAATAATCATCAGATTCATGCGGATGATGTACATAACATAACAACAATATCAAATGTATTTTATATGTCATTTTCAATCTATTTATATACAATTGCTTTAAAATGGATGAGCTTAGGGAGGGTGGATGGTGTATTTTTGTAATAGTAAGACTAAACGACACGTAATACATCTGATGGTCTTAATGTGAGCAAAGAAATAATAATAATAATAATAATAATAATAATAATAATAATAATAATAATAATAATAATAATAGTTATAAGAAAAGGAAAAACTGGAAACTACAGAACTACCAACGGAGATGAGGGCACTATAAATACTTAGGGATTCTGAAAGCGGACACCATCACAGCAACAGAAATGAAAGTGAGAATTGGAAAGGAATACCTCATGAGAACAAGAAAACTCCTGGAAACGAAATTATATAGCAGAAACCTAATAAAACTATAAATACATGAGCAGTATCACTAGTAAGATACTCTGGACCGTTTATAGGGTGGGCAAAAGAAGAACTGAGACAGCTAGACCAGAAGACCAGGAAACTCATGACTATGCATAAAGCACTACACCCAAAGGACGATATTGACAGGCTCTACGTGAAACGGAAAGACGGCGGGAGAGGATTGGTCTGCATAGAAGAGTGCGTGAATGACACAAAAAAGAAATAGAAAAATACATAATGCAAAACACTGAAAGGATAATTATGGCAGCGAGAGACACTGAAAAAAACAACAAAACAAAAAACAGAGAGACAAATGACAAAACGAGAAAAGTGAAATGGGAAGAGAAACAACTCCACGGAAGATTCATAAAAATGACAAAAGATGAAAATAGCGAAAACACTTGGACATGGATGTGAAAAGAACATATAAACCGAGAAACTGAATCTTTAATAACTGCAGCACAAGATAACGTGATAAGAACTAACCATATCAAAGCAAAGATCGAAAAAACACAAGAAAACAGCAAATACAGACTGTGGACAAAGAGACGACACGATAAGCTATATAGTAAGTGAAACTGGATAAACAATATAGTAAGTCAAACCGACCCAAAGGGAATACAAAACCAGGCACAATTAAGTGAGGATGGCAGTGCACTGGGAATTGTGCAAACGGCTGCATTTTGAACGTACCCACAAATGGTACAAGCATAAACCCGCAACAGTACTCGAAAACAAGAACCACAAAATCCTATGGAATATGGGCATACAGACGAATAAACCCATCCAAGCAAGAAGAGCAGATGTCGTAATAGTTAACAAGAAAGAAACATCCTGTCAAATCGTAGACTTTGCTGTCCCAGCTTACCACAGGGTGAGTAAGAAAGAAAAGGAGAAACGGAGCAAATACACAGAGCTAGCCAGAGAGTTAAAAGGGATTTGAATGATGGAGAAAATCAAAATAGTACCGATAATAGTAGGAGCACTAGGAACAATTCCGAAAACCTTTGAAAAAAGAATGACAGAAATTAGAATCAGAGGAATGGCTTCAAAAATACGACTAATGATAATGAAAACGGCTGAAATATTAAGGAAAACCCTTGAACGCGGAGAATAATACACGTATACAATATAATGAAGAAGCGTTATAGGGAATGAAGAACACTGAAGCTGCATATCTACGAGTTCTACACCCCCCATCACGCATCTCCTCCCATTGTCTCATCACAATTCTCCCCCCCCCAAAGTGATACCAAAGAGCTGAGAAGGGTCAGGGAGGATGGAAAGTACAGGAGGAGAGCGCTGACCAGACTTCCGCTAAACAAGCGCGAAGAGAACTAGGACCTTGAAGAGGCTTAGTGCCATTCAAATTCCAGTATAGACCAATAGCAATTGCCAGCGAGAAATCGATGCTAAGAGGCTGTTGCGATGACGCAAATTCATTTGCAAATGCTATCGAAGGAGTTGGAGAGAGCTGGACGTCTGGGGAGACTTGTTGTCACTCAGCTTCCAGAGAACCCCACAGGTTTCCAATCAGATCTTTGGTGATTTGTGTAAAAGCTCTATGTGAGCCAATAATAATAATAATAATAATAATAATAATAAAAATAATAATGATAATAATAATAATAATAATAATAATAATAATAATAATAAAAATAATAATAATAAACGCCTTTGTTCAGTCTCGAAAGACAAGAGATACCTTCTGTAAGAATGGTTGCGCGCGTAATTTTGAGTCACGAGTTGAACAATTTCAAACGACACTTCGCCTGAGTTTATTATTATTATTATTATTATTATTATTATTATTATTATTATTATTATTATTATTATTATTTCCTGACTGTTGGAAAACTGCTTCTGTGATACCAATTTTACTAGAATTCTGGCGAATGAACTAACCCATTAAATTATCGCCACATAAGCCTCCTCTTGCTTTTCGCTAAAAGTCCATATTTAATCAAGCTCTAGTCAATCACTTAGAGTTGATAAACTTCTGATCGACAATCAGTATGGATTAAGTCAAGCCCGTTCCACAGTAGATATCCGAACTGTAATCTTTGAACGTATATTATTATTATTATTATTATTATTATTATTATTATTATTATTATTATTATTATTAATACACGTGTCATAGAAAATTGTCTTGAATTCCATTAAAACTCTGTGACGTCAATATTTTTTTTGTCTTTGTAAGAATAATAAGTAGAAAATGTAATATTTTGAAAAATAATTTTTATTTTCTGTTTGCTGTTTTTTTTCTCCTACACCCCCCATTCCTTCCAACCCTCTTTCTTCCTCATCGCAGGTACTTCTTGATTTTATCTTCTGCTATTTCTTACTTTCTTATTCTTTTTCTTCTTTGTCTCTTTTTCCCTCTTTCTTTAATCTTTTTCACGTTATTCCTTTGTTTTACGTGTTTTTACTATTTTTCTTTTGTTTTACGTGTTTTTACTGTTTTTCTCTTTTTCCTCATCTTTTCCTTATCCTTTTCTTTCTTCTATGCCTCCTTCTCTTTTCGTATAGTTACTCCTCATCTTTCTCTTCCCCTTATTTTCTTCTACTTCTTCTTCTTTCTCATCTTCTTTTTCTAATGTAATCTCACTGCCGTGCACGTCTATTTTCTATTTCGTTCTTCTTCTCCATCATCCTAACCATCACCTACTTCTTCCGTCTCCCTTCTTTATTTCTCTTTCAATTCATCATCCTCCATTCAGCTTCTTCATTGTTCCACCTCTATATTATTGTCCGTACTTTATTGAATGTACTATTATTACTAAAATGTATTAGTCTTTTATTTTATTTCTTCATAACTTCCAGTTAATTTTCTCAGCCTGGTGTTCGTTCTTTCTAAATATCTGCATCCAGATGTATCCTCTGCGTTTTGCTTCTTCATCTTTTATTAATTTGTCCTAATAATAATAATGAAAAAAAGATTTCTTTTATTTAAAAGTTCATTCTCTATTGTTAACATCGACATATTTGATCACGAAAAATGAAACAAATAGTTCAGATGGTAATTAAAATCTAGTTTGATATATTTGTTATATTTTTATTTGCTTCTCACGAATGCATCCTATCTCGCTAACAATAAAGGTTATGTCATATTACAAAAGGATTTAACGAAAATATTATCTATATATTAATAGGATAGCGTGTGTATTATTTGGTGTGTCGCGCTTACAACTTTTTTCTTTCTTTTGAGTTACTGTCGTTTAATTTTTATGGTTTTCTATTTGATGTAATAAATGATTTTACCATGAATTTTTCATAAGTTTTGGTTTCGGTTTCAATTATAGCTGAAGGAACTGAAGTTATATATATATATATATATATATATATATATATATACATCTCTATATATATACATATATATAGATATATTCAGAAAGTGTGAGAGAATATACATAACGATTTTTCACACAGACGAACCAATGTCGAATACCAATGGAATCTGTGTGGGTACCTCAAGGTCATTGGTCTTCTTATGGGTACGCAGCAAGCCTCACAAAGTCCTGTTGTTTTCTCTGTCTCTGAGATAGGCGAGCTGTATCCCAGCATTACAAGCAAAAAGACTAGAAGTCTAGAACCACTTTTGTTCCTGGTAAACACAGCATCAAGGAGAATCCTCTGGTGAACATGAATAAGGTGCTTCTTCCTCCTCTTCACATTAAGCTTGGTTTGATGAATAAATTCGTTAAAGCGTTGGACAAAATGATGCTGTCTTCCAACATTTGCCCACTGTGTTCCCAGGTTTTAGTGTTGCTAAGCTCAAAGAGGGGATCTTCGTCGGACCTCAGATCCAAGAAGTGCTGATTTTGAGGAGCTTCTTAACTTAAAGGAATGGAATTTAGAGCAAGGGAAGCATTCAAGTCTGTCTAGTGGATTCCTTGATAACACACGTGTACCAGATTACAAAGCCTGTGTTGAAAAGTTGCTAAAATCTTATGAGGATATGGAGTGCCGAATGTCATTCAAGATTCATTTTCTCTATTCTCACTTCAACTTCTTCCCGCCAAACCTTGCAACAGTGAGTGATGAGCATAGAGAAAGATTCCATCAAAGCATCATGAAGATGGAAAGCAACTATCAAGGCAAATGGAACCCCGGCAGGATGGGAGACTTCTGCTGGATACTCTTTCGTGAGATTCTGGAGGCAATATACTCCAGATCTTCTAGGAAAACACGCTTTTGACTGTCTGTAGTACTTTGAATTTTGTAAGTGTTTCATCCAAGCATATTGATTCATTCAGTGTTCTTTATCTATCCTGATTTATCTGTTATAAGCTGCTGCAACTCTTGAAATATTCAGACATATTGTCTGTTTATACTAAAATCAGACCTAAAATGGCAGAAAACTAGAGGTGATAGAGAAAACTATTTATGAATTTGAATTCAGCACACCCAAATTTACAAAAAAACAACGACCCCCATTCTTGCTTGAGACCAAAAATTTATTTATGTATCGCATATAGAGTAAGTGTAGGACTCGTTGATTTCTGAGGATTTCGACTAAATTAGAATGGAACAAAAAGCATATGTTACGGGAGAGTGCAAATTACTAGACACTATATTCGAGTGTGTACAACATATTTATAAAATAGATTGTCAAGAAGTACAACTTAATATATCTAAATAATCACTCAATCAATAAAAAAGAAGCTTAATACAATTGTTCTTGGAGTATCGAGCTAATACAAGCACAGTAATCTTCTCTAAGTATTTGTTGTGGCTTTATACGCCCTCCACCAAATCACAGTAAGTTGTTGTAAGTGTCGGTGTATGTGTTCAACGCCGAAGGGAAACTAGGTCGTAAAATATAGTCGCGTCCATAATCTTATGTCAAACTTTTCTGCGGTAAAAGTGTTATAAACAAATTGCATGCAATATGTATATATATATATATATATATATGTGTGTGTGTGTGTGTGTGTGTGTGCGTGTGTGCGTGTGTGTGTGACATAATCACGTTGCCACACGGTTCTCGCCAGATCACCAACGTTAAGCAAAGTTGAGCCTGTCTACTACCAGATGGGTAACTAATTAAGAATTCTAGGCGCTGTATATTATTTCCGCTAAACTCGGCATTGTTTCCAGTCGTCCTGTACCTCAACTTGCCACTGGTATGTAACTATGTTGACTCAGGAGAGACGTGGTTGAGACTACGCAACACTTGCCACACAAATTTCAGGCGCAGGCACTCTTACAGTGAGTAACTATAGTCTGTGAAAACTGAGAGAAGCCACAATATATATATATATATATATATATATATATATATATCAACCATTATAAAATGTATATATGTAAATAAATATCTAAAATAACATTGCTCGATATATTTAACCTACACTGGTTCTTACAAGGAATAGTGCACTGTCTTTTAGTGATGATACCTTAAGTAATAGTACTAACCTTCACACTCCTCCACATTAGATAAACTGTATTCCCTTAGAATCCGTTAAGAACAATAGAAAAACTAAACTTATATTAAAGGTTAAGAAAGAAAGGGAGGAAAAGTCCACATCTTTATCCTTTACTAGTTTTACGTTTATAAGATAAAAACATCAATAAAATATGAAAATATTGTATTTGTCCCAGAAAAAGACTCCTTGATTTCTCCAAAATTGTGAAGTAAAATAAAAACAAAGTTAATGTTTAAATATATTACGAGCCACCACCATTGAATTTCTTCCGTACTCCCATATAATAATAGCAGAATCTTGTATGAGGATATTTTACCCCACAAAAAAAACCCTGAGCAGATATTCAAAATGACAGAATCTTCGAGAGGCAAATATGCCCCTCAACACAGCTATTCACTGGATTATATGGGTAATAACGTACATTCTCGTAGTGATGTTAACTTAAGTAACAGAACTTATCTGGATACTCTACCGGACTAGATGAATGGCAAGACAAAGATACTGCAAGAAACATTTACTATAATATAGCTAAATAGTTTATTGAGGAAAAGTGAATTAATAATTTCACTGTATTGCTTTTTTATATAGCTGTATTTATTTTTGTGAACCCCTTACTTATTTTCTAAGTATTATGAAATTGCTGTTATCTATATTTTCGAATTACATTTTTTTCATTCTTTTTGAAGCTTTAAATTACCGTTTTCACGTACTCAATGTTAAAGAGGTAGAAGATATGTTTAATGATACATTCATAGACTTAATTATCTCATACAGAAGTCGAGTTAAAATTTCAGAAAAAAGTGACCTCTTGCGTCCCGAGAACATCCAAATGTAAAATGAAAAATGAAAAAGCTCTCTGAAATAAAAATTGAGAGATAATGCAACATCCACTAAATTCACCAGACATCACATTATAAATAATAATTTGTTTATTAGTTTAGATAAGTATTTATAGACAGGAGATTTAGAAATACAATTGAGGTAACAGTGGCTAAAGAGTATGGAATTGGAAATTCAGGTCCAATCACCGTTTGAAATATTGCAATCACTTACGTTGTAATGGGACTGTGAAAATGTATTTTCCATCATTTATTCAACATGACATTGAATACATACAAGATCTAACATGTTTCTAATGTATTTTTGATTTACTAGTACGAACAACTGCACAATTTCCCATACAATCAGAATAAAATGGAATACTATATTTATTACGTTTAAACTAGAATGAGTCAAGTTCAACGCATCACTAGATATAATTTAACTATTTTCCGTTATCGTGAGAGCCTAATAATCGATTAATTTTATAATGTGTTCGATTAAGTACAACAAAAAGAAGACATCGACTGGAAAATGGATTACGACGAAACAAAATCTTCTACTAGAAAATTGACCCTGTTCAGTCCGGACAGACTATAGCAACCCACTGTAAGGCTGCCTGCGCGTGAAATGTTTGTGACACAAGTTGCGCAATTTCCAACCACACCTCTTCTGATTCGTCATTGTTTTAATTCCAATGACAAGTACAAGTTCAGGACGACTGAAAACTATGTCGAGGTAAGCGGGGAGCGCATAATACACGTAGTATACCAAAACGGTTACACATATGATAATGGCCAGACTCATCGTTGCTTACCTCGGTAATCTGAGGAGAACCAGTGTCTAGAGGGCATAATCCTTAGAAAATAGATTAAGAAGAAAAGTATAATTCCATTAGCTCGAAGGGTATCGCGTAGTCAACAAGTAGTCGGCCTCGCAAATTTATCCATTTTTGTTTTTCTCTTTGTATTTATCGGTGGAACTTTATTGGAATCGCTGGTTGATTTAATTTAAATTACATAGGTAGGATATGTACGAATACTGACTACTCAAGTGCCGAGTAAATACCGGGTCAGCATTTACGTAATCGTAACGTCACTGAAAGTAATGCATATATATGCATCAAGATTGGAGGAAAAGAGAGAGGTAATGGAAGATGACACGTGGCCGATTTTTTTTTCTCATCAGCATGTTCTCAGAGCGAGACAGAAACAACCCACTGCAACTTTCAGTCGACAAGTATAGAGGACAAAAAAAGACGGATGGTGATTTGGAAGTTGCATTTGACAAGCATACGAATCTTAAAGTTTCATTTTTCCAATTTCCTATTCTAACTAACAACACCAGTTTATACACGACAAACAATGGGTTAAATAATGTCCAACAAAATACACTAAGACAGCGTGAAAGATAGATAATAACATATTAAGAATAGAGTGACTTGGTAAGTTAATTGCAAATTCCGGCTAGTTAAACCATGGAGAACTGAAACTCATTCACACAGAAGCCAATCGGAAAATCTGACGACTATTTAACACGTACTTATTGTGGTTAAATATATTAGAAAGTCCATAAGGAAACAAGAACCTTTATTAAAGTTAATATAATAGGATAATCCCCATGGAACGCCATCGAAAAGATAGGTTTTGATGAGACTTAATGAACACACTAATGTCTGGAGTTCTTATAAAACAAAATACCTTACATCAAAAGAAACTGAAAACGTATTTCTTGGCTGACTTTTCGTCCTATAAACGTCATCGAAAGCCGGGCACACGCTGAGAGAAAAAAAGGCAGACGAGACACGTTGGCGCAATTTATTTAAGACGATATTATTTCACAGCCACGAACTAGACCAGTAATACATATACAATTGAAATGAGAAGAGAATATCTCAATGGAGATAGAAGTGACTGTTTCTGTCCCGACCTCCCCTCACAAAATTAAGATAAGAAACCGGTTCATCTATTCTCCCTGTCAAACACGATCTTTTATCCGACTGTTGTCTTGGTCAGATCTCTGTAGGCTTTTCCTTTTTTAAAACCGGAGTCTCGCTCATGCACGATTTATTGTACAAATGATGGTGCTGAACGCCAATATACAGCCCTACGCCACACACAAGCGGCAGGTTCGTGCGACCTGCTCGCTTGAATACACCAGGGTGGGCATTCACGCATGCGTATTAGCGGATGCCTTCTACGAGATTTGACTTAAATGTAAGCCGATTTCAAGATATGGAGATGGGATTTTCGGGGGGTTTTATTTAATACAAAAGGAATATAATGAATGTGGGTGGTAAGTTAAGACAATGAAAAAAGAAGGGAATAAAAAGTAATGAGATAACAAAGTGGAAAAGGATGTAGAAAGAGAAAGAAAAGCATATAGAACAGACCGAGACTAACTCATAGAATAGTAATATATATATATATATATATATATATATATATATATATATATATATATATATATACCAGTGAGAAGGGTGGGGGTCAGGCTTTGCCCGGGCGTAAAAACTCTTAAATATAATATTTTCATTTGTCCAGATTTCGTATATATAATTAGAGAGTCGTGATTTCAAAAGTAAAATAAAATATTTCAGTGTTATCAGCTTAAATCGAAACTTTAGCATGACAAGCTGCATACTTAACCACTTTACCGACCTGACACGCATATGGACCGATTAAAATAGCAAATAAATAACAAGACGAATGTACAAAATATTTAACGATTTTTTTAAATTTTGATCCATTATTGACCCCTTAAAAACAATTTTAACCGGCTAAAGACCCATAAAAGCACGACCCGTAAAAATCCAATCATTTGTGGCCCCTATCGCTGCCATGAAACTTTTAGTTTTGGGACGGACAGACAGACAAACATACACACAGACAGACAGACCGATATATACATATATATATATATATATATATATATATATATATATATATATATATATTTGTAATAGTTCATTTTTGTCGCCCTGATAAATATATTAAACGCTTACTATTTCCTTTTAAAATTATAAACTTCTTAATATAATCAGTCAAGGATATACGAGCGACTTCATGAGAATTAACAAATTTACATATCAGTTTGAAAAATAACCGTTGATTTATTTATTATTTATATTTTAGGGGTTCTTATTTAATGATTGATTTCATTTAACAAGCACACGTTTTCTATGTATGCGGATTTTCTAAATTGAGCATAATTTCGTGGATTAAAGTGTGACCTTGTTTTCACGTATAACGGTTTTTAACAAACTTTTCTTGGAATGTTTCGTCTATAAGCTTGGAACTCTATATATATGGAAAGACTTATATCTGCAGATCGATTTTAATTTGTTTTTAGTCGGTAGAACATCAGCTAACGGGGTAAATTCTCAATAATGTACTGCTGATCTTGGAAAGAGTTAGTCGATAAAACCTATTACACATGCGCAGATGTGCGTTCATAGTTTGAAGTCGTTTAATTTAAATTATTCTTATCTATCTGTTAGTTTAAACGGTAGTCACTAGGGCTACAGTGCTAATTTTTTGTTTTCTGTTCAAAGTGATAAAACCCAAGTCAATAAAAAACTTCTTAGATGATTACAATATATTATATACTAGCAGGACCCGTAAACCGGCGTTGCCCTGTATAGCATGACATCTAAAACAGAATCTGTAAAGACCCATCTCCAAAAGATATTAAACTACACAATTGTTTTAGGTAGCCACAGCCGTCTCCGGAAATTTGCGGAAACTCGCGGCCGTGTGCCAAATCAAACCATCTGGCTTCCAGTGCCGGGCATTTTTCCAGTAGCAGTTAGTGGAAGACAAAGTCTATGATTGTCTCTACTGGCGATTAATGTTGCTTTGAGGCGATAACCTGTAGGTACTGGTTGCAACCTACCTGCATGATATTTTTTTACTTTTTTTTGCAAGAGTTTAGTTAATTTTTTTTTTAGACTTTAGTTAGTTCTAAAAAGAAAGTGTTGACATAATAAGTCAGACCTTTATAACCCTGTAATCAGTCAAAAATATAAAATCAAATTAAATCGTCAATAAGGAATCTTTTTTAAAAATTGCATCAGTAAAATCTTGAAAATTGAATATTGGTACCTGTAAAATAAATAAAATTATGGCCGCTTTGAGGTGGCAGGGAGTGGCGTATCGGTATTTTGTGTGCATTTACATTCTCAAACAAATGCTGTGTTTACATTTTGAGAGTGTTCCGTCCGGGCAAAGAACGAGATGTGTATGGTGACCTTTTATGTTAGTTCCGTGTGCGCAAGGAAGGCGTTAGCAATGCGTGTAAAAATACCAATAATTCCTAAGCCTTTTGTTTGAGCTCACAAAATTGTTAGGCTTCCAGTATTTTATCTTTAAATTTTTACTCTCTGACTGCAAAGACTTTATTATAATTTGTTTTCACTCCTGCATGTATATTAACATGCAAAATAGTTCAAATTTATTTGCAAGTATTTCTGTAGCAGTTTTAAGGTTACCAGGTGTTAAATTTCTGTTTTGAACTATTAATATGTTTTTGTTGGTTTTGAGCACTATTGCGTCCTGTAGAGAAGTTGCATTTTACAGCATCTGCTATTTATTTGTCAGGTAAAAGTATGCTATAGTTGCAAAACAATATCCCCTCATCACGTTTTTAATGGGTTTCTAAATAATCACATGAATATTTCATTGCTCTTCAGTAAATGCATGTCTAAAATAATATAATGATGGTCCAACGAGAAAAAGTATGAATATATAAATTAATAAAAAAATAAGTGAACATTTTTCAACAAACTTGGCATATATGTTTTGTAACGCAAGCGAGCAGAGAGGCAAAAATTGAAAAGAGAAAACAAAAGAAATGAAGAAGGTCTGATGAACACAAAGAAAGAAAGAAAGAGAGAGACAAAGACTAATGTAAAAGAAGTGTTGTCGAAATAAACATAATAAACCTCGGAAGCCGTTCTTAAAATGGGAAGTGAGGTTTTAATACTACGCTGGGTTATACTGTAAAATACTTTTTCAAAGATTCTTCACGCGTAATAGACCAAATTAAAGGGAAAAATAGCAGATTAGCAGTTATTGTTTCTAGGGAAACGACGCCGATTTTCCAGAGAAAGACTATTATGTTTTTATTCTAATACGGGAAAGTTATTGCTATATCTTCGTTTTTATGAGTCAGTTAAGGGTGGTGTAAGCCTAGAAAATGTTGCAAGTGTAGACATCCTTCCAGTGTGGACTAATAGTGGTGGAAGGACTAAATATTTAGAGGAAAATACAAGAACTCCTTTCGTTAAAGATGTTGCATTTGTGATGGTGTTGCTCCTAAGAAGCAATGTAGCATTTTATTATAACGTTTTAAAGTGTCTAAAATTATGTTCGAAAGTTACACAAGATAGTGACTAATAGCGTAGACGTATTGAATTTTTTATGTGGCAATTATGGTTGCAAACCTACGATACTTTGGTCTAATGGGGAATTATGCAGCCATTTTATTATATAAGAGACAATATATTATTCAATAGAAGTTTAGCTTTGTAATATTTAATATGAAATCTACATAAAATGAATATCAGAGTTAATGTATTTTATCACTGGTCATGCCGGGGAATCACTACTATGTATTGGATTCAGTATAGTAATAAATATAGAAATGACTATAATATTAAATTTAAAATATCCATGAATTAAATATTATATTCAATCATATTTTAGGACCAGACAACACCAGGCTGCCTGATAATATATATATATATATATATATATATATATATATATATATATATATATATATATATATATATATATACGCAAATAGTACATAGCTTACTACTAATGCAGGTCATTAACTTTCTAAGTAGATTTCATTTGTGAAATTCTGACCAATAATCGCTGAGATTTGAGACTTATGAAATTGGCAAAACAGGTTCTATATCTATTTATCTATCTATCTATCTATCTATATATATATATATATATATATATATATATATATATATATATATATATATATATATATATATATATAGTCCCAAAACTACTGGCACTTATGGATGGGAGACTAAAACCTGCTGCTATGGTTTCAAATAATCTTAAATAACAAGGGGAGACTTGATTTCAAATATTTCTTATATGTTATATCTTCACTGGTTTGAAAATAGGGTACGATTATGGAAATCTCCAGTATCAAATAATCCTTATATGCTGTGGAATTTACTTTAAATATGAAAACCAAAGAGGAGGAATATAGCATAATATCTTGTTGCTGTTATTTCAGATCATATGAAAGCAGAGAAGCAAGTTTCAGTCTCACCTCAATAAAGGCCAGATGTTTTGGGAAAAAATCAGATATTTTTTTAATTCATATGCAAAACTAGGAAATCAAATGGTTATGATTGAAACATTGTTAAAGGTGCAGTATATTTTAACACAAAAAGAATTCTTTAAACTCACCATTATTATATGTTTTCGGGGGCGCTGAAAACGAAAATCACGCTTAAAATTCCAAGAAACTAGTAATTTTCAAAATATAAAAAAATATACTTTAAAAAATCGAAGATCACTTTTCTATATGAATTTAAATAAATTGAACAACAACTTTATAGTAACCGTTCGTTAGTGGAGGCGTCTGTATTTTCTTTTTAAGAGTGGTGTTTTTGTAGCAATTGCAGATTGGTAAACCAACAGAAAACCTATTAAAAATTTTGTTTTAGCAAGTTCGCAGGTATGCTGAAAACGAATATATCATTTAAATTTTCCGCCAATATTTATAGTTCCGAATATTAAGAATGTAATTCATTATGTTATAAGTGGTGGCCATTGTTGTACGTGCAAGCGTATATATTTTTGCTTTATACCCGGTAAAATAATTATGTCACATAGCCACATACTCAATTTATGGCATTACCTTTCCACCGATTCTTAATTTGTTAAATTCTGATCAATAGTCGCAGAAATTTGAGACTTATAAAATTGCCAAAATAGGTGGTATATATATATATATATATATATATATATATATATATATATATATATATATGTGTGTGTGTGTGTGTGTGTGTGTGTGTGTGTGTGTGGATGTGTGTGTGTGTGTGTGTGTGTTTCTCCAAAACATTTGGCCTTGAGGGAGTGGAGACTAAAACTTGCCGCTATGCTTTCAAATGATTCAAAATAACAGCAAGGGGAAACTTAATTTAAACTATTTCTCACATGTTTGTTCTCGTCATCTGTAAATAGGCTAAACTTATAAATATCTACAGTATCAAATAATCTTTATATACTGTGAAATTTACTTTACGTTTGAAAATCAAATAGGAGAGATACGAGAAATAATTAGAATCAAGTCTAGCTTTGTTGTTATTTCAGACCATTTAAAACTATAGCAGCAAGTTTTAGTCCTCCCTATATTTAGGCCAGAAGTTTTGGGGCAATATCAGATATTTTGTAATTCATATGCAAAACTAAAAAAACAAAAAAAAAAACAAATAACTATGATTAAATCATTTTATGGCTGTAAAAAACGTGCTAAAATATGCTCTGGATAATGAATGATCTTTTTAATGTTCGAACGTGGGGGCAAACGTTACATAGCCTACTACACAATTCCAAAAGAGCCTTCATTTGTTAAATTTTGAGTAATAGTCGCTGAGATTATGAACTTATAATTTGCCAAAAATGGTGGTATATGTATGTATGTATCTATTTATCTATCTATCTATCTATTTATCTATCGAAACACACACATTTTAATTATATTAAAAAAAAATATTTTTAAAATTATATTTTAAAAATTATATTTTAAAAATTATATATATATATATATATATATATATATATATATATATATATATATATATATATATATATATGACGACAATAGGAGTTAGAAATGAAGACACACAACTATATATTGGTAAATATAGATTGATTCATTTATTAAATAAGGGAATACAATCGATTAGTTGGGGGATAGAAGGGACTCTATGACAAGGCATTTCGAAGCCTAATGCTTCTCATCAGAAGAGTAGAGAAGATGCTAGGTAACATAGTGGGGATGCAGCGTCTAGCGTGGGGTTCATTAGGAACGAAATAGATCAATTAAAATTAAAATTATCGATGATATTGGGGGATCGAATTCTAAATAAAAGAGGAACGTATTATATGATACTTGTTGAAGAGGAACGTATTATATGATACTTGTTATATGATACTATATATATATATATATATATATATATATATAATATACATACATATATATATATATATATATATATATATATATATATATACTTGTAGTTCTATGAATCACAATTAAATGAAAATTTGCGTGCGTTTGGAATGGTATAACACTATTCTATAGTTTAAATTTTATGACAATTAGTAAAAAAAGAACCTATATTGTAAAACCAATAAAGTATGCCCAAATTTGCTGACATATTGTATATTGTGCCCTGGCAAGCCATCCTAAGATTTTCTGCTTTGGGATGAATTTTGCTTAGGATTGTTTTGCTTTGTTGTCTTTGCGTAACCCCTAATATATGGATATATCTATACTCGTAGGCAAATTGAATATCGCAATGATCACATATTTGATTCGATAAGTCAAAACAACATGACAATTTGCATCATTCGATGGTTAAAATTTTATGAGAATTGCTAAAAAATACACTATATATTCAAATCAATAAAATATTTGCTTACATGTGTATATATAGTGTTATGGCAGGCTAATTTCAGTTTAGCTGCTTTGCTTAGAGTATTTCCTTGCTTACTTGTCTTGCCTGTGGTCTTGCCAGGGTATTTTTATGGATATTTCTCTACTCGTAGCACAAATTGAATATTGAAATGCTAATATAATTTGTTCTATGGGACGAAACTACATGAAAATTTGTAGGTGTTTTGAATACTATTCCATGGGTAAACTTTTATGAAAATTGGTAAAAAGAAATCTATATTTTAAAGCAATAAAATATGCCCAAATTTTTCTAAATTTGTATATATATATATATATATATATATATATATATATATATATATATATATATATGTAGAGAAAGATAAAGAGAGAGAGAAAGAGGAGGGAGAGCGAGAAAGAGGGGATGCTATGCTCTAAACTGATACCTCGCATTTTTCATCACATAAAATCACTATCGCTGACGTAATATATCGGAATCGGAGTGACTATATAGAAAACGGAAATATCGAGTGGAAATGAAATGTTTGTAACAATATCAATCGGAACAAATTAAATATTTCTAACAACTAATGAAATGTTCGCTAAAGACAGGATTAATATTAATTAGCAAATGGACAATAGATTACAATAAAAAAGTTGACTTTTTGCAAACGTAATAGATGACGTAATCAGATGATGGGGACAAAGAAATATTTTGATTTTATTAACGTAATGGTATGAGAGGATAACTTATTTTGTAGAACGGAGATATTCGCTTCCCAATAGATCACTATTTCACGTCCACGGAAACCAAGAGAACATTACAGCCGAGATATAAAACTTGGTAAAAACAACTAGATAGTGGTACACACAATGATATGCACCCGGAAAATAAAGTTACACTTGGAATGTAACGAGAGCTGTCTTGCTTTAACTGCATGATTCTCTGAAAGATAAAAGTATAATTTATTTCAGAGCTTTGGCTCGAATGCAAACCGACGGCGAACAAAGGCTTTAGTATGCAACGCAAGATACGCCCTTTTGTTTATGGACTACATACGCATGACAGTCTATTGCTAAACTATCATGAGTCTATTGATATCAGCGACTGCGTCTTTTATTTAACAGCAGTAGTTGGTTTACTCAACGAAAGAGAATGTTAAAAACTATTTAGCGTAAGAGTGGTTCTTCCTGTTAATCGAACCTGATTAGTTTATATGTTCATACGTCACACGCACACACGTATTGACACATTAATACGTGATACGAGAAAATGAAAGCAATGCACGAGTTTATAGGTAAACTGGAAGATAACATTGACGTTGTTTGATATTAAATGTAATGTATAATTCATTATATAATTCATTAAAAAAATTAAGTAAAAAAACGAAAACAAACTGAGACCTATGCATGCGATTATTATGCTTATTTTTAAGTAGTTCAATTCTTGTAAATAAGAAATACTCATACTGTGATCGAAAGAAAAACCTTGAGACAGTGAGTTAAGTACGATAACAATTATACCAGCTTGCTACGATCTTTAGACAATTTTCAAACCTCGCGAAAAAGTGGTCAGATACAAATCTGATGACCTCTGCGTAACCATTTTTAAATTTTGACTCCTTCTTTCCAGATGAAAACCGATTAAAATGTTTTCACATGTTTGAATAACCTATATAACAAATTTCAAGTCTGTAGATAAAAAATTCTTTGAATATATAAGTTGAGAATTGTCTTCACACACATTCTAAAATGTATAGATATACAAATTTAAAGACATACATTGTTATCTGTATATACACCACTACGACGCGTATATATTACATATACATATCATTGTATCTGTGTTGGTATATACAATCTTGAACCTGACACAAAGCAAACAGTTTTTAAAATTGAAGCAACTCAATCAGTTGCGAAAGAAGTTATTTAATTTTTATTGAGCGTCTAATCACAGGCCCTCTCATTGTTCTTCGTCCCTTCCGAAACTTTCAGTGATATAACCTTATACTTGCAATGAATAATTGCGTGCATGGTTTGTTGAACTGAATAAAGAAGCATTAAAATGCCAGGGCTACATATATTAATCTGAGTTATTGTCCATTTAATTAAATGAAAGTGTATTGTTATGCTTCGATTCTAAACACGCCCTTCTAGTGCAAGCACACAAATCCTTATAAAGTTCGCAAAGAACGGCGAATAATAGACAGCCGAGATTGTCTTTAATTTGAACCCATTGTCGCGATGTGTGTTATACGACTCGTTCTCAGTAGACCTTCACGGGCGAGTTCAACAGCTTCCGTACGAATCAAGAAGCCCGAACGACATCCGTTGTGTCCATTAAATAAAGATGGGTCCAGTAAATTTCGATCGCGACACCGTAACCGACAATCTCTGTAGGGATTCAGCGAGATATTCATCGGAGATCTGCTTCCTTTTCTTCCGCTCAACCCTCCGCTGTTTTGTGTGTCCGGTGGTCGCATGTCACCTCGTGATGGTAACGTGTTATTTACTTCCGGCAAAAGGCAACACAGCCTGAGTTAGAAAGGCCGATAATTTCGGTTATGTGGGGTGAGTGTAATTAGCTGCGAATTTTCAGAACTAAAAAAATTTAACCAACACATTGCCTTCCCTTGTCGCCCTAAAATCCGCTCAGACTTTAATGGAAGTAAAGTTTGTCGCAACAGACAAAAACAAATATATGAGAAACGATGGATTTCAGAAAGCATCATGGTCGACGTCACATGAGAAGTGATTTTTTATTCCTTGTAATCAGTTAAATAAGCAACTATATTAACATTTGTTTCGAAATGTATTTTAGATATTTTTATTAAACCATTACGCAAAGGATTGCAATTTTCAACGCAACACTGAACTAATTTAACCGTGTTTCCCTGTGGACTACTTCTACTAATTCATTAATTCTGAAAACAATTGTTAAACTATGTATTAAGAGGAAACTTCCATTGAAAGTAAATAACGAAGAAAAGCATGTGCCTGTTAGAAATACTGGTATATTGTCAGGATGTGACGTGGCGAACAGGAAGTTGACTGAAGGAAATAGGAATTGATATATTGGATGTAATTCTAAATTATAAATACCTTGAGAATATTTCTGAAAAAGATGAATGCACTTGAAGTATAACAAAATTGTGATATTCAAAATTATAATATTCTTCGATTTAGTATGAACATCCAGATAAATAAAAAAGGCTGCTTTTTCAAGAAAATATTTTCACTAGAAATTAAAAAAAAAATCTCAAGGAAAAAGATCATGTAAAAACGTGGTATATTGATTTAATTTTAAATATAATATATTTTTTGTTATTATATTAGCATTTATAAAATATAATAAATTTATAACTTAAAATATTGCACCATAAAGGTTTTTTAATTCAAGTTATAACATTATATAATCAATCCCTAATACTGGAATATTTAAAGTTATAAATTTATTATATTTTTTACTAGAATATCTTGTCCTTTTCTTGTCCAGTTTTAACAACTAGTCATTTACTTTCCATGTTTAAGCTTAACCATATTACTTTTCAGGATCGAATTTTTCTATTGTAATATATATATATATATATATATATATATATATATATATATATATATATATATATTCATATGTGTGTATGTGTGTGCGCTTGTGTTTTTTCGTGCCTGTTCGTGTGTGAAGTGGGTCAGGAGTAAAGTGTCAAGCACACAATTTATTTTTTTAAATAAATTTAACAAGAATTTATCGATTTCGAAAAGTATTTCTGTAACATATTCTCCCAGAATCATCTAGATTTTAACTTAAGAGATCAAATATAGCCGGAGGGCCGATGATAAATATAGAAAACTAAAATTTAAACAGCTTTTTTAGTCGGACTTTATCACCTCGATTGACATTTAATTTAAATAGGTTCAGTTAGTCTGATCTTGTATGACATAATCATTGTTATTTTTTAAATCTATCTGCTTATATATAATTCTATATATATATATCAATCTACACACACTTACACACACACACACACTTACACACAGACATATATATATAGAGAGAGGGAAGGGAGGGAGAAAGAGGGATTTGTTATGAACGACTGCAAAGTACAGATCGAAATAAATGAAGAATTATACTCACAGACGGATGCAGAAAATTTGAGGAAAATCGTTTTAAGTGTGCATTATTGAAGCGAGATTTAGAATACAGGATACCTCCTTAATTCCTGCTTGATTGCAACAGGAACTAAAATGCACACTCTGTGGCAAATTTCTTTTGTCAAAAGCTGGTAGAGTAAACCATGTGAGCTCACACAATGTTAGGCATAACCAACAATGGTATGAGGCTATGCTGCTTCTCAAACAACGCAACTATTGCTGTAATATATCTGGTTTTGTTTCTAATTCAACAAGCATTTTGATAAAGCTCTCAAAGACGCATAATGAAGTCCCACCACAAGCAACACCAAACACTAGAAAGTTCCTTTATAATCTCTGTGGACAATTCTGCAAAGGTGTAGCTGGACGCTCTACATTAATCTGAACAGATGGCAAACTTCTGTCAATAAATAATAAATATATATACATACATATATTTATTTATATGTACGTATATATATACATATATATATACATATATATATATATATATATATATATATATATATATATATATATATATAGGTGAATTAGCGCTTATCCTTGTTTCAGCTCGCGCCATTTCTGAATTTTACAATTTGTATTAACGACTTGTTTTCTGTTTCATTTCTCTTGCTGTTTATTGTCTTTTTTTTTTCTTACTCCTTCATTTTCGTTAGGCCTAATGCTAAACAGATTTAAATATCTTGGCTGCGGTGATCCCAATAACCCAATTGCAATTACTAATTATTCTAAAGATATTTGATATTTCATTTATATTTTGCAGAGATTTCTTCTCCCTCGCAGTAACCATATTTTATATTATAATTCTCATATTTTAATACATTATTAATATATATTACATATAATGCATATGATACATAATATAATACATATTAATTGAAATATATTTAACTTGTACAGGAAATTTTAATTAAACATTTTCTGATTAACTTTTCAGAAAAAGTTTTTCTTGAAATACGTTTGTAAAGCTATAACACCTGCAATGGGTTTGATTTTATCACGTTTTATGGATTGCTTCATATGCGAACATATGAACATTAAAAACTCTCAATTTGCATTATACCTTTCTGCATTGCCTTGGATCTTACAATTGTGCATCTATATATTCTACAACTTTATCTACAACATGATTTACCTTATTTTATCTTGGTCTCTTTTAGTTTTTCAAGTTATGCGTTAAACAAAACAATAATGACTGCCTATAAATATTATTTCGTTAAAAATATTTTCTGTGATGAAATGCGCCATTTAAATTTAAATTTTTGTATTCCGTGTCGAAAATTAAATTTGTTGTAAGATTTTTTAATTTACTAAATTTAAGTCCAAATTTTAATTTAACCTATTGATCTCTCTGGTATATTGAGCTTATTTATCTGATTGCAATTGTTTTATAAATACTACTACTACGACAACAACAACAACAACAACAACAACAACTACTACTACTACTACTACTAATAATAATAATAATATGAACCTTAATTGTACTGTATTATATTAGCTGTAATCGGAAAGCATATAAAAATTTCAGTTATATATATATATATATATATATATATATATATATACTAGCAAAAGTACCCGTCGTTGACTGCGTTCAAAAACAGCCTTCAGAAAATGGATTTTGATTGATGAAAGTATGATTTTGATTGATGAAAGTATGATAGGTTATGAAAAGGAGGGGGTTGTTATAGCTTTACAAACGTATTTCAAGAAACACTTTTTCTGAAAAGTTAATCAGCAAATGTTTAATTAAAATTTCCTGTACAAGTTAAATATATTTCAGTCGACAGATCGACCTATGTATATTTATTATTCGATATATATATATATATATATATATATATATATATATATATATATATATATATATATATATATATATATCCGGTAAACCAATGTAAAAGAGAGTCAAACAAGTGCACTTAAGCGGATTGTTAGATATCTTAAAACAATTTTTCGGTTGTACTTTATAGGACAGCGGGTGAATATTCTAAACCCCCCCCCTTCAGCTTAAACAAAGTGATAACATATATATATATATATAAATATATATATATATATATATATATTTATAAAACAAACCCCAGAATATTCTGAAAGACATCATGATCTAAAAACGAAGGTCGACACATACTAAAGTACTATTTTATTCACTTAGAACCTATACAACTTAAACTAAAGTAGACGACCTAAATCAAAATTAGAAAGGTGAAATAAACGATTTTATTGATTATATACTAATTAAGGAACTTTTACTTATATTTGTACCACATATTATGCATAGACTATATCCTAGGTCACGAATCCTATTTAACAAAAAACTTATATTCAATAATTACAAGGTCCTCATTCCTAAATAGTGTACAATTACTATTGAAAATCCTATAGGGCGTATTTTCTTTCAATGAATTGTAATTTACGTTGTAAATCAAATATTTTTATAAGTTTATATTTATATTTAAGAACAGAGATGTGGACTTGAAAAGATGACGCATTAAAGTTATAAATGTGTCGAGCTGTTCTATTTTTCAACAAAATTTTTTCGCAATTTAGACTATTGTTGTGGGGGCATACACACCCTTATAATCACTAAGATGGACTTATCCATTAGCCATATAAGCAACAAGTATAGACCGCTAAATGAGAGCTATCCGGATGTCGCACAGAGACGACTCCTCACAGACTTACTAATCTTCCTGTATCACTAACCCTGTTCTGGATATAAATGTTCTTCGTATTCTCACCAGTCATCGTGTTTTCCTACTTTCACCTTTGCCGACTCCACTACAATTATGTAAGCAACATCTTTGATATCATAGTTAATTACAGTGCTATTGTTGATTCATTAATATATTGAACAATACTATTATTATTATTATTATTATTATTATTGTTGCTCTTATTATTAATATTATCTTTACTTTCATTTAAATTAAAGTTATTGTTATTTTTATTATGGTCTTGTATTACAGTCTACTCCGAATACATTTTTTACTTCAATTTCTTTCGGTGCCCAAATATTTATTTAGGATGTTTAGTTTGAATATATTAGATGAAAACCATTTTGACATTTCAGAACATGATTGAGTTTTCAAATGGAAACAAACAAAACATTAACATGAAAGTTTGGTACGTTTAAGTCAGGAACCGGATATCTTCAGATAGCCTAATCTGCTAGCACAGGGGAGACGAAAAGGTAGAACAAATAGAAGAAGAAGAAGAAGAAGAAGAAGAAGAAGAAGAAGAAAAAGCAAAGTATGAGAAGAAAAATAATAAAAAGCAGAAAAAGTAGAATGGTAACTGAATCAATGGAAGCAACAGAAGACGGAAGATGTCGTTGGAAAATAAGACAAAAAAGAGAAAGAGAAGAGAGAGAGAGAGAAGAGAAAAGAGAAATAAAAGAATGAACTAAAGTAGAACAAGAATTAAAGGACGTAAAATAAGTAAGAAAAAAAAGAACGTGAAGCCAAAATAAGTACAAAAAAAGGTACGTAGAGAAGACGAAAAAAAGGAGAAAAGTTTTGATTAAAAGAAGGAGAAAGACACGAAGAAGAAATAGAAGAAGACGACGAAGAGAAAGAAGTAGGAGAAAAAAGGAAAAGCAACAGAAAGAAGTCTAACAGTAAAAGAAGAAAAAATACAAGAAGAAGAATACGAAAGTGGGCGAGGGGGTCAAGTATACGACTCTCTGGGAAAATTCGATTGGTCTGACGAAGACGTTCATATCGAATCCGTGGTCCGAAACGTCGCTAGAGTGATTGACAATATGATTGAGAAAAGACAATGTGTCATGAATGAACGAGAATGAAAAAGGGTGTCAGCGCTTGTGGGATGGGGTGTGTATATGGGAGGACTGTCAACATAATATGGGTTCGTCGAATAGGGGGAGTTAACAGCGGGTGGTTTCTCGATTGAAAGAAGCTCTAGAAGAAAGCATGCCACATCAGAAATATGGTGTGCCCATTTTCTCGGCATTTTCTGATTGCTGCTTTTCGGCGCTATATCCGTCGACAGATGACATTTCGCATGAAGCCCGCCGGTTGAGCTACAACAGAACCAGCATGACATCTGCACACTTTCATTCGAGGTGGTTTTATGTCAGGAATTCAATCTGGAAACAGAACTTCTCAGGAACTTTTTCATAAGAAGAGACAAGAGTTGGCACAAATTCAGCGTACCAATTCACGATGATGTGCCTGGCCGCCTACCCTTATCAAAATTGCTGTCAACTTAGACAAACATAGTCAGATTAATACACGCACTCTCTCTGTCGCAAACACATACACGCACACACACACATATACACACATACACACATATATATACGTGTGTATGTGTGTGTATGTAGGTATTTTCAGTCAAACTTTGTTAAAAAAGATAAAACTGTGTTTTTTGAATATCATTTTTGAGATAGTTCTTTTTTAAGTTTGAGTTCAGCTGATGAGTAAAATACTGAAGTTTTATTTGAACTATTTAATGATAAAGTACAAATAACTAAGTATTGTAGTATTCGTTTCACGCAAAGTTAGGGATTAATATAGATTAATAAGTATTAGCTTTAGATACATAAAGGAGAACGAATTTATTTACATTAAACCATACATTTAGGAGGCTTAAAATACTGACTCTAAGTTGTCTTTTACATGCTAAAACACACGCCTCACACACAAATACACATACATGTATTGATTTATATATACATTGATATATATATATACACATTTATATATATATATATATATATATATATATATATATATATACCTGCTCTGTTTACTCATTGAGCACTTTTTGGTAGACACATGTGATTTCACTGGATATACTTCTAGGAAGCTAAACTCTACTGAATTAATATATATATATATATATATATATATATCGGAAGAGGAGAGAAGATGCTAAGTAACATATTAGGTATTGATCTCTGTAATATAGGAGTTTATCTTTTATTAATGAATGCAAGTAGGCGTAAAGCATATCTATAGTGAGTTTAATATATGTATAATCTTACTGAATAAATGAATATATATATATATATATATATATATATATATATATATATATATATATATATATAATGAATAAAACTTCCTATCTGTGCATGCCTACCGGTCCATTTTTTAACGCTGCACATCCATCTAGATGTAAGGTTGCAGAGTGGTGCGAAACGGACCAAATATGTAATTTTGTAGATCGTGCTTTTCGTTTTTTTTTTACATGTTATAATTACCTTTTAGCGGGTAAAAATTGAAAAAGAAATGTTACTTCTCGTCGACTAAATATGTTGTTTGTACGCATGCGCACATGAATGCAGTTATACGTTAAAATCTGTTCATTTCTTTTACTATTTCTTATCAATACGTCGATAGCTAAAACAGTAAAAGTAAAACTTGAGTGCTATATGTTATGTGTTTGGTTCTAGCTAATGATATTTAAGTAATATTTATTATTTTGTAATCACTACTGTATATTGGATAATATATAATAAATATCGGTCGATAGAGAATGGATATTATAATAATAAATACATAATCTGCATAAAATAAAATATTATGCGTATTTTACGACTGGGCAACGCTATGCGTTTTGCTAGTATATATATGCATGCATATATATACCCCATATATATATGTGTGGGTGGGGTTATATATATATTATCGTTGTAAACATTACTACTTAGGAGGGTCCAACAAAACAGTATCATAGCCAGGAAAAAAAACATTAATATTAAAAGTAATTGGTATTATATTTATTACTTATTTACGTCCTCGAGCCGCTATTTTCTCTGTATGTATCTCTCTTTGTCTGTCTCTCACTTTCTCTATTTCTATGTACGTATGTCCGTCTCTCTCTTTCTCTTTCTCTCTCTCTCTCTCTCTCTATATATATATATATATATATATATATGTGTGTGTGTGTGTGTGTATACGTATATAATTGTAATTATAAATACGTCACCTTCGTAGCAGACACCTCTCTCCATCCTACCTTTATTTCCTTCACTCTGTGACATTTGCAGTTAGTGCTATCAATTAAAATACTGACACAATGTCACTCACAGTACTGTCACACGTTTTAAGAAAAAGTGCGCTTTGCACACTTTTAGAAAAGCTGACAGACGATAAAGTCAAACTTCATTATTCTTGATTGAGTTATTATTTAAAGCTTTTATTTATTTTATTCCCCTTGCTAATATGACTACAGCAGTGACAAACGCTAATAATAATCAGTAAAAATAATAAACTAATAATAATAATAATAATAATAATAATAATAATGATAAGAAGAAGAATCAACAAAATAAATAAATAGTTGCAATAATAATAATAATAATAATAATAACATAATAATAATAATAATAATAATATAATAATAATGATAATAATAATAATGATAAGAAGAAGAAGAAGAAGAATCAACAAAATAAATAAATAGTTGCAATAATAATAATAATAATAATAATAATAATAATAATAATAATAATAATAATACAGTACAAAAATAGTAAAAAAGTACTAAATAGACTTCGTGACTTAATGGGAGATGCCTTTTTTCTCTTCCCTGCAACCTCTCTCCCACAGAAGAGACGTTGCGAGCCTGACTTTGTATTATTGTTATTTCCATGGCAAGAACTCGTCCGAGCTCCAGTCTCTGGTCCCCCCTTGCCAATCTTTCACGCAAAATACCATATATGCTGCCATACTATTATTTTAAGAGCGCTAGAACATACGAATTACTCAGGACTTCTCTCCAGATATGGATAGCTTACCGAAGGAGAGCATATTTCCACCGTAAAGTAAATAAAGGGTTCTGTTCGGGATTCCGTGCAGATTATTGAGTTCGACAGAAACATTCCCGAGTTCGACAAGATATACCTCAAGAAAGATGGAGGTTTCATCGACGGAAACATTCTGAAAATGACACTTAATATGAAAACTGTAGTCTGAAAGATCCAAATAATACAAAAAAAAAAACGAAAAACAAAAACAATTCTCATCTCTAAAATTCAGAAAAGGACTTCAAAAATTGCTAAGAATAAAAAAATCAAGAAAAATATGAATTAAAGAGAATAGTGATGATATTTAAAGTAAACGGGCAAATATATTTCGATCTTTTTTTTAACGATAGTGAAATTCAGTATAAATTGTTTCCTCTTAATGCATACATACGTATATAGTAAACGTACATTTTGAATTTGCACTTAAACAACGCTTTTATCACGGAGAAAATATATCGCCATATAACATCCCACGTGCGACCACGTGTATCTCCAACATAGGCATTAAAAAAAAAACAGTCGATAACACCTAACGAGTCTTTTATTTTCTTCTTAGTGTCATCGTGCTACGATGGATAAAACCGATAAAAAATGCATCTATCCTGGTGAAAACGTGATTACATCGAAAAGTCGATTCATAAACAAATAAATGTTGGCTCATTTTTAGAATAATATATCTGCGTTACTTAGTTATCTTACTAAACATACATTTTGAATTTGCACTTAACGCTTTTATCAGGGAGAAAACAATTTTTTTTTAAAACGACGCGCTGACATTTCAATCTTTCCTGAAACCTTGTTACAGAAGATTCATAAAACTACAGGGGCTGTCGAATCCTCTCGAGAATACAGTTAGACATTTTCCTTAATTATAGAAATTGAAAATGAATCCAGAGGCAAAAATAGTTTGTTTTTCATAAATGACTAATTTATCAATGATTACATTTGCAAATAAATTGATTGCATTCTTCGAGAATTTGCCAAATAAATTAGAAACAAAACAAAAATTTCTAATCGAAATTTTGCATTTTTTGTATTTGTTTTAGCACATTGTTCAAAAAATTATGTAAAACATTGCGTTATTAAATTACATTCCCCCTTTTATTTATACCAATCCTTTAACTTATGAAGCTCAATGTATCTACAGAGCATAGGCAACTAAATGACAAAAAGACTATATTCCAAATTTCCAGATTTTGTACATTTAATTTTTTCGGCTTGTTAAATATTCCTTTCTTGGCATGATCTGCTTGGAAGCACAGAATCATTTAGGTAATCATTTTTTAATTTATTTCGCCCTTACTCATCAGGAGAATAGGAACTAATCAACTTTAAAAGAAAATAAAGGAATATGGGCATGATTTCATAATCCGAAAATTGGAAGAAAACTGGCAATTGTGTTTCTATTAGTTATGCTACATTTTAATTTATTTGAATTTATCTATCTATCTATCTATCTATATATATATATATATATATATATATATATATATGCGGAATGAGACAGAGAGAGAGAGAGAGAGAGAGACAGACGGACAGAAAGAGAGAAAGTATCAATAAAGTAAGAAAATGATACTATAAAAATATATACTAATATATATATAGATTCATCGATTTATTCAATGAGGGTGATGCATCAATTGGAGGTGTAGATTAAGTAATAACTCTTTGTACCAGTCTAATGCTTCCCATCAGAAGAGGAAAGAGGATGCTAAGTAGCATAATACGGATGCGACGTCTCGCAATAGTAATCTTAGGAGCGAAATTATTGTGGTGCATTGAAAGATAAAATAGTGAGACTATACACCTACCTTCGTTATATAATAAAAGCTATATTCCTACTATTTGAGAGAGATAAGTTTTGTATTCCCACCCCAATGTAAATATTTTTAGACGCAACATCGCTATTATGTTACCTAGCATCTTCTCTCCTATTCTGATGAAAAACATGCGACTTCGAAATACCATGATATTAAGAGTTCTTACTAACGCTACATCCCTAATTGATATATACTATTATTTTCTGAAGGAATAAATGTATATATATATATATATATATATATATATATATATATATATATATATATATATTGACATATGTTTATATTGTCATTTTTATTTATTTTTGATAATCTATGTAAGCGTTAAAACAATTTGTTCAGCTTTGCACTATCCCGATATTTTCTCTTAAAAATTGATCTTTTTCTTTTAAATCCCACCCATATATATATATATATATATATATATATATATATATATATATATGTGTGTGTGTGTGTGTGTGTGTGTGTGTGTGTGTGTGTGTGTGTGTGTGTGTGAGTATTATACAACTCAAATCGTCATGCTTGCGCGTTGAAACCGTCCATCCGCTTTTGGTTTACGATGGTCCTACATAAATAAAAACAAAATTGTTACTGCGTTTTTTTTTTTTTTAAATTGGATTTCCTTACAAAGAAAAAAAATGGTTCGACTTAAGTGTTTTACTTTTTTTCATCTATTCTGTTTATAAAATTCAAAATGTTGATTTATTTATGTGTGTGTATATATACCAATCAAGTTTTCGAACAGACGTACGGAATTGAATTCGTTTTTTTGTCTAAAATATGTGGGTCCCTAGATTGTCCTAATCTATAGATGGTTCGTAAAGAATAACATCGATCAAACAAAAATCCCGAAATAAGGGTTTTGGGTCAGTTTCGTGCAATTATCGAAAAAGTTATCTGATCATGTCAACGTAATTTTGCACTGTTTGTATACAGTCGCGGTAGCATCTTTCGACATATGGAGAGGACTTGTGGCGCAGTGGATAACGGGTCTGACTATGGATCAGAAGATTCCAGTTTCGAATCCTGGCAAGTTCGTAATAATTTTAACCATCATTTTATCCAACGTTTACTCATTATTTTTACACTTAGCTAGGATATTTTTGTTTTTTCAGTGATTTTGTTTTATGCATATGGGGATTTCCCATACTCTTAGTTCACAGGGTTAGCGTTGATAGTAAGATGATGTTGAGTGGGCTTGATGTTGAGTGTACTTGATTTTGTGTTTGACTCGGTGTTGTCGTTAGCTTAAAATAATAAAATAATATGTCGGTGAATACTGAAACTTAAAATACTAATGAAATTTTATATTCATATCTTACACAAAATAAAAAAGATTGAAAAAAAAATCATATTTACTTGCACCCCAACGAGGACAAATGTCGGATTGTACGATTACAGGTGTGATATTTTTCGTTTTTAAAATATGAAAATAAATGCTAAACTTAATCCCTTCTGCTTTTTTTTCACTGGCATTTTACGAATTTTATTTGTATTTTTCATTGCAAGTTGAAAGTCTTTATAAAGAAAATGAAGACAAACATGTTTACGATTTAAAGTATTTTATATATTCTGTAATTACCAGTTTAAAGACTTTAAAATTACTCAGATTAGCTTCGCAACCGTTGAAATGGTGTTACTAAGATAGAAATACTTACGTTTCAACACATCTACCGTTTTTAAAACCGAAATAATTAAAAAGAAAACATTTACGGTTTTAACGTCCCAAATTTTTAAAATGATTAGTTCGCCTATATTTTCATTGCAAATTGGAATCGTTTTCGAACTACGAAACAATTATGTTTTTCTAATGTAAAAGAAAAACTACTTGCTCAATCTATATATTAAAAAATATATATTTGGTAATTCTTAAGACCTAACCCAACGTAATTTATCTGCTAAAAAGAAATCCAAAGCTTTTTTTGTAATAATATGTTTCAACGGCCTTAAAAGATAATATAAAAGAAAGATTATTTTAATGCTAACAAATTAACATTTTAGAGCGGGGATCACTTTCCTATACAAATTGAACATAAAATGAACATCCACTTCTTGGTCGCGTAGCCGAAACGAGGTATGCAAACTTTAGCATTTTCTTTTCAAGTTTGGTGGCAGGGAGAGGTCATGTTTCAAATATTTTAAAAATACGTAGAAACTCGGCTAGAAATTTTTATCCCCTCCTCCAAATCAAGAGAGATGAGACCATTGGTTGTAATGACCCGGTCCTCATTTGTTTTATGGTGGGAGTTTAGTTCTATATAGTTCTAGGATGTCCATCCGCCTAGGCTTTGCCTTCTCTTCTGATCAGGGGTTGCCGACAGGAGCCACCCAGGTACTTTTGCATGTCAGCGTGCCCCTCCTAGGAAGGAGCTGACGTCTCAATCCCACTTTCCGACGCTGGTGTCTAACTTCTTGCAGTGGGAGAGAACTAACAAAATTAAAATAAGTAGAAACACTTCAAAACGCATGAATTTGTTGGGGATTTTTCATTGTTTTTTTTTTTTTAGATTGATTTTAAAAATGTTCTCACTGTTAAATATTACTTTATGAGTTAATATTTATTTCCCGATATTTTTAAGGCTGTTAGCACACACACACTCACACACACACTCACACACACATATACACACACAAAAAAAAACTAGAATGGATCTGTACAATTCACACTCCCTTTTTGTATTTTTTCATTTATTTTTCATTATTTTAAACAAATCTTATCTCTCTTATATATTTATTATAAAAAATGTTCATTTAATCTAAAGACAATGGTGCTAAGGCTCTTATTATCCAATGTGCACCGTAGTTATTTCACTGGTGCCGTTTTGTTTTCACCCGCGCGTACATTCCATTCTTTAGCGTTTAATCATTAATTCTGTATAGTCACTTGCATTTTTATGAATTTATTCCATATACGCATTATTCTGTAGCTAGCTATAACATATACTGACCCAACGTGTACTACATAAATCTTAAATTTACTTAGTATTTTCATTTCAACATTCAACAGTAAATTCTGAAAATATTATTTGTGTATTTTATTTTGAATGAAAAAAGTAGTAACACAATTAAGGGAGACTATCTTTTGCAAACCAATTTAAAAAAAACACAAAAACAAACAAACGAACAAACAAAGAAACAAGAAAAGCAAACGGAAAAGCAAAACAACTGCATTCGAATGGGGAAAAAAAAAACTAAAACGAAACAAAAAACTTGATGGATTGATATTTTTTATTTTTGACAGACATAACCCAGCATAGTTTACCACCTGAAAAATAAATAAAAATCTACTATTTTTGGCTGAAATGCTTAATATCAAAGGAGGAATTTATTTTTAAATCATAAATCGTTAAAATTTTAGAGTAGAGAATACTTTCCTATATATATTAAACCTAATATATATATATATATATATATATATATATATATATATATATATATATATAGTAGCAGGCCGTCCGGCATTGTCTGGTCGTAAACTACGCTTAAATATGTATTTTGATTAATGCAGATTTCGTATTTACTACTATATTAAAATGGACCCAATATTTAGTAGTGATTTAAAAAGTTAAAAACGAAAATGACTCCTTCGCTATCACCGAGAATTAAAACCAAAACGTTAAGCTAAGCCCCAAATATAAAGTGTCAAAAGTTCTGATACAGTTGTAACCCCACACTGATGAAGCTCAGCTAGGACCCTTTTTTTGTCTGGAACTCGGTTCCGATCGTCTGGTCTTTCTCTGAGGGTTGTTTATATTGAATCCTGTATGCTGAAAGCGAATATCGAAGCCGCGGGCAGAAAGAAAAACAGACACGTGAAATTCTAATCTACGAGGATTAATTCACGAAATTATGTGCAAATGTTTTTACAAATGTCGTTCAGTTCTTAGTAAGTTTATCAAAGTCTCAAATCTTTTTCACAGACAGCGCACACACTCTTGCTGGACTGCTTCGAAACTGGTTAATTTCCGCGCGACATTCGTATTAATAGTGGTGTATGTGGTTGGGGTAGAAGTCTCCCCAGCCAATCAGATCACGCCACGAAATCGGGAAACCCAAGATTTTGCGGGTGCGCAATTCACCAATTTTGTGATCTGAGATATACAGATATATTAAATTCCCAATACCCCTTAGGTCATACCTGTCAGTCCGACATCTGGCTTCTGAGTTCGCCAAGGCCAGACAGTGTTATGTTTTTGTTCTAAGTTCCCTGCCATCAAGTTTAAATGCAAAATTAATTTCTCTGACTTCCAAATAATATCTACTTTGACAATTAAATAAAATATATATTTATATTCTCTATTTCAAGTCCTCGGGATATCTGTCGCTACCCGGGATCAATTAAAGCAATCTGAGCATAGTTATTCGGCCCTTCTCAGGCCCCTGAGAGGATCTAAAGCTACCCAATGAGGGCAAATCGCTCCCTCAGGTTGACAGTATATATGAAACTGGCAGAGAAGTTTGGGAGACAAACATTTTTAGGCAAACATTTCAAAAACAAAAATATATACACACCCATGAATATATATGGAAAGATGGTGTGTGTTTACTATATAAATATTACACAAGTATAAATCATGTAGAATATCTGCTTTAATATAATTACGCGTAATCGTTAACTAAATATAATCATCCCATAAAAAAAACGAAAAAAAAACTCAAAGGGAATTAAATAAAATAAATGTTTAAATGAATATGTAAATTAGCCACAGCTTATATTAGTGAATGCAATTTCACAACCCATATAAAACCAAGTTTTGTTTCCTTTACAAATGAAAGGAATAAAAAGTTTTTAAGATGAATATTAATACACACAAAAAAATTTATATATATATATATATATATATTTCCATTGTTTTCATCATATATATATATACATATATATATATATATATATATATAAAAGAGCAAGTAGTTAATAAAACAGGTTAAAAACACTTTTTTTTTAAACGTATTGAATTTGAAAAGGATAAGGAAGTTGATAGTCTTTAATCCGTGGAATTTCGAAGACATACTATCCTTCTCATCTAGGATTTAGCAAAATGTGGGATCGGATTTTGCTTGCAAAAGTATTTTATGAAACTACAAGTGAGCAATAGATCTCACTTGATAGCAAAAAATGAAGCCGAGGGAATAGGGTTCAGAAAAAAAGTGATTTTACGTCAATGGATAGTCTGGTGAAATGTAAAGTATCCAATGACGGTAAAATCCAAAAATGTATATCCAAGAAAGTTGGTTAAATTTCAATTCGCACAAGCAAAATTCAAGGGATTCGCGTAATTGGAAGATGGTTCAAAATAATCCAAGAAGCAGAAATCCATGGAATAATTCACAAATAGGTGCAAGGAAAATGGAATGAATTCCAATAATATCATTAAAAGAAAGATAAGATTTGCGTAAAAAAATGGAAGAAATTTAAAACTCGACTGCCGAGGCAAGGCTAAATTAAGAAAAATGAATAAATAAGAAAAATTGAATGGTGATTGAATCAATTTTAAATTAGAAAAGCCAATGTCAAAATGACCCAGACAAGATGACATTGAAAGGTGCCAAAATTTAGAGCAAAAATGGGTCAACTGAAATGTACAAGTTATTACTTACGAATTAAATTATCAGCAGGAGTTATTAAAAGACACTAAATGAAATGAAAAGAAAGATAAAATAAATACATACACCTGCATATACATGATGATTGCAACGTCTTGTCAGACGAGTGCCACTCCCTCAGACACTTAATGCCATGAGCCCAAAAATGACTTCCATCGCCACAGAACCATTTTTATAGACAAATGCATAAGGAAGTATCTATACACAGACGATGTTACAGAGTCTTAGCTTTCTACGATAGCTAAGTCTCTCCCTCGGTTCAAAATATTGAGACCCAGCAACAAGCAAGAGCAAGATAGCCAATAACATGTTAAACTGCAGCCCAGCTTAATGCGGGTACTGGTCTCACGCTTTTTGGGTTTTTAAATCAGAGAGTTGCTTCTCCTGGAAAGGTTGCCTTTACCACGGCTTATGGGAGCCCTCTCCACCCCAACACACACATACATACACACAAACATACACAGCGAACCGAAATTAAAACGAAATTTGAGGCGATAACTACTTAAATGAATTTTTATATAAACTACACACGTCATAATCGAAATTCCTCAAGCACAAAATAATGGAAAACATTAAAATATGTTTATAAATATTCCTTACGTTGACGGAACTCTCTTAAATGGTTAACGCAGAATGCTCAGCTGACCCTCCTTCAAATTGAAAACGGGGCCCTCCATTTCAGAGTCACTGCCATTCTAATTTTTTTTAAAACCGGTTCGTGAAATAATTTTTTTTTTTTTACAAACTACTTAAAAATACAACCCAATGAACTTTTCTACCATAAAAGTAACTTTTATTGACTATAGTAACATTTATTTCTTGTATATTTATTATTATATGTATGACATTTTCTCTTTGTAAGAGAACATCATTTTGTTGGTCACTCTTGGAAACAAAGTTGATATTAAAAAATATATTTTCGCGAAAATTATCTTTACTTTCATCATATTTTGGTTAGGGTAAAACTTTTGAGTATCAAAACCTATCTCTTTATAACCCCCTCCATACCATAACCTATCATACTTTCATCAATCACAGTCCATTTTCTATAGGCTGTTTTTGAACCCGGTCAACGGCGGGTACTTCTGCTAGTATATATATATATATATATATATATATAATGTATATATATATATATATATATATATATATGTAACCAACAATGTATTAAAACTCATGCTCGTTGAGATGATGAAACCCCGTCCCCAGACATATGTATGCACGTGTGCGTATATGTATCTTAGTCTTTTTAATACATCTATCATTGCCGATACATAATATATTTCTACTCTCTCTTTCTATATTGTCCACCGACTTACGTTACCAGATCGATCCATATAATTAGCGTCATCTTGTTCGCATCTAAGGGCATACAGTCGCCGTTCACTTGACCCCTAAACGACCCAAATATCACAATAATCCTCTCTAATGTAATTTATAGAGAGCCTCGTTCTGAATTTATCGACTTAGTTGCTTATTTGACGCGCACCAAATGCATTTTTGTGGGGAAAAAATGGCTATACAGATTGGAATAGAATATAATTACCTCATTGAATGAAAACCTTTCTCTGTATTTTTTTCCTTTTCTTTCGGCAGTCTGGATAAATAATCGATCAGACCAATAATGCCCCGGCCACACCACAAATCTCTCGGCGCCTCATATCTCCCACCAATTTTGTCGATTCTTGCATTTCGTTCTCGAAGAACTAATGACGATCTTAAACAGCGGTGCACGCCGACACACCGACCAATTTCATTGTTTACATTTTTTTTATTTTCTTTTTGGTTTTCTTTGTCCTTATCTTTTCAATCCCATTTTGTCGCCCATGTGACCTGTCTGAATCCCTGTCGCCTTTTCCTTTTTTCTCCTAGTCGTTCTCTCTTTTACTCTCTTTATAGACACCCACGATATATATATATATATATATATATATATATATATATATATATATATATATATATATATATATATATACTAGCTGTACCCGGACACATGTTGCTCTGGCTCAATTTGTTTAAATGGAAAACAAACAAAAAAGACAAAATGTATGTTTCTTATGTTAATATTCTCAATATTTGTGGATACAAATATTTTGAGATGTTTTTGTTTTGTGCAGATGTACAGGTTGCCTAATTTGCCGACTGTAGAACACGCAACATATACTTGTCGATATGAGAAGCAGTCACGGTGTAGATGTAAGTCACACAAATTTAAAAATATTCCTTGAGCCTAGTTAATAGTTATTGCAATCACCGAGAGAATTGTGAAGTGCAATATCTTAAATAAAAATGGTATATCCATCGAAATCATTGAATGCACGTTCACCACCCGTTATTCCTGAGGTTAACAGAAGGGAAAATATGGAGGAGGAGTTATGTATGCACGCACTGAAAAATTTCGTAAAAAAAATACCCGATTTTCATTTTTGTATGAAATTATTATCTATAATAAATTAATGGGGAAATTAAAAAGATTACTATTTAAAGAATAAACCAACAACGTTAGAGAGTGACCGATGATAATTCAGAAGGACGGAGAGAATTAAGAAAAAAATGTAAAATTTGTAGGATAAATTTTAAAAAGCAAATAATTTGGCAAACTATTGTTTTTTATTCCAATATATATCCTTATTTCCGAACAATATTTTAGGGATAAATATTGTTGTCACTTATAATTAATGAAAAGTTTCATAAACATTTTGATACTTCGTTATTTTAGCGAAATTTAGAAATCGAAATATTGAGATTCAAGTGAACCCATAGAATGTCTATTGAGCTGCTACGTCACAGGAACGAAACTCCCCAAAACGTACGAAAAACAATAAGATAGAAATCAATTATTAAAAGAAAATTGTTATTGAAGAAAATAGAAATGTTAACTATTTCCTTTACGTTTACGTCACATGTAACGTGCAAAAAAAAACATAGTCGAAATCATGTTTTCGTTGAATCGTGGAAGACTTTATTAATTGTGACATTGCTTATTATGTAAATTGACAAAAATGTAAGTAGTTATCATTGTATTTTTAATTAAAACTCAATTTTTAGTTTATCGGATTTCGCAACAATAACGAAGAAGTAACTTTTACATCGGTCGACCTGTACAATGAACACTCAGCATATATTCTTTAGTACTCTTGCAGAATTTGATCCGGTTCCTCGGGATTTTTCTTCAATTATTGTCCCGGCTTGACCGGCATTAACCGGATTAAGCCGAGCAAATAGACGAAGAAAATTTCCAAACAAAAAAATTGGAATAATAGAAATAAAAAACTTAAAATAACAAAAAAACAACTGTAAATTTACTGAATATATATATAGATCTATATGCATATGTATCTCTCTCTCTCTCTCTCTCTCTCTCTCTATATATATATATATATATATATATATATATATATATATAGTATAAAGCTGAATGTGTGTGTGTGTGGTCACGAATAGGCTCCTATATGGTTGAATATTTAAAAAAACCGATTACATATAATGATAGAAGGTGTATCGAGACACAGAAATTGGTATGTTTGATCTGGTAGAACGGTGGTCCATTAAAATTGTGGGGTCTGCGTGCGTTTCTGGTCCACAAAGTATGGAAAAAATTAAAAAAAAAAAACGTTTACAAGTGTTTTTGATATAGATGTACATAAGAGTACTTTGATAAGTATGTTTTAACTTAAATAGAGATGATATAATAAAATTGTGGGATCTGCGTTCGCGCCTGGCCTCCATAGAATGGAAATAGGCACAAACTTTAATAAAGACTTTTCATATCTATCTGCGTAAGTATACTTTGATAATTATGTTTCAGTTTGAAGAAAAATGGTATAATAAAATCATGGGGTGTTCGTTCGCACCTGACCTCCATAGAATGGAAATATGTCACAAAGTTTAACAAGGTTTTTTAATATAGATCCACAGAATATTGTGATAAGTGTTTCAGTGTGAACAGGTATGGTATAATAAATTAGGGTTTCATCTATTTTATGTTTACTTTTATCATATTCTGCTTTGGTTTTGATACCCCTAAATTTAACCCAAATTTACAACCCTTCCTTTTCATAACCTATAATACTTTCATAAATCAGAGTCTATTTTCTGTAGGCTGTTTTTGAACCCAGTCAATGACGGATACTTTTGCTAGTATATATATATATATATATATATATATATATATATATATATATATATATATATATAATATAACTAATTCATTTACTCACATAAATTTATATACGAAAGTATAGATTTATGCGTAAACTTAAAGTATTTACTTCAAAAGTGCTCAATACGTAGGTAGAGCTAGTTAATAATTTATAATAAATATATAGCGATTAAGCTACACTGAATATTAGGCGTTTCATCCACTATAGGATTCGTCAGGCTTGTGCGCGAATTCTGTGGTTGTTTCTCGTTTCTAGCTATAATAAAAAAAACTCCAACAAAGTCAAGCGAGAAAACTTTTAAAAAATCATACACAAGGAAATGAAAAAAAATAGGCCTAAAAGCAGACGTATCAGCTAACATGAAAATAACAAACTTCCTGGACGTCACGTTAAACTTAGATAAAAACACATATGAACCATACTTAAAAGAAAACGCTACTCCAATTTACGTAAACCCTAAGTCCAACCACCCACCATCAATTATAAAACACATTCCCAACTCGATCGTAAGTAGACTCAGTAATAACTCAAGCGATGAAAATGCATTTAACAGGTCAACCAATATCTACGAAACAGCCCTAAAAATAGTCGATACAAAAATATCGATAGCAAATATAAGCAACAAAACACCAACAACTATAATAAAATCAAAAATAGAAGAAAAAGAACAATAATTTGGTATACGGCCCCATACAATCAAATGTTAAAAACAAAACTTGGTAAGAAATGTCTAGACCTTATTGAAAAACACTTTCCTGCAACCAACCCCTTACACAAAATCTTCAATAAAAATACCTTGAAGTTATCTTACAGTTGTTGCGAAAATTAAGAGATGATAATTAAAGCACATCATAAAATAATACTAAATATAAACAATGTAAACAACAATAAAGTACACAATAAAAAAGTAGACACCATGACAAAAATAAAACCAACACTAGCAGAAATAATAATAATAATAATAATAATAATAATAATGATAATAATAATAATAATAATAATAATAATAATAATAATAAACCAACCCCGGACAAGAACAACCATGCCATAAACAAAAATAATAATAACGAACAAGATAAATGCAACTGTAGACACTGCACACTTTACCCAGTTCAAAATAAATGTCTAACAAAAAGCGTAGTTTATCAAGCAAAAATATTTGCGAAAGAAAACCCGAATAACAAGAAATATTACGTAGGCATGACTTCCTTAGATTTCAAAACCCGATACTATGACCACAAAAGTACATTCAAAAATAAAAAAACACCGTATAAAAACAACACTAGCGAATAAATACTGGGAATTCAAAGAAAGCGGACATTCGCCGGTAGTCGAATGGAAAATAATAAGACAAGCTACCACGTGCAGACATTTAGATGACCCATGTAAATTATGCCTCCATGAAAAACTTGCTATCCTGTACTTTACAGAACCCCTAAATCTATTAAACTGTAGACGAGAAATAGCAAACAATTGTGTTCACAAAATAAAACTTACTCTAGGATAGCGATACAAAATAGCTTTTAAACTAACAAAAAACAATAGAAAAAAATAAATAAATTAAATATACATGAATATACATAAACGACCATATATATATATCTGTGTATGTATGTATGTATGTGTCATGTATGTGTGTACACATATGTATATTTATATATAAAAAGAGCAGAAATGAGGCACACCGTCTGTCCTAAACCACTATCCTAGTTCTAAAACAGATCCTTTGTTCGATACAATGCATGACCATTGGCTGATAGGAAGGGGCGCGGTGGATACTAAAAAGCTGATTGACTAACTAAAATCCTCAACATATATAAAAACAACCACAGAATTCGCGCATAAGCCTGATGAATTCTATAGTGGATGAAACGCCGGATATTCAGTGTAACTTAATCGCCATATACATTTTATAAATTACTATACTTATATATATATATATATATATATATATATATATATATATATATATATATATATATATATATATATACACGATGTAGAGTCTCAGTTTGTATTGTTTATTTACTTTTATTATTATTTTGCATATTTCATTAACAAATATATATTTTATCACGAAAAGATTAATGATTTTCTTGATCGTAAATTATAAGGTGAAAGGATATTTTTTCAGTGAAACGTATATGTTTGCTTTTTGTAAGGAAAATTGGCAGTGAAGTTTGTTTTTGTAAACAGAAGTTGTTTTCTATGAGAAAGGGTTAATGTTTAATGAAACCCGCTATATGTTAGGTGAATGTACAGAAAAGATTTTTAAAGAAAATTTATAAATCAATTTTTGTCAACATATGTTTAAAAGAAGCAGAAAAAATACCCCCGACACCCAAAATATAATCCAAAAGTACATTTTTCATACAAAAGAAATGTCAATTAAGCGTTTCAACATTAGAACAACCCTCAACTTTATCCGGCGATTGCCGTACGAGTCCGAGCCATAATTGAAGAAAATCGCTAGGAACTGTGTCAAATTCTGCAAGAGTATTATTTTTTTTAAATTTTCGTCTCCTTCAATTTTTTGAACGGATTATTAGATATTGCAAACTAACAAATTATACCAAAATGCAAAAAAAAAAAAAAAAAATCAATGTTTAATTATTTTTAAGGCGTGCCCAGTTTCTAATACAAAGTTTAAGTAAATCGAAACACTACGAGAAAATATAAAACTGGATCATTACCATTGTTGGATAATGTTCTTTTCGTTTTGGGGGGGATTTTTTAAATATTTTCTGAAGTTTATTATTATTCAATATTATTCGATTTTTTAAATATTTTCTGAAGATTATTATTCAATATTCAAAGGTGTTTAGGGCTCACTCAATTTCTTATACAACGTAAGTAAAAGTGAATATTTGTGCTAGTTTAAAGATGAAACGGTGTGTTTATGTCATTTTTTTTTTCAGAAAGAAAAAATGTTAATATTTGGATATAAATTCTAAAACTGATTTTACTCTGAATTATTTAGATGACTAAAATAGGATTTAAATTTGTAAAATCGTCCTGAAACAATGAAAAAAATCAACAGACTCTTCAGTAAATTGGTTTGTGTATCCGTTGAGTGGTTCCAATATAAGGGATAGATTTACAAGGAGACTTCGTTTTAAAACTGAGTATCCTCTTAAAGTCATTATATAGTGCTATCCTTTTGTTTTCGTTTTCTTCCGGCAGATTAAAAGAATTGAAAAAATAAGAACAAATTTAAGAGCATTTTTATCGATTACATTTTTTAATATTTTTATATCATGTATTTATAATGCTGAGTGTTATGATCATATTAATTTTTAAAAAATGAATTATGTGGTACATTTGTAAAAGTAGAGGTATTCGGCAGTCATTTATTATTTTTAAAACTGTTTATGTATACAATCATTCTACAGACTTTGAAAGTTTAATGTATATTAATGGCACACGACCGGTAAATAACCGGCAATTATATTTCCCCATATAATAAAATGACAGCATCGCTATAAAGAAAACTACCAAATATATAAAATAAAAATTAAGTATAATGATATGATTAAAAAGGCATATAAACACCCGCGTGGGTACGATTAAAATGCTATACCAACATGTCGAAACATTACGGTTAGTAGTCTTTTAGATTATCGGGAAGTAACACACCTACATTTGCATTTTATTTATATCGATACAGATTTAATTTCTAGAATCTGAGAAATGATATAATCATTTCCATAGTCAAACAATGTCGCAGATTACAGGAGAAATGGCAGCCAACAAACCGAAAGTCCAAGACTCGAGTTTCGTTCTGATTTGGGCTCATCAATTGAACACATTCGAACTTGGTATTTGAAATCCGAGTCTCTTACAGGGGGTTGCTCAAATGGCAAAGTACTCGTCTCGCATGCAAAAGACTCGGAGTTCGAATTCACGTTCGGATATATTCAGCTGATGAACCGAAATGAGGGCGAAACTTGACTTTTGAATTCAGGTTTGTCGGCTGTCAGATCTCTTATGGCATTGCTTGACACTATATATATATATATATATATATATATATATATATATATATATATATATATAAAGTAGAAAACATTCCAAAACAAATATTTATTTATTTTTTCTTTCATAAATATATTTCCACGTGTTTCATCTAATGGTGTAAAGACAACTTATCAGACACAGATTTGAAGATTTTTTTTTTCGTTGACTAAACAAGTTTTTTTTTTTCGTTGACTAAACAAGTTTTTTTTTCGTTGACTAAACAAGTTTTTTTTTTCGTTGACAAAAAAAAAAAAACGTTTATGAAAGGAAAAGGTCATCTATAAATAATCAGATTCCTGAATAATTTACTTATTAAAAATATGCTGGTCGTATATAATTCTTTTTCTATCGTTTACAAATGATTCGAATTTTAATATTATTATGGATGCTAACGACCACCAATTGTCAAAATTTCAGCTTTTCAAAGTTCCTATTTCAAACAAATATTAGGATTTAAAATGTTGCCCCTTAGTTCTGGACGCAACCGAATATGTGTGTGTGTGTGCGTGTGTGTGTGAGCATAGAAATCAATATGAAAATATCTAAGTTTATATCAGTTTTCCCTTTACTTTTATTTTATACGAATACAAAATCGCCTTCGAAAAGGCTTTAAAATAATATATTTTCGATCGTACCTTCCATCCTAGTCAGTGTAATATATATATATATATATATATATATATATATATATATATATATATATATATATATATATATATATATTCAAACGCTACCGTGTTTAACTATATGATTAAGTTGCAGTTTAAGTCATTTAGATCTGCTTCAAAACTTCATTTCAAACAGCTATATTGTGAAAAAAGAATTTTCAATTTTCGTTCAGTAAAACAAAAGTTATGATAAATTTACTGGTGTTCAAAATCGTTAAAAACTTAGAAGATGAGCGACGATTTTATGACTGGTTTCCATAGCAACCACGTTCCATTTAGCTAATAGAGAAGTAACAAATGAAATTGATAAAATGAGTGAAGTAAAGGGAGATAGTTGGGGGCATTTTATTCGAAGCAAACGAGTGGCGAACATTGTTATTATGTATGTTATGTTTATGGTGCGGAAAAATAAGACTGAAGTTAAGCAACGAATAATGCTCGCATTTTTCTATTTTAATATATATATATATATATATATATATATATATATATATATATATATATATATATAGAGAGAGAGAGAGAGAGAGAGAGAGAAAGAGAGAGAAAGAGCGAAAGAAAGAGAGAGACTGAGAGGAAGAGAAACAAAGAGAAAGAGATAGAGGCGGAGAGAGAGAGAGAGAGAGAGGGATTTATAGAAAATTACACAGACCGCTGTTTTACATTATCACAGTTTTTGCAGTGCTGCCAGATCTCGAAACTCTTTCTGACTGAGTTTTATTAACAATCGGTAGATTTTACAATTATGTTATTACGTTTTCTACGATGGTTGAGGAATTATATCAGTTTTTTTTTCAGTGCATTCTTTCATGAAACCATAAGTGGCAGCCATGTATTTCTTTACTACAAATAAAATGAAGACTAACATGAATGATTTTTGTTGCACTACGGTATCGAACCTGTTTTTATATCTTAAGTTTACAATTATGATGTTTGAATTGACGCAGTAGACTTAACAGGTGAGAAATCGGGGGGAAAAACAATATATATAAAATAATTACTACCAAACGAATTAAACCATATTTTTCACTGATACCTAGCTCTTACTATATTTTAAGTCTTAATTCACCAACCGCATCCTCGTTCAAAGAGTCAGTTTCGATTTATAATTAATTTCTTTTATATTAAATGAAAGTAACGGAGCATTTTAAATTCAGCGTGTTCCCTTGCTTCAAAAAACTCGAATTTCTCTTTTTTGAATTACTTTTTCTTAAAGTATTTAATCCATTCTATGCAAATTAATCTGTTTAAAATTACACATTCTTAATTCTCCCGCAGACAAAATATAGCAAACATGAACAAATTTGACACACACTATTCAATAGAAATTAGCAATTTTCATACAACTAAATAGAGCAGTACATTTACACACTCACCCAATCTTCAACATTCAAATTCCTGGAATAAATTAATCTTATACAGAAATATTGTACAGAACTATTTAAATATCTCAGTTAGTTCTTTTCTAGATTAATAAAATCACTAGCCATAAGTTTAGGAAGTTGTGCTACTTTACAAAACTGTAGCTAATGGAAAATAATATATTAATTGTTTGTTTAATGGACAGGCTTAAAGTGTATTATCAACGAATCTCGAATAGATAGTAGTTAATTGATTGAATTCTTTTTTTAGATTAGTAATTTGTTTTATTTATTCATTTATTTATTTCGGACTATTATCTTCATCTTTAAGTTCTTTCACGGCGTTTCTGCCAACTATTCTTCTGGCCTTTGTCAGGTGGTTAACCGCGACGCGGTGAGACGACAACACCTATGGAAGACAGTAATTGCTGATGATGCAGTAAGGCGACTCGGCGTCCCTATCCCGTCTCGGTTAACCACCTGACGAAGGCCAGAGGAATAGTTGGCCGAAACATCGTGAACCAACAAGTAGAAGATGAGGATAATAGTCTGCAATAAAAAAGATGGATAAAATAATCGAATATAGTTTTAAAAATGATTAACTATCACGTTTATTTGCTAGCTCATTATTAAAATTACATTAATATATCACTAAATAAAAATTCCATAACAACCGCCCAAAATTCATATGCGTACCTACGCAATATTTATATAGATATATCTATAAATATATGTATGTAAATATATACACATACACTTATATTTAGACAAATGGCTCTATTAAAACATATCGCAATACCCCACTGTATTTATATTTGCCCTCTATCGACCCCCACAACAGCGGAGTTACTTCTTTTAAGATCACATCTGAAAAAATTGACAGCATCCTATCTGTTAATTATTCGGTTAACATTCACATCTGTAGTGACTTCAATGTTCACAATGTGGAAATGTTGACTACCTAAAACAGGACAGATTATAAGGGGAGGTTCTCTCATGATTTCTCCATTGCTTATGACCTCACTCAGATTGTTCACGAACCCACTCGTGTGCCCGACACTAACGGTCAGTATGCAAGCCTTCGAGGCTTTTTTCTCACAACTTGCCCTGAGCTATGTTCATTCTCCATTCTGTCTCCTCAGTTAAGATAAAAATGGAATGTAATAAGTCCTCAGACGTACCTCTCCATAGTACAGTATATCGATATTCTATGGCTGACTGGGATAGTTTCTGGACATTTATATCCGATCTACCCGTGGGTTCCATGTTTAAAAAGAGTGTGTCCACTATAGTATCAGACTTGACGAAATAGTTAATTATAGGTATAGACCGATTCGTACCATCGAAAAAATCCAGCAAAAACCTAACCGCCAGCCATTATTCTCCCTAGAAAATGCTGCTGCAATTGCGCACAGAAATCACTTTTTCCATAGCTACCAACGTAATAGATGTACTGAGACTAAAGCCGCTTTCAGGATTGCCAGCAACCACTGTAAAAGAACAATAAAAATGTAAGAGTTATATGCTCAGTCCGTTAAATCCAAAGTAGCTGAGGAGCCGCTTGGTTCCCATCAGTTTTGGCAAATAGCAAATAGAATCCTAAACAGAAGCGCGTGTTCTATCCTAACCATCATCAAATGACCTGGCGTCATCTCATCAGCATCAGACTAAGCCAAACTATTTGCCAAGAACTTTGCAGCTAATTCTACCCTATGCGACAAAGGCCATCAACTCCCGTATCTCATCCTATAACACACAGCACGCTATGAGACATACAAATATCAGTGCGTCATGCCGTCAAGCCAATCAAGAACCTTGATTCCAGTAAACCAATTTGCCTTGACGGCATTTCAATTATAGTGTTAAAAATGCTTCAACCAGAACTTGTTTTCATACTTACACACTTTTTAAGCGCTGTGTTAAGGAGAATTGCTTCCCATTTTCCTGAAAAAAAAAAACTCATCAGTACGCACTGTATTTACCTCAGGTGATCGGCCATCTCCCTCTCAGTACAGGCCAATAAATCTCTTATGCGTCATGAGTAAGTTTTTGGAATCCATATTAAATAAAGAAGTAGCGAACCACCTCAGCAGAAATAACCTTGTTAGTAACATGCAATATAGTTTCTGTTCTGCTAGATCTACGGCAGATGTGCTAACGGTTATATCTCATAGGATTTATGAATCTCTTGAGAAAGGTTTTCTTTTCTAGGGCAATTGCTCTTGATATATCGAAGGCCTTTGATAGGGTATGGCATAAAGGCATACTTCACAAATAGCAAGAAATGCCTTCTCAATTATTAAATAATTTCTCTCTGATAGGCTCATAAGTGTACTGGTTGATGGGCAGGAAAAAGAAGCCCACAGTATTAATGCTGAAGTCCCTCTCGGGTCGATCCTGAGCCCAACTCTCTTCCTGATCTACATCAATGATCTCCCTAAACATATACTTAAATCATTTGTTTACATCTATGCTTATGACACTACCCTCAACACATCAAAGGCCGTAAATGTCCAAGTTCTCTCTGATTCACTCTCCTCTGATCTTGAACGCGTGGTACAATGGGGGAAGAGGTGGCTGGTTACGTTTAGTGCATCTAAAACTAAGCTTCTATCTTTACATCATCATGCTCTGATTCTCATCTGACATCAATTGAAATGGATTGCGATAGTCTTGGGGAGGCTCCATGTTTTGATAAGCTTCTGGGATTGACATTTACTCCTGATCTGAAACGGAACATGTACATCACATATGTTGCCAAGGTCGCTGGAAAAATGGTAGGATATTTCTACTGCGCCAGTAGATATCTCACTGCTGATGCAATTCTCTATCTATATAAAAGTCAAGTACGTCCAAGGATTGAGTGTTATTGCCACATAAAAGCAGCTTATCCTGCCTTGAGTTCAAAATAGACTTCGTAGCTTAGTAGAGGATGTTCTTGTCCCGTCACCGCAACCTCTTTCTTACAGAAGAGACGTTGCGAGCCTGTCCTTTTTTAACATTATTTCCATGGAAAGTGCCCGTCTAAGCTCGAGTCTCTGGCTCGCCCCTCGACAATCTTTAACGATAAACGCCCATCTAACTGAAACCAATGCCAATAATTTTACTCACTCTTTATCTGTGCCTAAATCGAAACGCTGATTCCATGAACAAAGCTTCTTTCTTGAAACTGCACGTCTGTGGAACTCTCTTTCATTTGGCTGCTTCCTAGCTGACTACAACTTCAGTGTCTTCAAGTCTAACATAAACAAATTCTTGATGAACCTCCCCCTTAAGTAATCAAATTTACCAAATTCTCAATCCTTAACGGTTACTACAATATTATCCCATTGACTACTCTACGCTCTATAATCCTTATCATCGAGTGGTCTCTGGGCCTTGATAAATGGTGAACCCTATGTAAAAAATCGTTATAAAATTAGTAACTACATCGTTTTTTCGTCCACATATGATAATGATATTGGCAACAACATACGAGATTAACCAAACTCTCGCTGTATTACGAAAATGCACAACCCGTGATAACAAAGTAGAAGAATTGGAAAAGGTCTTTAAAAACTTCTTTCTTTTTTTTTCTTTCTGTTTTTCTCTACGCCCATCGTCCTCTATCATTCTCAATAGCTTTTTCATTCTATCTTTATCTTTGCAAATGACTCGCTTTAATAAAGAAAGAAAGAGTAAGAAAGAAAAAGACACTTGTATGATACGCGTTTTGGAGTAACTTCAACAAGAAAAAAAAACAGTATTTTATAAACCCATGAACAAGCTTGTACCAGATCAGGAAATGATTATTGCAGTGTTTCATTATAACTAGATCGTGATCATATTGAATCAGGGAGTGGTGGAGTCGTAAATGTACGTAATGCCCCTGGCCCACTTCTCATAAGAATATAACAACGAAAATTGGCACAGGTATTATTCTTTCTCTACATGTCGTTTAGTGCAGCTCTATAGACTGTGTAGTTAACTCCAGGTTGGTGTCCCAACAACAAGGTGTTTTCGCATATCATTACAGCAATATATATAATTTGGGAAACGTTTTCCTTAAAAATTGATAACTAGAAAAAGTTGAAAGTCGTATGGTGTACGGTTGGGAGGGTGTGGAGGAGGATAGGGAAGGATTTCGTAGACGCACATTGTGAACCGGAGCGTTGTGTTACAGGAAAATGGAAGGTTTTGCTAATCGTGCTCTGTTTCATGATTCTAATAGCTTTTCCTCAAAAGTGGAGCATAATAGGCTCCTGTTATTATGGTATTGTGAGCCAGGAAATCTGTCATTAGAAATCCAGCATGAACTCAGAACAATGTAAGCATTGGCCTTGTTACTTTCATGTTCTATAATATAAATCTCACCTGTTTGTTTAAATGTATATATGTATGTTTTTATATACGCCTAAAACTTTCGACAGAGGCGACGGATTTTTACGAGATCGATATCGTTTTGAAGCCCGACCCCTCACACCCACATTTTTCCTCCTTCTCGGAACGGGTTCGAGACTTCCTGCTTACTACCACTGTTTTTCCTCAACACACCTACAAACACACGGGCAACGCTGGGCACCCAGGTTAGTTTAATAAAAAACGAACTAATTATAAATCACAATCGACTCTTTTAGCGAGGATGTGGTTTTTGAATTAAGACTTAACATATAGTAAGAATTGAGGCTTACGGCAAAGTTAGGTATCAGTGCAAAATGTATTTTAATGCGTTTGGTAAAAGTTTATATATATATATATATATATATATATATATATATTGTTTTTTCTTATTTCTCTCCTGTTAAGTCAAAGTTATAAACTAAAGAAATGAAAACATCTTCGATATTGTAGTGCAACACAAATAATTCATGTTAGTGTTCATTTGTTATTTTTAGTAAAGAAATTCATGGTTGCCACTTATCGTTTCCTATTGAATTGTTTACATAGACGCTAGAAAAAAACAAAATGATAAATATAATTCCTCTATCATAAGAGAAAACGTAATAACGTAATTGTAAGATCTACTGATTTCTAATAAACCTCAGTCAGAAAGTGTTTCGAGATATGTGATAATACAAACCAGCAGTCTGTGGACGTAATTATTAATTATCCCTCTCGCTCTCAGTTTCTGCCTGTTTCTTTTTGCTTCTATATTTTCTTATTTTTATAGTAGTGAGTCAAAATGCTTGCAGTGCAATCAATGGCTTTGCTTTCTGGACAGACCCAGGTTTCATCCTGTATAATCAGTATTTTGAATATATTTGTACATCTTGTTGGCACATCTCTATATTCCTCTTTGAGCTCTCAACAAATTTTTGCTTCTGAAAACTTTTCAACAACCTGAGAATCCATCTAGCAAACACCCGATATATATATGATGAATTATCTTTTCCACAGACCATGTACTGATCTTGACATTTTTGAATATTTGGTGACAAGTCACGCGCCGATCTTCTAAAACTAAAGCTTCAACTTGATTGGCAGATGATTCGTCGATGGCAGAAGAGGAACGGCAACTACGTCTGAGAACTGTTTGCACATATTTGAATCCATGAGTCCGGTGTTTTAAAAGATCATATCATGCGGCTTTATTGCCATACGTGTCTTTATTTTATGCACAATCTCATGTCGTCTTCATCCTTCCACATATAAAAACTGGATAACTACACGACACTCAGCTAGCTCTATTTCAAAATTAATTTAGTTCAAACACTTGTAAATCTGAAACTACAATTTGTTTAGAACTTTATTTTGTCATATAACACATAGAGATATAAATCATTGCACCTGCAACATTTCAGCTAGATCAGACATTAGAAATTGGATCAGAGCCTGATTAATTATTGAACGATCCTCGTATGTTGTCTGATCCTTATATTTTGCTGGACATACATAAAGACAGACCTTATATAAAATGCGGTGTCACTTTATAATTAATTTATTTTACAAAGTGAATATGAATAATTTATTTCCTTTTTTAAAACCGTTTTCTTCTCATATTTTAAAACTGTAAATACTCGATGGCGTATTTAATTATTTTTATTCCAGTAATTATGCTTGCGTTACACATTTTTTTAAATTTTAGTCAGCTGATTAAATGTGGCCTAAAAATCCGGTGTTGATCAAATCCCAAGAAAAAAAACAGTCCTTATCACCCTGACGCATTTTGTGTTGATCAATTGGCAACGCCCATTCTCTTCTTAACCCACATTGATTTATCGGTTCGTAATGAACTTATTCTCTATCTATCCACACCCGACCACAAGCCATCTCTTTCTCTCTCTCTCTCTCTCTCTCCGCATTCCTCGATTTCTCTCACTCACTGTCCCTCTCCCTCTCTCCCTCTCTCCCTCTCTCTATGTATCTCTCTTTCACTTACTTTCTTCTCGTAACTAACGTCCTATTATTGTTGCGTCAACAAGGCCGTATTCGTAGAAATGTGTCACAAGAAAGGCCGGGGCTAAATTTACGCCTGCGTAATCAGCACATTTCGCACGTAATTTATGTGCCGAATTCCCCGCTAGCCTGTTCACCAATTGTTTAGCTTTTAGGCCCCACAAATAAAGACTCAGAAAAATAAGAAGGGCAAGACGACATTTAGTAACGTTAGTTTTTCAGCAGAAGTCTTTATTAGCCACAAAGAACTTAGAGGATCATTCGTGCGTGATTGTTGCAAAAATAAATCTATACGACATGAAACGCAGTAATATTCTTCTTCTTCTTCTTCTTCTTCTTCTTCTTCTTCTTGTTAGTATTATTATTATTATTATCATTGTTATTATTATTATTATTATTATTACTGTAATTATTATAATTATTATTATTATTATCATTATAATTACTATTATTATTATTATTATTATTATTATTATTGTTGTTATTATTATTATTGTTATTATTATTATTGTAATTATTATTATTATTGTAATTATTATTATTAATATTGTAATTATTATAATTATTATTATTGTAATTATTATAATTATTATTATTGTAATTATTATAATTATTAATGTTATTATTTTAATTTTTATTATTGTTATTGTAATTATTATTATTAATAGTATTAATATTATTATTGTTATTATTATAATTATTATTATTGTTATAATTATTATTATTATTGTTATTATTGTTATTATTATTAATGTTATTATCACTATTATTACTATTATTGTTATTATTATTTCTATTATTATTGTTATTATTATCACTATTAATGCTATCACTATTATTATTATTATTACCACCACTATTATTATCACTATTACTATTATCACTATTATTATCACTATTATTATTATCATTACTATTATTATTGTTATTATTATTGTTGTTATTATAATTCTTCTTATTGTTGTTGTTATTATCGTTATTATTATTAATACTATTATTATTAGTGTTATTATTATTAATGTTATTACCACTATTATTATTACTATTATTGTTATTATAATTACTATTATTAATATTATTGTTATTATTATTATTATTATCACTATTATTATTGTTATTATTTTGATTATCACTATTATTAATGTTATTATTATTATTATCATTATCGCAATAATAATACCAATATTATTATTTTTATTAATACTATTATCATTATTATTATTATTATTATTACTATTATTATAACTATTATTATTATCACTATTATTATCATTATTATTATTACTAATATTATAATTATTACTATTATTATAACTATTATTATTATCACTATTATTATCACTATTATTATTGTTGTTATTATTATTATTATTATTATTATTATTATTATTATTATTATTATTATTATGTGCGGATGTTTCATGTTTCTGTCTTTGTATACATTTTTCCGGTTGTCGGCAAAATCAGCGGCGGAGTTTAAAAAAATAGCAGAGGGAGGGAAAAAAGAGAAGCTTTTCTAACTGGAATTAGGATTTAAAAGTTGAATTCACGGTTAAACGAGGAATTGTCTTTCACATGTTGTGATGTTTTATGCTTCTGTTTTTGTGTAAATTTTCTGACCAAAAGCAACATCGGCAGAGGAGTTTAAAAGCAAGGCTGTATCAAAAGAGGAAAGATGGTGGGAGAGGATTTAAAAGTGTCAAAGATTGTGTTAGAACCGAGGCGATGTCGTTGAAGGAGCATGTGGTTAGAAGTGGGGAGTGGATGCTTAAGGTTGTGGCCAATGAAGTGGAGGTATGTGAGATCAAGGCTGATTATGTGAAACATATGGACAGAGAAAGGGCAGAGGGACTGGCTAGGAAGAAAATACATGGAAGGTTCTTCCAGTATAGAGCAGAAGTGGCAGATGAAAGATCATGGCAATGGCTTAGAGCTGGGTATCTGGCTAAGAGTACTGAAACTTTTGTTTGTGCAGCACAAGAGCAGGCATTAGGAACACGGTTGTTAAAAAAAGTGTTGCTAGGAGAGGAAATTGCTGCAGAATGCCGGATTTGTGGTAAGACCTCAGAATCAATTGCGCACCTTGCAGCAGGGTCTAGTGGACTGGCCCAGAGAGATTACCGCAAAAGACACGATCGCATGGGACTCAGGATATATTGGGAGATGTGTAATAGGGTTGGGGTGAAGTGTACTGGAAAATGGTTTGAGGAGGTGCCTGATGAAGTGAGAACAAGTCAGGATGGCAAGGTAGAGGTATACTGGGACAAAAGTGTCATAACGACCAACCAATTGGAACATAATCGTCCGGATTTGGTCGTCATTGACAAGGTCTCAAAAAACTGACAGATTGTGGACTTCTCAGTACCCTGGGACAGGAATGTGAGAGAGAAAGAGAATGAGAAGTGGAGCAATTGGAAATAAGGCGTATACACGGGGTTAAAACACAAATAATCTCGGTCGTAGTTGGTACACTAGGAGTAGTATCAAGTCGATTGGAAGGACAATTGAAAAAACTACAAATCCCCGATGTTTTAGGCGACCTTCAAACCTCTTCAATTATAGGTACCACCAACATCCTTAGGAAAACCTTTGAAGCTCCTGGTTTGAAGCCGGGATTAAGGAAAATCGTCTGGAAATGAATCCCATCTCTTTCCAGAGAGACGTTCATAAGCGAAAACAGAATTATTATTATCACTATAATTATCACTATTATTATTATTACTATTAATATTATTATTCTCACTATTATTAGTATCAGTATTATTATAATCACTGTTATTATAATTATTGGTATCACTATTATTATTATTATTATTATTATTATTCCTATTATTATTATTATTATTATTATTATTATTATTATTAGTAGTAGTAGTAGTAGTAGTAGTAGTAGTAAATCTGTATATTCTTATTATTATTATTATACATTGTATCTGATTCCCAAGTAGTTTAGCTGTTTCATAAGATCGCCAAGCTCACATATGATTATTATTGGGTCGATGGGAATTTACTTACTTCACAATCTAGCAGCCTTCACTCTCAGTTTCCGATATTTCTTATTCTTCTTGCCTGTTAAGTTGATGTCGTTTGGGTAAGCCGCATCAATCATTTGGCATTCATTGGCTTTTTTTTTTGTCCACAACTGCAATATCCGGTTTCCTGTCTGTTATCTCTTGGTCACACTGAATTATTTTTATTATTATTATTATTATTATTATTATTATTATTATTATTATTATTATTATTGTTATTATTATTATTATTATTAATGTTAGTATTATTATTATTTTTATTATTATTATCAATGTTATTATTATTATTATTTTTATTATTCTTATTATTATTAATATTATTATTATCATTATTATTATTAATGTAATTATTATCATCATCATCAGCATCATCATCATTTTTTTATTATCATCATTATTATTATTATTATCATCATAATCATCAATATTATTATCATCATTATTATTAAACTTATTATTATTATTATTATTATTATTATTATTATTATTAACTAGAAAATATCACACAGACCATTATCAAAGATTTCTCTTAGAACAACTGGTGGTGTTTTTTTGGAATCTTCTTGAGAACAAGCCTCCCCAGATTTTAGTACTCTCAAATACTTTTCATAACCTTTGAAAATGAATTTGCGTTATCGCTATATCCGTTGACCATTAATTTGATGATTAGCTGATAGCGACCATTGGCCTTCACTGGAATTTGGATGGTAATAAGCTTCTTCACAGTCCCAGTCGGTGTTGCCTTTACCAGTGGGGTGTATTGTTAGTCCTTTCTTCTCTCGCTCTTTCTATTTTCCTAAACTTTCTACGACTACTTAGTATGGTGTTATTTGATGTTCGCACTTTTGGGGGAGGTGGACAACTTACAGTTTCAGTTGTCTTATTTCCATGTGATGTCTATTCATGTTTTCCGACTAGCAGTTTGTATTTGTCCAGCCAGCGTCTGTAGCTAACGTATATTAGTTTCAGCATTCATGTGTTTTCCTTGCGACGCATTTCAGGATTTTATTATTATTATTATTATTATTATTATTATTATTATTATTATTATTATTATTATTTACTCACTAAGAGTAGTTATACAAGTTCTCTTTAAGAACAACTTGTGGCGTTTTCTGGAGTCTGAGTGACAATAAATCTCCCAATATTTCTGTATTCTCCACCTCTTTCAATAAGGGGTCATTGTTCTCTTGGAAATCATTCTGCGGAGGTCTAGCTAGTGCTTTCTCTCCTCGATCTTTCCATCTTCCTTGACCCTCGTCGCTTATTTGGTGTGGTGTTAGTTTTTGATAACATACTTACACACACACACACACACACACACACACACTCACAAACACACACACAAAAGAGAGAGAAAGGGGGAAGGTAGCGGCGCATGGGTTAACTTACAATTTACACTTTCAGTTTATATGATTCAATGTGATGCTCTTTCGCGTTTTACATCTGTTGAGTTTTCTGTATGTTCAGTTTGTGTATTAGTCTCCGCATCAAAGATTATTCCTTAATATTTATGGGAGAGAACTTGAATGCAGTTCTGCAGTTTGGGAATGGTGGTGACTATGGAACAATAATAAATTCCGCTCTTTTAATGCTGATCTTTTCATTTTCATAGCTTTTCAAGGTTTTTGATGTTGAGTTAACAAGGAAGCCAAATATTTAGAACGTGCCTTGTTTCGAGTCTTGATCATCTTCGTTATCTATAATATTAGCCTGGATGCCTGGCGTTGCCCGAGTGTTTGGAGCTGTGTGTTGAGCAAAAAATGTGGTAGTAAACAGGCAGGCTCGAACCCATACCGCGAGGGAGAAGAATGTGAAAAAAAAACAAAAAACCTATGTTTTTCTCGCAAAAATTTTCTATAGGAGCGACGGAGTTTTACGAGATCGGTATCGTTTTGAAGCTCGACCCCTTGGACGACAAGCATTGAAAAAATTAGCAACTTAGCTGAAAACATTAATTCGTTCACCCTCAACTGAACACTTCTCTAAAGGGCGGTGTTGCTTTTTTCACTGATATTTTCGAAAATCATCCCCTCTTTTCGATTGACTAGCCTTAATTTAAACCTTCGTCACTTCCGGTTTGACGATGGACGCAATAGCTGAGATGTCATTTTTTTCACTTTCTTTTCCTCTTCGCTGTACGGGTTATAGCCTCCCCGCCTATTACCACTTTTATTTTCCCAACATACACCTCCAAACACCCGGCCAACGCCGGCCACCCAGGCTAGTATCGTATAAATTCGAAGATGCTATTGTTAGCATTGGTTTACCGATATTTTTCCAGTCATAAGCCTTTTCCGAAACAGACTGCATACCTACAGAAGGGACCACGAGAAGGTTGCCTACGTCCTAAGTGAAAGTGTTTTTTGTGGTCGAACTGGATTTGAACTTGAAACACGCAGGTTGTCAGTCCGTATTGTTAACCATTTGGTCACGATCACCCTTCATCGAGTCTTGGTAAAGCAAGTAGACTGAATGCCTCCATTCAGTCCCGAAAGACAAAGGATACCCCTTGTAGGGGCGAAGGTTCCCCAATCCCCAATCACACCTCTCCTGGATCGACTCTGCGTGAGTCCAGTCGCAAAAAGTCCAGGACGACTGGAAACAATGCGTAGATAAGCAGGGAGCACATACAGCACTTGGTAGTCACAAATAGTCACGCATTAAGTACTGAGCGGTTGAACGTTGCTTAACTTCGGTGATCCAGCGGGTACAGGTGTGTCAACGTGATTATGCCGCATGAGTTGCAAGAAGCTGGCGACTAGACTAGGACAAGAAAATTAATTAAACAACAACATTATTCTGTTTACGCGTGTATTTCTTCTGCTTATTTTTTTTAAAAACACTACATTAAAATCATATCGAAGAAGAAAGATGGTTTGGTTTTCTCAACATTTGCTTCGATATAAACTATTCGTCGAGCAGACGCTGTTTCATAGATTATCCATTGTCTTGTTTGATAGAAAACGGGCCAATATTTTTTTCCGATAACTCAGCACATAATCAATTTGCCTGTTTTTCTTTTCTTTCTTTTTCCTAATAAATCAAGACGTAAGCAGATGCGTTTTCTTATAAGAAAGTGGTAGCCAGGGAGTAATTTATTTAGATGGAACATTGTTAAAAGAGGTATTTTTATAATAAAAAAATGAGATTTCACTATGCTTTCGTGTACTTCCAAAAAAGCTAGGAACGCTAAGAAGAAAAAGGAATAACGTAAAGAAAAAACAGAGAATGAAACAAAAAAGAAAAAGAAGAGAACGAAGAGAGAAAGAAAAAAATAAAGAAGAAGAAGAAAGAGATGGCAGAGAAGAAATCGAACAAGAGAAAGAAGAATAGGAAAATAGAGACAAACGAACACAAAGAATAAAAATAAAGTAAATAAGAAACGGGAGAATCAATAAACGAAAAATAATAAAATGGAGAAGGAAAAAAAAACGAAAAACAAAACTGAAGATAAAGAAAGCAAAAAAAAAAAGCAAAATAAAAATAAAAATAAATTAGAAAGAGAAGAAATAATAATGATATACGACAATTTAAAATCTAATATATAAAATGCTACATGCTTGTCTGTCTGTCTGTCTCTATATTTTCAAACTCTATCTCCTCTGAAACTAAAAGTCGCAGAGCAGCGCTTGGGGCCTCAAATGATTGGATTTTTTTACGAACAGTTCTTTTCTGGGTCTTTAGCCGGTTAGAATAGTTTAAAGTGCCAGAAATGTGCCAAAATTGAAAAAGAAATCGTTATGCATTTTGTACATTCATCGTAGTTTAGTGTAATTTTAATTTTTAATCGGTTAATATGCGTGTCAAATTGGTACAGTGGTAACGTCACCAGCTTTGAATGCTGCAGTTTTGCGTTCAGTTTCGATTCAAGCTGATGACACACAAATATTTTTTTTGATTTTTACTTTTCAAATAACGATTCTATAATAATATATACAAAATCTGCACTAATTAAAATATATTTAAGTGTATTTTGGAGCCGAGTGCCCCTAACTACTTAAAATTAAAATGCAAATAAAACAAAAAGTAGAAATGCAAAGAAAGGTTAGAAAGAGAAAATTATTACAAAAAAAAAACAAAAAAACGTGGGGTAGTTTCAAAAAGTATTGCATCCTAATTTTTTAATTTCATCTTTCTGTTGCAGATATTAACGATATATAACTCAACGAAAACAACCCTGTCATCGATGTGCTTGAGAAGCAAAAAATCCTAATTGAACTTCTAGCAAAAGTGCATTAGAATCGCTAAGCTGTGTAGAAAAATAAATCAGTGGACAGAAAAACTACTGATATCTGCATAAATCTTCAACTTTATGAGTTAAAATAGAATGCATTATTGTTGCGACGATCCTCGTATGATAAAGCGCGCCACTGAAACACGTTCATCGCTGGCAAATGTGTATTAAGAATCGTTATGGCTATATAGAGAACTCAATTTTGGAAGAAAAAAAAAGGGTGATCGATTTAATAGTACCACTTCTATCTTCGTAGATCTTTAACTTTTTTAGAAAGAGAAAATAAACAAATCAATCGATAGCTTCTGTAACCGTGATATCATTTACGTTATCTTGAATTTCTATATCGATCTGCAAATAATCGATACAGAACAAGTTACGCTGGTTTTGTGTGCGTGTATGAGTGATTAAGATTCGCGTGTGTACGTGTGTAAATATGAGTTCTCCCTTTCTTGTGCTACGATATCGGGCTGTCTGAAGATATCCACTTCCTGACGTTAATGCATCAAATATTGAGGATATTTTTTCTTTAACCTTTCTTAGCAAATGTCTATCAGGTATTTATTTATTTATAAATTTATTTATTTATTTATTTATTTATTTGTTTATTTATTTGTTTATTTATGTATTCATTTATTTGTTTTTTATTTATTTATTCATGTATTTATTCATTTATTTATTTATTAATGTATTTATTTATTTGTTTATTCATTTATTTATTTGTTTATTTATTTATTTATTTATTCATTTATTTAATCATTTATTTATGTATTTATTTGTTTATTTATTTATTTGTTTATTTATTTATTCATTTATTTATTCATTTATCTATTTATTTATTTGTTTGTTTATTTATTTATTTGTTTGTTTATTTATTTATTTGTTTATTTTTTTATTTATATATTTATTTATTTACTTGTTCATTTATTTATTTATTTATTTATTTGTTTATTTATTTGTTCATTTGATTATTTGTTTATTTATTTATTTGTTTATTTGTTTATTTATTTATTTATTTGTTTATTTATTTATTTGTTTATGTATTTATTTAGTAATTTATTTATTCATTTATTTATTTGTTAATTTGTTTATTTATATATTCATTAATTAATTTATTTATTTGTTTGTTTATTTATTTATTTATTTGTTTATTTATTCATTTATTGATTTGTTTATTCATTTATTCATTTGTTTTTATTTATTTATTTATTTGTTTATTTATTTATTTGTTTATTTATTTGTTTATTTATTTATGTGTTTGTTTATTCATTCATTCATTTATTTATTTGTTTATTTATTTATTTGTTTATTTATTTATTTGTTTATTTGTTTATTTATTTATTTGTTTATTTATTTGTTTATTTATTTTATTTGTTTATTTATTTATTTGTTTATTTGTTTATTTATTCGTTTATTTGTTTATTTATTTATTTATTTGTTTATTTATTTATTTATTTGTTTATTTATTTATTTGCGGACTATTATCCTCATCTTCCTAGCTGTTGTTATTTCACAACGTTTTGGCCTACTATATCCCCTGGCCGTCGTAAGGTGAGAAAACCGCGCCGGGATAGGAATGCGGGGTCTCTTAATTGTATCATCAGTAATTACTGCCTGAGGTTTTGGGGGCTGGGCATGAATCTCAAAGACCATATGTGGAGCCAACCCCACATATAAGACCATTGCTCTTGTAGCAATCACTTATTGGTCAATATAGGGGAAACCCTTCATACCAATTGTCACTATCCATTTCCCTCTCGGGGGAACTGGTCCCTCTCCCCTTCGCTCTCCACATTAAAAACGGCCTTGTGCCTAATTTGCTCAGTGAGGAAACAAATAAATAACCAGTAATTACTGCCTTCCATAGTTGCTGTTGTATCAACACGTTTTTGCCAACTAACAACCTCTGGCCGGCTTTGGGTAGGATTGAAACTGCTATCTTCAGACAATGCTCACCTGGAACCATAGAGATTCAACGTTTGCATCATCTGCAACATGGTGAAACGAAAACAACTAAGGATAAAGTTAAAGGACTCATCATTAGTATCCCATCGTGGTTAACCACCTGAAGAAGGCCAGAAGATTAGTTGGGCGAAAGGTTGTGAAACCACAAATAAAAGATAAAGATAAGAATAAATAAATATATCAATTACTGATCTCTAATTATAAATTAATCTAATATTAATCCAATAATAAATCTAATAATAATTACTCTAATAATAATAATAATAATAATAATAATAATAATAATAATAATAATAATAATTAATCTAATAATAATAATTAATCTAATAATAATAATTAATCTAATAATAATAATCCAATAATAAATCTAATAATAATAATAAATCTAATAATAATAATAATGATAATAATAATAATAATAATAATAATAATAATAATAATAATAATAATAATAATACAATAATAATAATATAATGATTAATCTAATAATAATAATAATAATCTAATAATAATAATCTAATTAATTAATTAAGTAATGAAATAAGTAATCTAATAATAATAATAATAATAATAATAATAATAATCCAATAATAATAATATAATAATTAATCTAATAATAATAATCTAATAATAATAATCTAATTAATTAATTAAGTAATGTAATAAGTAATCTAATAATAATAATCTATATAAATTACTGATCTCTAAAGGATTCAAATAATAAAAAAATATACTCAATCATATTCTTTAAAAAAAAACATCAAAAACAATTTACCTCAATAAAACAAACTGTATCCCATATAAATACTTAAATATATAAAATATTGAAGCAATAAAACTTTCTTTTTCAAATGCACTGAATGAATTTTAAATTACCCGAAAAACGATGAAATACCGTAAAAAATAAATGTAAACTCCATGGATAAATATTTGATAATATCATAGACTTGAAGCATAATCATTTAAACTTTCGACTTGTTATGCCGTAAAAAGAAAAGAAAAAAAGCCTTCTGAATAAATATGTGAAAATATAAAGAACTAGCAGTTTAGTCCGGCTTTACTCAAGCCCTATGTACTGTTCATAAAATATATACATGTTTATATCTTTACTGTGTTTATGTCGTATTTGATTTAATGTAAGAATTAAAAAGTCTTTCGGAAAAAACGAAAAGTTTTTTACCGATTTTTGATGGACCCATCGGTCTTCTTCAGTATATATATATATATATATATATATATATATATATATATATATACACACATATATATATATATATATATATATATATATATATATATATATATATATATACGGCACAATCACTTTGACACCGGTTCTCGCCAGAATATATATATATATATATATATATATATATATATATATATATATATATATATATATACTAAAAAGTTTGACTCATGTCCAGGAAACCTACATCTAAAATTTAAAGTGTTTAGACCTAAATTGACGGAGAAGTATTGTAGAGTCTGCAAAGGCCAAGTCTTTCAACTTTGACATCTTGGAGGCCAAATTTTCTCCCAAAATCTTATTTAAAAGCTTGCTGCACGTCTGACTACCTTTTATATGTAAAGCGTCAAATGATTAGACACAAGATTGGCAGATTAATTTGCTAGAGAATGCAAAGGTGAAATCTTTAGAACTTTTCCCCCTTGGCAGCCAAATTTTCAGACAAAAACCGATTAAAAAGTTTGCCTATGTCTGAATACACTTTATGTAAAATTTCAAATGTTTAGACCAAAAATTGACTGAGTAATTTGCTAAGACCGCAGATGTCAATTTTTTTTATTCTTGACCCTAATTTTGACCCCTTGACCCCTTTGCTTTGGGCTCATATCAAGTTAAAAAGTTTGATTCATGTCCAAGTAACCTACATCTCAAATTCTAAATGTTTAGACCCAAAATTGGCGGAGGAGTTTCGTAGAGTTTTCAAATGTCAAATTGTCGAAGTTTGGCCGCTTGACAGCCGAATCTCTGGCCAAAAACCGATTAAGTATATTTTCCAAAATACCCCTTATGTCAAATCTCGAGTCTGTAGACTGAAAAATGACAAAGTAGTTTAGTAATGAAATGTACACACACATACACACACATACACACATACATTTTCACTTTTACAGATATATAGATTTGGAGGATATATAGATTTGGAGGATATATAGATTTGGAGGATAAACATGTTTGCAATAAATTACCACATATTACAGTAAATAATCAGAAAAGGGTTGATTTACCGTAAGGTAAAATAGCCAAACCTGTTTCTGTCTATGTATGCGTCTCTCTCTCCCACTCTCTCTCTTTCTCTCTCTTTCTTTCTCTCTCTCTCTCTCTCTATCTATCTATATATATATATGTGTGTGTGTGTGTGTGTGTGTGTGTGTGAGTGTGTGTGTGTATATGTGTGTATGTATATATATATATATATATATATATATATATATATGTATCCGCTAGTGTATCCGTGTGTACATAGATGCACACATACATACATATACATATAACTTCCTCTACGTAAATCTGTATTACCATATAAAACTTCTAAACACGACAAAATTCAAGACTGTTTTAGGTGGATTTCAACGGAATAGGTGTCGGTCGTTTATTGAAGCAATGGACTCACCCAGTGGCATTAGCTCCTCGGCCAGCATACCAACACTCTAGTTTCACGACAAATGCTATTTAGGAGCGACGGGTGGGTCTGAAGGGTGGGTGGATCGCAAAACGTGTAACGTACCCATGAATAAAGCCGGGCCAAAGGGGTCCATACAATATATGTAAATAAGGAACACCTGTGTGCCGTTGTTGTTTTGTTAATCCTGTTTTTCGCCCCCAACACCGTGTGCACCGTGTAAATGGAGTTTGTTATCGCGCGTTTTTTCTTACAAAACGGAAAGTACGCAGGCACCTCTCTTAAACGACAGATATTTGATTTTTTTAGTGCAACATGGACGTACTAACTGAGAATAGAAGCAACGGTGTTAAAGGCGTGTGATTAATAGGTAAATGATACTAGTAGGGAAGATCGGCGTTGCCAGGGAGCTAACACCTCAATCTCTATAGTTTGGAATGCAATTTTATAGCATACTGTTTCAGATTATTTCATTTCTTTAGTTTTGTTTGATAAGAAATTAGATGTCAGTTTCGAGTAACAAATCGTATATGTATTTCGTAAGAATATTCTTAATATTCCTAGGTAAAGAGTGTGATACAGAACGTTCCCTCTGTGAATCTTATTTGCATTTTATATATTTATAGCTTCATTAACATTTCTTAAAAGGTTTATAATCCTTTAAAAGTTTGAATATTGAATAGAGTAGTACATTGTATTTCAGAAACTTATATCAATCGATCTGAACTATAATAGCTTTTATTAATCGTGACACACACGTACATACACCTATACATACACACACACATATATATATATATATATATATGGGTGTGTGTGTGTGTGTAAAAAAGGCTCCTTCAGTTTTTGAAAAATTATGAATACCCACGAAGAGGTGCCTGAAGGAGGTGTGCGCAATTTCATACCGCACCTCTCTTTAGTTGACATTGTTAAAACCCAGTGGCAAGTGAAGTGTATGCACAAGACGACTGGAAACAAACGCCGAGATAAGCGAAGAGCACACACAATTTAAATATATGATCTTGGGTTTTTATGGTTGTTTTTCTTTTATGATGGCGACACACACACACACACGCACACACACCGACGTTTGAGATTTATTTAATAGGTTTTCAAAGTCCTTTCAGTGCATTTCGTTCGTCAATATTCTACAAGCTTATTACAGAAATTATGTTGAAGCATAAATTATTGATAAGCTCTCTATATATATTTATTTATTCATTTAATTATCTATTTTATTCCTTGTTTTTTGATCTGTTCATTTGTTACCTAATATATATTTGTCTATACTTTTTGGAGAATTTCGTTCCCAAACCCCTCAAGTTATCGTTTGGGAATTATTATATGGTTGCTTTCCTGGTGTAACCCTGCTTGACGATAATACTTCTAGGTATATATCAACATTCCAATTTCAAGCGTGCTAGACGCATTATAATTTTAGTTCATCCTTATTTAGTATGCAAAGTGCACTCACCTTTATCCGGTTGGTGGCATATTGTGTTTCAGTTCGTTTAGTTTATTATTAAACGGTAGCGCTTGAAATGATGTTAAGGTGTATATTTCCTTTATTTAGCTTATTTATGCTAGCCTATTCTTTGACGCCTTTGGGAAGTACATTTATTAATGGAAGGTGTGTCGGTTTTTAGTAAGTATAATTATTAATTTTTGGTGTATTGGGACACATTTTGTATCCTTTAAACTCTTCCCTTGGTGTATTTATTAATTAATTGATTAATACATTGAAAGTAAGGCTTTATGGATTATTACTTAAATATTACTACAATATCGCTCCTTTTTTGGTCTGATCACATGGTCCATTTCAATTAGGATTCCACTGAAAAATGCATGCACATATGTAACCAATAATGTTTGTATAAGAAACAGACTACATACCATTTCTGTCCTCCATTGAGCACTCTTTAATAATCTCGTGTGTTTCATTGGATGTACATCTAAGAAAACAATTTATAAAACCCTTATACATAATGATTTCTACTTCTTGACAACAATCTCCTCAGTTAAGTGTTGTGCGTTTGTCTGCAAAAAGGTGACTTTTTAATCCAGCTTTTGCCCTACGTGAAAGTAGACATATCTGATATATATCAAAAAATCCTTATTCTAAAGGTGATCGCATGATGATATTGTGAATCCTCGAATGTCGTATCAGACCACTTTTAAATTTGCAGATAGGGCAACAAATATGAAAACTTAGCGTTGCCCGATGTATGCAAAAGACTCCTCATAAGACTATTGTTCTTGTCATTGATTGTATGATTTAAGAAGCTTAACAAACCCTGCGTGAAATCACACGCACGCACACACACGCACACACACACGCACACACACATGTATATATATAAAATAAAATAAAAATTACAATTAAATTTACCAAAATGATTCAAGATGGTAAAAATAAAGTATAATATAAATATTGAAGAATCAATATTTATAAAGTTATCTCAGCAGATATAAAAGCTCGATAAAACAAAATAGGAGATAGAGCTTATAATACAATGCGCCTTTTAACATTTCCCGTCTGGATCATCTTGACATTTGTTTTTCTATTTTATATTTAATTCTATCACCATTTTTTCCTCTTCTTATTCCCTGATCTTTCTTATATATATTTATGTCTCGACAGTAGTGTGAAAAGCATATCTTATATTTCTTTTATTAATATTATTTTACATAAATTTGTGAATTATTCCATGGATTTCGGCCTTTGAATTATTTTGGACTAACTTCCGATTACGGGATTTCCTTGGATTTTACTTGTGCAAATGGAAATTCAATTAACTTTCTTGAAGTTATATTTTTGGATTTTACCGTCTTTTGATTATTTATCTTTCATCAGACTATCTATGAACGTGTAATCACCTTTTTCCTCACCATATTCCCTCTGCCTCACTTTTTTGTTATCAAGTAAGATCTTTGACTTACTTGTTGTTTCATCAAATACTTTTGTATGCAAAATCCGATCCCGCATTTTGCTAATTCCTACCCTCTGATGAGAAGGAAAGTATTTCTTCGAAACTCCGCGAATTAAGGACTATCCACTAATCAAATGTCTCCTTTTCAGATTAAATGTGTTTTTAACTCTTTTTCAAAGTGTTTTTTAACATCTGATTGGAAATTTTACAAACAGCTACAATAATGAATATTTTTCCCTAGCAGTGCAGTAGTCCAAAGAGAAGTCTGCCCCTAGTCAACTGCGACCTAATAGTAAGAAAAGAGAAATCCAAAATATGAACCTTTATCATCGGCTTAAAAAGGAAAAGTGATTTCAAGCGGGGTAATATATATATATATATATATATATATATATATATATATATATATATATTTAAAGGAGATTAGAACAATAGTCTAAAGAGCTGAGTGTATTTTAATGTAACAGTGAAATTACTAGTTTAATTAAAATACAGGAAATAGAAAGTGCTCGTTGTAATTTAGATATATAATAAGCTCGATAGTTAAATGTCCTAGAGCTAATTCAATATTAAGTAATGTGATTTATAATTTAAAATTTAAAAATCAAATTTAAATTAAATTAAAAATCAGTTTCATAAGAAGGAACAACAACAAAATTAATTATCTGTACGATCGTTTCGGAAAACAATGCTTTTTATTGTGGTATACATCAAGTTATGTAGAATAATTATATGTAGTTTTTTGGTAAGCAAGGTCTCCTCATCAGCAAATTTAGGAGGGTTTTTATTGAATTTAAAAGACACCATAAATAAACCTAGCATTAAAAGTAAGGCAGACGAATCTGAAAAATTGAAATAAAAGGTCTGGATTTAAAATTTATAAGAAAATTAATATGGGTTAGAGATAGAAATAAGTAGAGAAAAATATATATTTTTGAGTTTACATAATAAATTTGCTTTCAAAATATATAGAGATATTTACCTTTTAATTTTTCTCTTTTTGAAATCAGGAACTGTGGTTAAATTATTCATTTAGATGTTTGCTATAGCTTTTTATCTTATTGAATGATGAATTTTAAAAAGGGGGACACTCGTGCAATAAATTGTTTCCGTTAGCGTATTTTTGATTTAAAGACGCTGCGGTTTATATATAGAGATAATATTTTTATTACAAGTTTAAAGGGGAGATAATTGTCATGTGTTCTTGACTTTATTTATTATATATTTTACGGGTCTAAGGGAGGTAATTAGTCTAACTTAATTTATTAAAAAAAATAATAATAATAATTGTAATCTATTTTTACTAATAAGTAATTTTTAATGATTTAAGGTGGTTTATATTTATTAAATTTAAACCAACGTTTGTGACTACATGTCAGAAGCTCCTGTCTTGAATTTAATAGTTTGGTTGTACTTTTTATATCTTCATATTTTAAAATTTTTAGGGTCTCTTTTGTACATAGTGCACAAAATTTATCTCCTGGTTTATATGATTTGCAAGTCTCAATTATTTGCCATTTTAAGTTGAAAAAAATATTGCTGTTTTTTAGTTGCCAAATATAGTTGGATAGAGTAGTTTGATTTGACAGAGAGTTATTTTTAAAAGAATGTTTGTGCGTTGAAATTCTATGTTTTATTAGGCCAGATGTGGAACCAATATATATTACCTCTTGATTGTTGTGATTATTTTCCGTTAGGTCTATTGTTGGATTATTATGTGGTGGGTTGATTAGTAATTGATCGGTAGATTGATTTAAGTTTGTGTTATTATTTAATCTGGTAGTTGAGTTATGGCTGTTAATAGGTTCATGTAGATTTGGAGTTTTTGATACTGTGCAGCTATAGATAACATTTTTAATTTTACATGAGCCTTGTAGGGGACATTTATTTTTTCTTCTACAGTTACAGTCCGATGTATTTTGTATAGTTGCATTTTGTAGTTTATTAATTTTCTTATTATTAGAGCTAATTATTTTCTGATGAAGGTTAGGCATAGTAGAGTAAGAGACTTTAATTGTGTTCTTATTGAAAATTTTATTATATCTATGGGGGGCTTTAAAGTTCTTATCTAATATTTTAAAAAATTCTCTGGCTATGTTTGTTTCTAGGTTTTTGGAATATGGGGGGGGTTGAACCATAGGATCTCCTTGTGTCTATTCTTACGTTTACGGGTTTTGGTTTGCTGTTTATTTGTATTATTATTATCTAATATTTGTAGTTTGGTTTTATCTATTTTTGTCTCTTGGTTATTTTTCTTAACTCGTATACGGGAAGACATTGCGTTATTATATGTTATTACGCTCTTAATAGGTTTATTTTCAATGCAGTTTATGTTTCTATCATTTTCATTTATGAATTTAATTTGTGAATTATATCCAGAGTTTTTAAGGGCCTCATTATAGTATTTTTCATTTTTGGTAAATATGGATTTAGTAGAAGACAGTCTAGAAATTCTTAAAGCGATATTGGGAACTATTGATTTTAATATTGATTTAGGGTGTTTTGATTGATTGTGGACATATAGAAGTGATTGGTTAGGTTTATGATATGGTTCAAAGGTAGAATTCTCAAGATTTAAGGTTATGTCTAAGAAATTAACAATTTTTTTATTAGGGTCGATTTTTATACTAAGTCCATAATTTTTAAATAATTTATGTAGAGCTTTAATTGCTTTTTCATAATTTTTATTAGTAGAATTAGTTATGAAAAGTGCATCATCTCTATATAGCCCTCCTTCAAGTTTGAATTGTTTATGGAGTATACAATGTATTTCATTTAAAAGGAAAAGGCCAACTAGATCAGTGACCTGAGTCGAGTCCGTCGATCCCATTAAAATGTTGAAGTGGTTAGGGGTATTTTTCCTTCTCCAATATTTATTATCAAATGTTATTAAAGACTGTCTAGCTATAAGTATTAGTTTAATTTCGTCTTGAGTTATATTAGTTAATTTTCGTGCCATTAATAGAGATTTATTAAGTAGGATAGGTGATATAGATTGGTAATATGATTCAATGTCAAAAGAAAGAAATTTAATATTATTTTTATTTTGAATATTAGAAAACCAGTCGATTACTTGTTTGGAAGATTGCCATAGTGGGTATTTTATTATGGATTTAATTTTGGGGATAATTCTATCTAATATGTTTTTACTAACCAGTCCTATATCTGATTTCGAGGGGCAAATGAGTCTAATAGTAGGGTTAATATTAAAGCTGTGTTTGTGGTCTTTTAAAGTAAATCTCGGGGTACCTGGTACCGTTATTTCTGTGTATTTATCTATTTTAAGTTTAGTTAAATGTTTTTTGCATCATTATTTATTTTATTTAGTGCTGATTTATTTGTAGTTTTACAATTTTTATTAAGTTCTTTATATATTAGATTTTTATATTGTATATAGTCCATTGTGTAGAAATTTCCAGTTTTATCTGGCGGTACTATGAGTTAATTTTGGTGGCTTGTAGAAATAGATTTTGAAAATTTATTTTTTTTTAAGTGTTGGAGTGATATATTTTTTATTTTTCTTAAATTTAATATTTTTAATCAGGTTGATTAAGTCATTTTCAAAATTTTCAGTGTCTATGTTTCTCTTAGGGTTTTTGTATGTTTTTAGTCTGTAGTATTTCGCTGCTTTTCTTTCTTCATTGTCTTGTCTGAGGATGGTTTCTTTTATTTCTCCAGGTTGGTGGTGTATTGGTTCTGTGGTTTCATTTTGGTAATTATCAAAATGGTAGGCTTTCCATCTCAAGTTCTTTATAAATATATTTATACTTGTAATTAAGCTGGTTATAAAGGTGTCTTTAGGGGGTATGGGGATGCATTTGGTTGATAATTGCAAGTCCTTCTTATGAAACATATCTACAATTACGTATATAAACTCGACCTGTTATAGGGAGCTAATAATTTAAAGGAGATTAGAACAATAGTCTAAAGAGCTGAGTGTATTTTAATGTAACAGTGAAATTACTAGTTTAATTAAAATACAGCAAATAGAAAGTGCTCGTTGTAATTTAGATATATAATAAGCTCGATAGTTAAATGTCCTAGAGCTAATTCAATATTAAGTAATGTGATTTATAATTAAAATTTAAAAATCAAATTGAATTTTAATTTAATTTAAATTTGATTTTTAAATTTTAAATTATAAATCACATTACTTAATATATATATATATATATATATATATATATATATATATATATATATTAAATATGATATTTTAATTTCTAATAAAATGTTTTAGCGGAGAGGGACGTTGTTGCCCTGTCGTAAGATTCGCTTAAAATCGTATTTTTATTTATTGAAATAAAAGTTGTGACTTGGCTGCCATCAACTAAAATTGCAACCAAAAGACAGTGAGTCGTAAAATAATGCATAGAAGAAATAGAGGGGGTGGTAAGTACACTTTAATTTGAAAAACAAAAGATACGGTTAAAAACAGGAAATATAAAACGGAAGAAATCACGAAAAACGAAACGCGATTGTTAAAAAATTAAAAATAAACGTTTTTTATACTTATCGTGTTTAAATAGGATAAAAAATAAATATACTTATCGTGTTATTAAAATAAATGACGTTTGCGAACTCACAAAAGATAAGACCCTTAGCGAGCACGTTATCGACCGGACTATGATGACACAAACGCAATGACTAAATTGGAAATTAAAAGACGTTTCAATTATACCAGTCATCATAGGAGCAACTGGGCTTATGAAAAAGAACTTTAAAAAGTACATAGCAAGCATACCGTGTGAACCAAGTGCAAGTGAAATACAAACGATTGCACTGAAAGGGACGGCTAGAATCCTGAAAAGATCTCTTGGTTGGACTCACTAAAATAGGGGTTAATGTCAGACATCTGGTTGGATGTCCCATCCCCTAGAAGAAAAAGTTTAAGAAAAATGAAAAAAAAAAAGAGTTAATTTAACTTTTTCCTTACCGAAACAACCAAACGAAGGTTCGCGCATGCACGGTCTGCAAACAGCGCTTAAAAAACAAACAAAAAAAAATGAACACCGACAACTCGACATTTCTACACGAAATTATTGACGATTTTTTCAATTCTGCTATATTATGTGTCCGACAGATCGCTCATTAGAAGGTCGATGCGGTAACGATGCGGATGACAACATTTTTAGCAGGCATACAAACACACATGCACACACACATACATACACAAACACAAACACACACACACACACACACACCACACACACACACTGACGTTTGAGATTTATTTAATAGGTTTTTAAAGTCCTTTCAGTGAATGTCGTTTGTTAATCTTCTACAAGCTTATTACAGAAATTATGTTGTAGCATGAATCACTTTGTTTTTTTATTGTTTTCAACGTCAATAATTAATGGTTAATCCACTTGTGAAATATTTTGCAATCAAGTAAAAAAAGAATGATATTTTGCAATCAAGTAAAACAAAGAATGATATTTTGCAATCAAGTAAAACAACGAATGATATTTTGCAATTAAGTAAAACAAAAAATGATATTTTGTAATCAAGTAAAATAAAGAATGATATTTTGCAATTAAGTAGAACAAACAATAATATTTTGCAATCAAGTAAAAAAAATAATATTTTGCAATCAAGTAAAACAAAGAATGATATTTTGCAATCAAGTAAAAAAAATAATACCTTGCAATCAAGTAAAACAAAGAATAATATTTTGCAATCAAGTAAAATAAAGAATGATATTTATCAATCTAGGAAAACAAGGAATTATAATTTGAAATCAAGTAAAACAAAGAATGATATTTTGCAATCAAGTAAAACAAAGAATACTATTTTGCAATCAAGTAAAACAAAGAATAATATTTTGGAATCAAGTAAAAAAAGAATGATATTTGCAATACAGTAAAATAAAGAATGATATTTTGTAATCAGGAAAAAACTAATAATATTTTGCAATCAAATAAAACAAAGAATGATAGTTTGAAATCAAGTAAAAAAAAAGATTAATATTTTGCAATCAAGTAAAACAAGAATGATATTTTGCAATCAAGTAAAACTAAGAATAGTATTTTACAATCATGTAAAACAAAGAATAATATATTTCAATCAAGTAAAACAAAGAATAATATCTTGCAATCAAGTAAAACAAAGAATAATATTTTGCAATCATGTAAAACAAAGAATAATATTTTTCAATCAAGTAAAACAAAGAATAATATTTTTACAATCATGTAAAACAAAGAATAATATTTTTCAATCAAGTAAAACAAAGAATAATATTTTGCAAGCAAGTAAAACAAAGAATAGTATTTTGCAATCAAATAAAACAAAAAAATAATATTTTTCAATCAAGTAAAACAAAGAATAATATTTTGCAATCAATTAAAACAAACAATGCTCTTATTATAATATACGTATGAGAACATGCAATGGTTTCCATATTCACTCACATTCAGCAAAACACTGGCACGAAAAAAATATGATGTTGAACTACTGGAGCTATTCTCATCTCCATATAGACCCGCTTAACAGTTTCGGGTAGACATATTTTCTTTACATTTGCATGTGTTTGTGCATTAATAGATTGGAAAACCCTTGCGTTATGGACAAAGTGAGAGGAAGAGGGGGAAATTGCAAATGCTATAGTAAGTGATAGGGTATGTATGAAAAGGTCAAAACCTACACGACCCCAATAGACGCCATTCAAAATGCACCAATAAAATGTTTGTGGTGGAAACATCGATAATGGTTGAGTCGATGAAAATCAGCGTATGGGCGGGTCTTCTCGGTTTCCAAGGCAACAGGCAAAACATTGATTGATTTGATTGCATTTCACAAACCGCCCTGATCTTTATGTCAGGGCAAAGCTAGCGAGCAATCAATTACGGGCGTGGTCAGCGGACTGCTTGTTTTTTTGTACACACGAAAATGTATGTTCATATGTATATATGTATAATTATAAATTATATATATATATATATAACTATAAATTATATATATATATATAATTATAAATCATATATATATATAATTATAAATTATATACTTATATATTATATATATAATTTAAATTTATATATATATATATATACGTATATATATATATATATATATATATATATATATATAATTATAAAGAATTAATTTTATACTTAGGAGACATTATTTTGCAAGAAGTGACTATTGCCGCTGATAAAAGGATTCGTACCCTGCCATTAAATTAAATTCATTCGATTAGCGGAGAATGTTAACCTTAGGCCACCGTCAACCACTACGAGAATAAAAGAGAATTTTACATTTATGGAGCCAGCTACATGTCTAAATATATTAACGATCTATAAAGTATCGAGCGACCGGAAATCACGATGTCGCATAAATATACATATATATATATATATATATGTATATATATATATATATATATATATATATATATATACACATATATATATACATATATATATACATATATACATATATATATATATATATATATATATATATATATATATATATACACTCTATATCTGTGCCTAAATCAAAACGCGGATTCCATGAACAAAGCTTCTTTCTTAGAACTGCACGCCTGTGGAACTCTGTTCCGTCTGCCTGCTTCCCTCCGGACTACAACTTGGATGTCTTCAAGTCCAATGTTAACAAATTTCTAATGAACCGCCCCTTAATTAAACACTTTATCAAATCTCCACATTAATGTACTTGCAATAACCCTTATCCTTGAGTGGCTTCCGGGCCTTGATAAGTGGTGATCACTGTGTAAAACAAAATATATATATAATCTTTTAAAATATAATTTTCCACTGACACGTGTTTCGTCGTCTACGACTCATCAGAGTGGCTATAGCTAGCGAGATTCGAAATCGGGACCCCAAGGTAATGAGCCCGACCTCTTTTTCCGCTGGCCCATATATATATATATATTTATAAACACCGTTATTGAGAGTGCTCAATAATAAGCATCAAATATGTAGTTTCTTGATATAGAACAATTAACATGGTCATGACACTGGACAGGCTAACTTTTGGAACAAGTGGTGGTTAAGACCACAAATCATCATCAGACAACATAATAAAATTTATATAAGAACATTCGAAAACCTGAAAATGTTGAGAAATGATAAAATCATTTTTATTTACATTTTTTGTTGTTATTAAATTCCGAATTTTCGCCAATAATCTGGCTTTATCAAGTAGATGTAAGTTCGATTAAGTCTTGCTTTCCTCTTCTTCATAATGATGTAATAAGAGGTCGAAAATATCTCATTTAAATTCATTAAAAATATGTTTTCTAAAATGTGTGACTTTTCATTGCTATGATAAAAAAATTGTTTTCCATTGTAGAAGTCTGGTTCTTAAAATTAAGACTTAGAACCGGACTTATTCAGTGGAAGTGCCTTTGTACTTCCTGTAATTTTTTAAATAGTTGGCTATATCAAGTAGATCTCTATACTTTTATTTTGCACATTTATTATGCTTTTTGCAAATATATATTTCCTTTTTATTCTTTTTTTTTTTGTTTTTCTGCTTACGCTTATTTGGCCTTATTCCTTTCTTATGTTCTCACCAACGTGGTTTTTACACCTTTACATATTTAGAGAATGTAATTACAATATGAATAGAAATTTAATAAATCATTTTTCACATGACAGTATTTTCACACGAGAGTATATCGAGCGAATTATTATTCCGATTCAAAACCTGGACATATTTTGCTATCATTCGCAACAATTGGACATCGATATTGCAACTAATATTAATTGAATAAAGTATATCGTTTAAATTTTGTTTTAATTTTACGATGTTTGCAAGTGTTACAATTTTTTGGAAGTCGCTTGTTTTACACCAAAATAGAAAGCATTTTAAAGGTAAATTTATAAACACACATGCGCATATTAATTGCATATGCAATGATTAATACGCACGCATATATATACTATATTTGTAGTCATCGACATACAGTCCTGTTTCGTTGTATTACAACTCATCAGTGCCGCTAGACTAGCATCTCTCTCAAGCCAAGGATTGAACATAGAACCGTCGTGTTGACAGTCGGCAGTTCTCCCACTCGACCACAGAAGGGACGCCGGCAAATAACTCGTCGGAATGTCTATCCTCCACCAATTCTGCAATGCTCAAATCGCCTGTTTGTAAACAAACAAGCAACCAGCTTCGCATTTTTCAGCCAATCAAGTAGCGGATGAGATTATTTACCACAGTGCTCTACCCAAAGAGGGGGGGGTTAAAATATATTTGTAGTCATCGACATACAGTCCTGTTTCGTTGTATACATATATATATATATGTGTATATATATATATATATATATATATATATATATATACTGACCTTGATTAACTGTAGACTAAAACTTTAAGCTATGGTTTCAAATGATCTGAAATAACAGCAAGGGGAGACTTGATTCCAAATATTTCTTATATGTAATATCTCTCCTCTTTTGGAAATAAGGTACAATTATGAATATCTCTAATATCAAATAATCCTTATACATTGTGAAGTTTATATTATGTATGAAAATCAAATAGGGAGATATATAACGCATGAGGAGCATTTGAAATCATTTCTCCTCATTCTAATATTTCAAATCAGTTGTAAATATAACGGCAAGATTTAATCTCCCCTCCATCAAAGCCAGATGTTTTGAGTAAATTTCAGATATTTTATAATTCATATTCAAAATTAGGAAAATAAATGACTATGATTGAAATATTTCATGGCTGTAAAAAAGTGACAAAATAGGCTCTAGATAATGCATGATGCCCTTAATGTGGGACTTTCAGAATCAATGTCACATTAGCAACTATACAATTCAGGTTAATAGCTTTCTAACGAGCCTTCATTTGTTAAATTCTGATAAACAGTCGATGAGATTTGGAACTTATAAAATTGCTAAAAAGATGGTATATGCCTCTCTCTCTCTCTCTCTCTCTATATATATATATATATATATATATATATATATATAGTCTTATTTCCGAATTATACTGTGTATATATATAATTCACTAATCGTTCATATACCAATAACATTTTTGTATATATATATATATATATATATATATATATATATATATATATGTGTGTGTGTGTGTGTGTGTGTGTGTATGTGTGTGTGGATATATCTATACTCGTAACCAAATTGAAAATTGAAATGCCCCTATTCGTTCTTTGGAACGAATAGGGGCATTTCAATTTTTATTAATTTATTTTATTAATTTATTTATTGCGGACTATTATCCTCATCTTTCTTAGTTGTTGTTTCACGACGTTTCGGTCAACGATTCCTCTGGCCTCTGTCAGGTGGTAACCGCGGCAAAATAGGAACCCATCCATAGTTGTTGTCGTCTCATGTCTGGCTTTCGGAAGGATTGAACCCGTTATCTTCAGCCAATTCTCACCTCCAAGCGTAGAGATTCAACGTCTCTATCTATTGCGCCACGAGCCCCGAAGTGGATCAAGGTTGGATTTTTGGTCTTATAAATCCACGTTTATTTTATTATATGATCCTCCATGGTCGGGTTATTTAATTGGAATTTAAGAGAAATAGCTGACCGAAACGTCGTAAAACAACAACCGAGGATGGATGCAGTTAGGAAACTGTGGAGATCGGCAGTTTTACCCATTACGAAATAACTGCTAAACTAAATAAACGAGGTATAATTACTAAAAAACACATTTAAAAAAAAATACACTGATTAAAAATTTCGCTCGTAAAATATTGCGATTGCTAAAAAACGAAGGAAATGCTCGGCTATAATTGCATGAGAAGTATTAATGTTTCCTTATTTCAATGCAAGCTACACAGAAAAGTTGCTGAAAAAGAAACCACTACTGAATGCACAGCACAATGGTGGTTTAATAAATTTCGTGAGGGCGACGAAAGTCTTGAAGATAATGAACGTTGGGGTCGGCTATCGAATGTTGACAACGATCAATTAAGAGCCACAACTGTTCGTGAACTTACCTTTGAATTAGATGTAAAGTATACTACGATTTTTAACCACTTGAAAGAGATTGGAAAAACGAAAACCTTGATAAATTGATGCCTTACGATTTGAACGACAACCAAAAGAAAAGCCGTTATGAAGTGTAATGTTTTTCTTCTTTTACGCAACAAGAACGACCCGTTTATCGCCCGGGTTGTGATTGGCGCTAATATTTAGATAAGGTTTTGAAAAGATAAAAAAAGAAATTAGAATTTAAATGAGCAGACAATGATAAAATTACAAATATAATTTTTAAATTTTAAATTCTTGACTTAAAAAGTTTAGAATAGAAATTTATTTAGAATTTATTAAAAAAAAATAATTCTTTGAAAATAACCTTTTAATAACCATTCCCTTTCTTCGAAAAACATTGAGTAAAATCAATTAGTAAATCGTGGATAAAATTTAAAAAAAACCCGAAACATTTGGAAATTAAAATGTATATGTATAGGTGAGACATATACATTTATTCGAGGATTTGTCGTCCAGTAGTTTTAAAATAAATAAATTAAATAAAAATTCATTAAAAAAAATGCAATTAGGTTAGAAACACATGGAGAACTCAGGTAATATAAAGATAAACAATTAAATGAAATTTAAATCAAAATAATAGGAATACGAAAATAAGGCGATCCATAATTTCCACGGCTATCGGAAAATAATCCAACAAAAACAGGAGAAGGTAAGTCGATTCAACTGCTTGGTACCGTGAATAACAAAATCAAAATCTGTTCACATATTTATATTAACCAGTGTTTTTTTTTTTCTAACAATATGATGAGATGCTATTCTGAGATATTTTTGAATGCATAAAGCTTGAAATTGTCCGAGTGGTGTCGAAACAATTGTAACATCTTTGAACAATGCTCAACTTGATGCTCTAAAAAATGTTTGTGTTTTCTTGTTCTAAAATCGGCTGGGACGATTTTTATAAAATTTTAAATGAAGGTACTTGATGTGCTTGGCAGTGTTCTTAGATATATTTTGTAGCGGAATGTCTTTAAATATGTTAACATATTACACGGCTATTGGAATCATTATTATAGATTGGGTATAATAATAAATATATAAGCGTCTCTAAAATAATTAATACATAAAGTAAAATGACGTATTTAAGTGTATTTTACCACCCGGCAATGTCGAGCAGCGTGCATATATATATATATATATATATATATATATATATATATATATATATATATATATATATATACTGAAGAAGACTGATGGGTACGTCAAAAATCTGTAAAAAACGTTTTCGAAAGACTTTTTGTAGTCTTACAGTTAATCAAATACGACATAAACACAGTAAAGACATAAACATTTATATATTTTTCGTGTTGATTTTTATGCAAACACACATATGTGTGTGTGTGTGTGTGTGTGTGTGTGTGTGTGTGTGTGTGTGTAAGTAGACTGTTTCTCACACACAATTCGATATATTTCTACAGAGTAGTACTATGTTTCATTCATACTCCTCCGTCTTCTCTGACGTCATCGATATTATCAAACGCTCATTCGTAAAAATAACATTTTGGTTTTGTATATATATAGTACGATAGTGCGAGTTGGTGCTATGACGTCTGGCGTGAATGTGTGTGTTTGTGTGTCCGAGCCAGTTTCGAAAGTAATTTGATTTGATCAGGTACAAAGGTTGGCAGTACTTCTTGGACTTATCACGATAGACGATGTGGCCACCACAACCGTACGTAATAACGCGATCGTCGAATGCATCAGCTGTAGACGTAGTTTCATAACGATAAGTTCTGTCCAATGTTATGACAATTAGACAAAGAAAACCGTAAGAAGTAACAGTATATAACATTCTAGATATCTAGATATCCAAATCGATGTGTATCCTTTTTTGCATGCATTGAATTAAACCGATGCGTATATACATACCGCTCTATCGCAACAATTTAAAGGACTTTACTTCCACGCGTCTTTTATATCTAGTTTTAGATATTACATTTAAATTATCTATTTATAACTAAACTAACACACGCACACACACACACACACACACACATATATATATATATATGTATATATATATGTGTGTGTGTGTGTGTGTGTGTGTAAGAACAAATAATTAATAAACATGTTAAAGCACTATAAGAAGAGTTATAACATTTTTTTTAATTTTTAAGAAGGAAACACAAATTAAGTAGGTTGTCCTTAATTCGCGTTATTGGATAGTCTACTCCTTACCTAGGCACCGCCAAAAATGGCCGCAAAATCAAGTTGTTGTTGTTTTTTAAAACTAAATTACATTTATTAAAATCCATTATTTCTGAGTAACTTTTTTTTTTCCAGAAAGATAAAACCCTGAATTTTATCATATAGAAAACAGAATAATGTAAAACTTTTTCTACTATTTTTAATTCAATTTTAAATGTTAAATTTTCCCAAAAAGTTAACAATTGACATTTTTTGTCTTGCACAAAAAACGTATTTAAATATTTAAAAAAAAGGGTTTTTGAAATAATTAATTTATTTATTTATTGTCTAACTAAGATTTAGGATGATTTTCTAAGAGAATATGCAAAAATATTATAATATAAGTACCGGAATTTCAAATAATTCCACTTATTCATATAGGTAACCAGATATTTCGCATCTACGTAGAGTTCAGATCGACTCTGTTTACGTTTTCGTTTTGATAATAAGAAAACTATGGAAGACCAAACAGGCCAAAAAAACTTATTTTTCAGTGACGAAAATTTCAATGTATTATTAAGCTGAGGCTGGCCAGTACCAGATGGGTGACCATTTGTATGAGTTTGGTTTTTAATGTGTATGTGTGGGGGGGCTAGGCTCCCCAAAATGGGGGGGGGCAATTTAAAGCAGAATAAAAAAAAATTATTTCAGCGCGTTTGGTCCACCGTAGTCGAAAGGCGGCAAACGTTTTCAAACGGGATCGAAAAAAATGATGCTATTTTTAACACAAAGGGCACAATATTTATCGAATGTTTTTTTTCTGTATCGATTATTCAAAGCATGCCCTGTTTAATAATGGTCATGCATTATTCGGCTCGCTAAAAAAAAATTGTTAATTTATTTATCAAAAATTTTAAAATGGCTTTTTTCGTATAAATATTAAAAAAAAATTTTTTTTGTTTTGCTTAACTTAAATTAATTATTTTACTTAACATATTCACCGAATTTCACACTTCAAAACTCAAAAGCGGGATAATTAAACACAATCGAAGTTCTGATATTCAGACGTCAAAATAAGGTATGCAAACAATTTTTTTTTTTTTTTTTTTTTTAATCTATAATTCTGTCCGTTACAACAACACAATATGTTTTGTTCAGTTTCAGATGATTATTTTAAGCATATTTGTTCCCACTTCAAAACAAGGGGGGGGTTTGTAAGCAAAAAAAAATATATATATAAATATCGTTTATGAAAAATAAGTACACTGTCATAAAGTTCATTCTTCTCCTAACAATCGCTGAAAATTTCGTATTGATCGGATAATTACCTGATTTTTGGTAGATTTTTAAAAAGACGGTCCGTCAAAAAGTACTGACCTGCCCCCCCAGTTTTGGCGGTGGCTATCCTTACCAGACCGTGAAATCATTTTTCCCTATTCCCTTTGCTTCACTATTTTTTAGCAAGTAAGTTGTTTCACTAAATATTTGCAAGCAAAATCCGATTCCTCATTTTGCTAATTCCTACCCTCTGATGAGGAGGAAAGTATTTCTTTTGAAACTCCGCGGATGAAGGACAATCCACTTAATTTGTTTCAGTTTTGAAAATTAAGTGTGTTTTAACTCTTCTTAAAGTGTTTTAAACATGTTTTATTAATCCTTTGTTCTTATAATAAGCTCTATTTTCTATTTTGTTTTATTGAGCTTTTACATCTGCTTAGGATAACTTTATAAATATTGTTTGTAATATTTATAATTTATTTAAAGTTTGCTATTTTGGATTATCTTGGTAAACTCAATTGTAATTCTAATTTCATTTATCTCTCTCCCCCCCTCTCTCTCTCTCTCTCTCTCTCTCTCTCTCTATATATATATATATATATATATATGTATATATATAAATAAATGTATAAATTTATATATATATATATTTATATATATATATATATATAACTACTTCATTTATTCACATAAATTTAATATACGAAAGTATAGATTTATGCGTAAACTTTAAGTATTTACTTCAAAAGTGCTCAATACGTAATCGCCATATATATTTTATAAATTACTATATATATATATATATATATATATATATATATAATCATTCACATGCAGTACTGTTCGTTGTATCACAACTTCTCAGTGCAGCTAGACTAGTAGCTATCATTAGCCGTGAATCAAACCTACAACCATCGCGTTGACACTAGCTCTAACCACTATACTAAGAATCGGTACTCGTAAATGGTTCATTAAATGTCTATGAAATAAAAATCTGCTTAACGCTTAGAGGATGTAACCGGCGTTGCACGGGTTTACACGTTACGTTAAATGTCATAAAAATGAAGTAAAAAAAAAGAAGATATGTGCGTGCGAGTATTATGTTTTTTTTTCTAACAGTTCTCGTCTTGTTAGTTTAGGAAAATCACTCTATCTGAGATCGAAACCAAAACCTTAAGACAGTGAGTAAAGTACGATAACTATTAAGCCAGCTTGTCACGACATTTAAAAGTGTTATTCTTATTCTTAACATAATGTGAACAATTCGCGTATGTGCATTCGTAAAACAGTTCACAAACATGAAAATCCGATCAAACCCGTACCAATATTTCAATTTTGACTCCTTAGCAGCCCTTTTTCTGGATGAAAATCGGTTAAAAATTTATGCACATGTTAGAATACACTATAGAAAAAATTTCAAGCCTGTAGATAAAAATTTGAGATGACAACCTGGAAACTTTTTGAACAACATCATTTTTCTATCATTTTTCTATTTGATGCGTACTTCTTTTACTATTTCATGTATATGAACATATAATTTAATATTATTCGTATTGATATTTTTTTATTATTGAATTCCATAGAGGTGAATAGTTAAGTAGTTTAGTTTAGTATAAAATATGTTTATAAAAATAGATTTATACAGAAATGTTTGTGTTTTCCCTCCCAAGAAAACTATCGAATTTCATGAATTTATGTTTTACGAGTGTTCTGATATCTAGCTATTAGCTGTGTGGCATTGAAGGTCGATTTGGTATATTTACAAAAGTACGTGTTTACAGAAGTAGAAAATAGTAAGTAGCAGAAAGATCGTCTTTATTCGTCGTAAACTCCTTTATATATTGCCTTGAAGAGCACATGCAATTAGGAAACAGGGTAGATTAAGATCAACCTTCTTTTCTTTATTGATTTAAAAAATTCTCAACTATCGATTAATGACTAATGATACGCTAGCTGAAAGCTCTCAAACTTTGCAATTCCATCTCGAGTGCCTGCTGCCCTGACTGTACTGAGATGCAGAAGTTGATGTGTGAAATGAACAGACATCTTGGCGCTCAACTCCTAAAATAGTATCCCTGTAGTTTTACTTCCAAATATTAAATCTTGACATCCAAGTGTTATTGTGCCTTGTTTGAAGATAAATAACAATAAAACGAATGGGCTCATGTTATATAGCTACCAAATAATTGAAAATAAATGTAATCGTCGCTTTTTACGCATTCTTTGAGACGTATTCACGGATCTCTCTGCATAGTCATTACTCCTTGTTTTTACGACACGATAGCTTAAATTCATCTTACGTTCTCTATAAAGGACCCTCAACAGGGCTAATAATTAAATAAAAACTTATAATTATTTTCATAGTTGTTTTTTTGTCCCCCGATACAAGTAAATTCCGTTCGTCCGTTCGTTTTTCCGCACTTTTCTCAATAACATCGCCTTGGTATTTTTTGGAATTTTGCACAAACATTAAACATGATATGAGTAAAAATGTAACAGAACGGAGTGTGCAGAAAAACTCCGGTTGCCATCTATCCTTAGGGATGCCTTTTTGGTTAAAATGGCTAAAATTGACTCTTTTATGCTTATTAAAAGAATAATGCATTGGATTTTTATAAAACTTTCTGAAAAGTTGTAACTAACTTATTTCTATATAATTTTCTTTGTCTATACTTCGCCATAAGTCTTGGATGTACCCCAATGGCTCTTTTATGGCTAATAAAAACACTCCATTTTTGAGACTATTTTACCATATTTATACAAAATTGTCTGTGTATGACTATTTAGTAGTATTGCATGGCGCTGAACTCCAAGTTAAATATGTTAAGGCCTTGGGGACTTTTGGGGCTAAATTGCGGGGGGGGGGCAACTGACGGACTTAATATTTTTTTTTTTTGCATGGTATATAACTCAAATTTACATGTGCTAAGGTCTTAAACTGCATCGTTTGTTAATTTTCACCAGAATTTTACATCCCTTGGGAACTTTTGGGGCTAAATGAGGGTGCAAATGCTGAACTTAGTCCTTTTTCATACCTCGTTCACTGCGCACTCACTGCAGACCATGCATGCTTCATTTGTTTTTTTTAGTATTTCAATATTTGCGGCAATTTTTTTAGAAAACGTTCACCAATATTAATTAATAAAAGATATCAAATGAGGCAACACAATCTAGGTTGATGCTAGTCCACGCTCGGTCAGTTTTCAAAATAAGCTTAGATTTTATAGGACGTAAGTTCCCTACAAAACCATAAACGTAATCTCTGTTCATGCCGATACTTTTCAAACAGACTTAACCTCTTATAAGGTTTCTCATTATTGAAATGCATGCTTAAATGACATGAATTTCTTTTAATATATTTTTCAATCAAGATGCTGCAAGAAAATTTATTCGCTTCTCGTGCATAACTCCCTCATTACAGATTACATGACCTTTCGAGATGTTTTTCGTTTGTTTCATATTTTGCTGATGTTGTGTTTATACGAGTTGTGCTAGAAGTACTTTTACATCGGTTTAGAAAGTACTTTTTTTGTAAATGCCAGGGTTTACAGAGGCAATCAATATACATACAAGTATCACCAAGTGAAATGCAGTTGCAGGTGACAGAGGATGTTATGGACAGGACGATCAGCTGTTTGGGCTTGCTAGGATGACGTCAGAACATTTATCAACGCCTTTTTATTCATTGGCTAAAATGTCGGTAGGTCCCGTTGATATCTCTCCCGGGTATTTTACGTCCCTCACTTTTAACTCCTTTGATCTCATTCCCGCTACACATGGATTCAGAATAGCTGCCTTGATCGATTCTCCTGGGACCGGGCTCAATTGACGTCATCCTTGCAAGCCCAGACAACTAATCGTTTTCTCCAGAATCCTCTTTGCTACCTGAAACTCCACGATCTCTGTAACATTCCTCCCATACATACAAAAAATAAAATTATTTATTTATAGCTGTTTTCTTTTAGACAAGTTGTTACACATATTTGGAAGTTTTACACAAGAAGTTCAGCATTTTTGGTATATATCAACATATTTTGGAATAATGCGTGAGTATGATTCATTTCTGATAAGGATGGAAAAAGAAAGTAGCATTTTTAAAAAATTAATTATTGACATAATTCACCGACTTAAACAAGATGATTGACACACAAAGAGATGTTTTAATGTCGTTGTTTCACTCTTAACAATATTCAAATTTTCCTACAGCATTATCGACGATGTGTTCGCACCTGCTTCCAGAAATCTGATTTGAAAACTTGTTGAGTTCTCTTAGCTCGACAAATGTGACGTTGTTACCCTGCTATCATGCTTTGTTGTGTCTGCGGAATTTTACTTACTGCCTCCTTGCCTAAACTTTTCGTCACATCCCTTTAATTCAGATCTGGGAAGTATTCTGTTTTTCAGATTTGTGTCAATATGGCATGCTTTTAAAAATATATATTCTGTTTTGCAGATTTGTGTCAATATGGCATGCTTTTAAAAATGTACATTAATTCACTTACTCCCTATTGATATAGGCTTCCTCTATTATGAAAGAATGGTAATTAAGGAGAATACTTACTCAACTATGCATTTTGTTTGCAGTATTAATTGTTCCATTATTGAGACATAATCCGTCACCAGTTTCTAAAGATTAGTGTGCAAACCGCGATGATAGTTGGTATCTGCAAAACTGATACACAATGATTCTATCTTGATTAAGTAACTGTTTTTTCTGCACGTAATACGGTACGAAATGCATGAGCAATATATTTTATATGTCATTCATGTTGTGTAATATGCATGCTCTAAGGCCATATGAGCTAGCACACAAGAATTTCAAGATCTAGATTTTTCTGCCTTAAAAACAATTCTGATGCCAAGATAGTTTTAATTTATTCAAATTTCTTCTAGGATTCTCTCGCTCAGGAGCTCGAAAATTGTTCATGCTTAGGAAAACACATAATAATTTGCTCAAACCATCAAACTTTGTGTTGGTGTTATGTTTGTTTTCAGAGCTGGCGTATTGTTTATCGTATTTGGGTCTGATCTTTGTCCATATTTTTACGATAGTAATTTATTCTCTTTGATTAATCTTCAATCTGGACTCTCTTGAATAGTTTGTATGCCTGTAATGCGTGTTACTCTTTTATTACTAATCACTAGAATATCATCTGTAATAGATCGGATCTTGCAAATTTTAATCAGGTAACCAATGTGTCGGTAAATAACATTTTCTTTTGCTTTCAATAAAGTAGAGATCTAAGAAAAAGAATTTAACGTGTTTGTCATTTATTTTCGATTATTTTTTCTCATTTTGATTATATTTCTAACGTAGTCATCCTTATTAAACAATGCAACCGAAGTGTGTCATTTTTTAATAAATATTTAAAATAGAAGCTGATATCAGATATTATCTGTTTCTGCCAATAAAGGTTTTCCACGCAAATACAATCCTGCTTTTAATCGCAAATCAAAATGTTAATCTATAACATCTATCTTTTATTTTATTCTTTAAAAAGTTCCCCAACGTTAATCTTAATAATATCAACTATTATCAGAGGTTAAACGCAATGCGGTCCTGCTTTACGCCTTCTCCACACTTTTCCGTGTGTCGCCATAAACTAGCAAAAGTGCATTGAGAATACTGGTGACTACGTAGAAGGATAAATGCTCAGGCACAAAAGTCGCTCGTTCTAATGGTACCGTTTCCGCTTTCGTATAACTTTAACGTTTGATTTTTTAAATTAAAAAATGGAACAGTTTATATTTCTGAAAAAATATCTTACACGGATTAATCTACGGTTCGACGATAGTAGTCGTCTTGTCAGAAGTTGAAGATTCTTTTTTTTTAAATAAGCGGGCGTAAAGGAGGATGGAAAACCCAAAGAGAAAGTACTTGCCAGACTTTTCCTGAATGAGTGCTAAAGGAAATGCGACCTTGGAGAAGCTTATTTCTACCTAAATTCCGGTGGAAACCAATAGTATCTGCGAACGAGAAACTAATTGTAAGTGGCTGTTGCGTAACGTAAATTCATCTGCAATCCATTCGTCAAAAGAGGTAGAGAGTACTGGAAATCTGAGAAGACTTGTCACTCAGGCTCCAAAGAATACCACAAGTTTTTCTCAAAGATAATTCTTTGATGATGGCCTGTGTGACTACTCCTGATGAGTAAATATTAATAAAATGTATAAACATATGAGCAGTGTCAAAAGTAAGATACTCCGGGTCGTTTATAGGTTGGACTAAAGAGAAATTGCGCCATCGTGACTAGAAGACTAGGAGATTCATGGCTATTAACAATGCACTACACCAACATGATGATAGTGAAATATTGTACGTAAACAGTAAAGACGGGGAGAAAGAGTGGCTTGTGGAGAAGACTGTGTCTGTGACACGAAAAACGAACTAGAAAAGAACAGTGGGGGATGCCCTTTCTCTACCCTGCAACCTCTCTCCCACAGAAGAGACGTTGCGAGGCTATCCTTGTTTTATCGTTATTTCCATGACAGGTGCTCGTCTGAACTCCAATCTCTGGTCCCCCCCTCGCCAATCTTTCACGAAAAACACCTGTCTAGCTGAATCCACTGTGAAAAATTTCCCCCACTCTATATCTGTGCCTAAATCAAAACGCGGATTCCATGAAGAAATCTTCTTTCTTAGAACTACACGCCTGTGGAACTCTGTTCCGTCTGCCTGCTTCCCTCCGGACTACAACTTGGATGTCTTCAAGTCCAATGTTAACAAATTCCTAATGAACCGCCCCCTTAAGTAAACACTTCATCAAATCTCCACACTAACGTAATGTACGTGCAATAACCCTTATCTCTGAGTGGCTTCCGGGCCTTGATATGTGGTGATCACTGTGTAAAAAAAAAGAAAAGAACATAATACAGAATAGTGAAAGAAAAATTAGCAAGAAACACTGAAAAATCGAATGAGATAGAACAAAGAAAGACAAAGAATAAAACGAGAAGAAAATCAATCGGAAGAGAAACAACTCCACAGGCGATTCATAACAAAAGGTTCAAAAGAGAGTCGCAAACATGATAGGTCCTGAACTGTCAGCTAAGCTTCAGCCTCTGTTCCATCGACGAAATGCAGCACCCCTCTGCCTGTTCTACAAGTACTTTAACGATGAATGCTCCAACGAACTGAAAGCACTTTTACCCCCTCGACGTAAATACCCCCGACAAAACCGACGAGCAGCAAAATCCCACCCATTTACAGTTGAGATCCCTAGATGTAAGAGAGCCTTCTACTCCAGTAGTTTCTTAACCAGAACCGCTAAACTTTGGAATTCCCTTCCGGGTTCCTGCTTCCCCAACTATACTGACATGCAGAAGTTCAAGTGTAACGTGAACCGACATCTTGCTGCCCAACACCCTACATAGTACCCCTGTAGCTTATGTCCCTAATAGTAGTCCCCTACATAAAAGTGGCAATGTGCTTTGTTTGAGGTGAAAATGTAATAAAAAAAGATGAGACAAACGAAAACACTTGGACATTGTTAGAAAATAGAAATCTAAACAGAAAATCTTACATAAAAGCCGCACAAAATAACGCGATTAGAACAAATTATATCAAAGCAAGGAACACAAGAAAACAGTACATGCAGACTATTTGGTCAAATTTAATGTGGTCATTACACTTCATCCGTGTCGCTACATATCAATCCTCCCGGGCCAACACGTTGTCTGGTATCGTCGCAGGAGCAAATATACAAGAAATGACATGACTACTACGATTTAGAACTTATTTTTAGGTGATTACAAAAAGTATTTATTTCAGTAATTCTCAGCGGCGCATTTGTTCTCTCCTGTTTTCTTTTCTTGAGCATGTCCTGCATTTTTTATTTTCTGTGTGCTCTCTTGCTTCTTCGGGTAATGTCAGTGTGTTCACATTTGCTTAATTTGCATACGTGCTAAGGCGGCTGCAACTGCTAATATTTTCGTCTTTCGCAGAGAAAAGATGTTCCGAGATTGTTGGACATACTCATCTGAGTTTTAATCTATGATCCTCCCTTGCCAAACCCTAAAAAGAATACCGACTAGCTAGAACCAGTATCAACAATTTCCCCCAACCTCTATATGTGCCTAAATCTAAACGCAGATTCCGTGAACAAAACGGCCATGGACTGCTGTTTCACTTACATGCGTCCCGGCTGATTACAATATGGTAGCCTTCAATTCCAATGACAACAAGTTTTTAAATAATCCCCTTAAATAATCCAAATTCTACTCAATTTACACAATTAACTATTAGTAGGGTATCATTACTTTATTCATTAACCATTGTCATCGAGTGGGCTTCGGGCTTTGATAAGTGATGACTCTCTTGTTAAAAATATTTTGCTTCATTGCAAAATCGGTTATAATTTATTTCGTCACTTGCAACGTTTGTCTCCTCCGTTGCGACTACATGGATATGTTTGAATTTTTATGTGTGTGAAGTTTATGTCAGTTTTAGTTAGCTCGGACTGATGAAAAATTTCTTTTATCTTTTGTCGTATTTTAACGGAATTATGCTTTATTTGGTGGTGTTTTCTATGTGGGTTAGTTTCAAGAATTTAGGATTTTCTTGCAACAAGTGGTCTAGCAGATATATGAAAAGAAAGACGAAAAGTACAAGATAAAAGTGATAGTTGAAGAAAAAAAAGCGCAATGAAATAACGGCAGCGAAAGAGAGATAGAGAGAGAAAATGGTAGTGAAAGAGTGAAACGAAAAAGAGAGACAAACGGAGAAAGCAGAGAGAGGTTGTAGTTAGTGAGAACGAAGAATTATAGGATAAAGAAAGACAAACGCAGAGAAAAGGAAACAGAGAAAGACAAAGGAATGTTAGAAAGAACTAGAAACATGGGGGGGGAGGACCAGAGAGAGAAAAACCGAGAAAAAAGAGAGAGAAAGGACTAGTTGGAAAAGGGAAAAGAAGATAAATATAGAACGTATAAAACTAAAAGGTGGTGGTGGTGGTGGGGGGGGAAGAATGAATTGAAAAATATCGTGACTGATAAAGCTGACATTTTGTTTTTGTGAAATTTCACTGTGATTGGGGAGTAGAGCTGCATCACGTGACACTGAGTGGTACATTTATTAATCGGAATATGCCGCCAAAATACTACTCGGCTTTCACGTTTGGTAAACCGGAACTAGGCGGCCTTTCCTAACTTACAATCCCTAATTATCATCTTTATCATTACAATCCTGATATATAAGAGGTATCTATCCCTTCCTCGACAACATTGTCTATTAAGCCGAGTAAATACTGTTATTTTGCCAGCTTGGTCTGGAACGGTGGTTCAGGTCAAGAAAGGGATTATAGAGAACAGGATGAATTGATGGAAATTGAGATTTCTCCCAGCAATACTACCTTGGCCACCTTTTGCGAGATTCATATTTTAATACATATGCATATATATTATTACTAGCAGACATCCCGTCGTTGCCCGGTCGTAAATACTCCTAAATATCGTATCATTCATGTAGATTACTTATATTTATTATTATAATAGAGTCAGTTCTCTATTGATAAATATATAGTAGAGATTTTCAGAGTCAAAAACACATGACTTGGGTGCCATCAGCTAGGATAAGAAAAAAACATTTAGCATTTCAGCCTTAGTAGTTGCCGTTTATGTATGGTTAAATGAGTATAATAACATTAACGTGTAACTAATTTAAACGTGTAAATGTATATTTGCGCATCGGTAAAAGAACATTCTAAATCGACTTACGACCGCCAACTTTCGATTTATTTTCAATTATTACCTCTTAGCAGTTAATTCTATCGGCTTAAATACAAATGGAATTTGTTACACAAGTCCAAATATATCAAGTTTAAAGATTGTAGACTAAAAAATAAGAGAGTAGTTTTGTAGAGACCGTTCCTCAGACAGACAGTTAACATCACCTATACATATAGATGAAAAGTAGCTGCCTCATAGAGAGTAAGAAATTCAGTACTTGCTCATTGCAAAATATGTATGCATGAACTGTTCGATTATCTTCCATTTTGAAACTGCACACTAGGGAAAATCAAGATTATTTTATTATATAGATGAAAAAAGTTCTTAAGTTTTAAATTAAAATGGATAACTCTGAATTGGTTGCATCCAAGAGGAGTCTTTACTGAAGAAAAGGGGTTGCATAAGACAAAAAGGCATTAATCCTAAGCTACTGTCACTTTCAAGAAACAAACGATACCTCTGAAAAGGGTTCCTCTCAGAGGATACTTTAGTGAAGTAAAGGTCAAGCAAGACCAAGCGGTATCACCGACAAACTCACATTGTATAACAAAGTGAGAAATCAACGATTATCAAAGTATTTTATTCAAAAAAAGACTGGGTATTTCCGTGTTTTGTATCATTTTGTAATGAAAATCGTCTCAGACGAGTTATGAAGCCATTTAGTGTATGAGCTAACATACTACTCCTAGGCCCAAAACTAGCAAACAATAAGTAGTTATGTAAATAAAGTTCGACCCAGAATACAGTCATTCTTCCTCCTTTGTCATAAACATCGCTCATAGAATGTGAGGACTAAAGGAGAAATTAAGGAAATTGAGAGGTACGAAGCTGCCGGAAATACAAGGGGCGTGCAATAAGTAATGCATCTGACTCACTTCCAGTTGCTGGTCCAGCTGAAATTTTGCATGTGCAATGATTTATATCTCTTCGGATTATGTGGCAAATTACAGACCTGAACTATTAGTGGCGTCTGTTTTACAGGTGTTTGAACTGAGTCAGGTGTGAAATGGAGCTGGTTGAATGTCGAGCAGTGATCCGGTTTTTGTATTTGAAAGGACGCAAACCACAGGAGAAATGAAATTAAAGAAATTTATGATGATAATGATCCATCATATGAACTTGTAAAATGCTGGCATCGTGAATTCAAATATGGCCGGAAGTATGTGGAAACAGCTCCCAGACCTAGTCGCCTCCTTCTGTCATTGATGAAGCATCTACCTATCCAGTTGAGGCTGCCATTTTGAAAGATCGGCGCATCACTATTCGCCAAATAGCCCAAGATGTCAAGATCAGTACAGGGTCTGTGGAAACTATCATTTATGACCATTGGCATATGCATAAGGTGTCTTCCAGATGGATTCCCAGGTGCCACACACCATTCCAGAAGCGAAAACGCGTCGAGTGATCGAGGATGAATTTGGAGATGTGCCAAGAAGATAAGTAAAAGTTTTTCAAAAGACTAATTACACAGGATGAAACCTGGGTCCATAACTCTGATCCAGAGACCAAAGCCCAGTCAATGCAATGGAAGCACTTGGACTCACCGCCTCCAAAGAAGGCAAGGGTGCAACTCTCCGCTGGCAAAGTCATGCTCACAGTCTTCTGGGTCCAGGACGGAGTAGTGATGACAGATTTCCTGGCAAAGGGTAACTCAATTACAGGAGCCTATTATGCTTCACTTTTGAGGACATTAAGGGAAGCTATCAAAATCAAGAGGCGGGGCAAGATCAGCAAAAGTACCCTCCTCCTGCAGGACAACGCTCCGGTTCACAACTCGCATGTCGCCAGATTAGAAGCACGGGCGTGTGGTTATGAAATCCTTTCCAATCTCCTGACCTTGCACCCTCTGACTTTCACCTCTTTCCAGCCATGAAGTTGTTTTTGAAAGGAAAGCGTTTCCCAGATGATGCAGCCTTCATTTCTGAAGTTACGTCATAGTTGGAGGACCAACGTGAGGTGTTCTACAAAAACGGTATCCATAGCTGCATCAAACGATGGGAGAAATGCATACCTCTGGGTGGTGCCTATGTAGAGAAAGACTAATAACTATGCCAGGCTTCGTTGCTCTACTCCTATGGGAAGTGGGTCAGGGGCGTTACTTATTGCACGCCCATCGCAAATCCATGGTCAATTTTTCTACTCCCTTATTATTTCTACTCCAGTATTATAAATGGAAATCTCAAAGTCACAAAATGCGATCATTTTCGTGCTTTGGTACCTTGTGAAGATTAAAAAAGTAGATATCCGTTCTATTGATATATTAGTCTTCTAATTCAAATATATCAGGAGAAACAGTTTCTTTTAAACTGGCACAGATTGGCTTCCATGACCAAGGTAATTGCTCATAATGTACGTCAACTGAGAATTTTTAATCGATTAACTGATTTTTTTAGATTTACAGTTTCACGGTATTATCAATTCTCAGAAGTGTATACTTAACTGACAATTATCATACAGACAAAACTGTAAGGAAAGAGAATATATATTTACGTAATAGTTTGATTATTTTTTCAATTAATAATTGTTTTAATTATTTTTTTAACTAATGATCAAATGTTTGTTCAAAAGGCGTGCAACAAGTCAAGTTGCACATAAACGTATTTCATTTATTTAATGCTAGTTGAAATAATGAGACAGTGTCTAAATTTAGTTATAAATCTTTTTTCTATTTACTAATTTAGTTTAACTGTTGAAGTGAAGGATTTAACGTATACCCCGCCCATCAGTATATACAGTTTTGACAATTTGAATACCAGGAGCGAAGCGTGGGTAGCACATTTTAATATTGCGAACTTTATTCTATAGCTAATATTTTCTGAAATTTGACATAGTACAAAACCGATTTGAAAATATAGTGGTGTCTCTTTCTCATCCCTATTTACTATTTCTCACAAATGAGCATATTTCTAGTCTTTCCCTGCTTTATTTTACTTTCCATGGCAGATCCCAGAGTGAGCTTTTATCTAGCTCCCACTCCATAAAACATAAAAAATTCGTCTAGCGGCAACAAATGTCAACAGTTTCTCTTTGATTCTCTCTAGATGTCTGAAACTAAACAAAACTTCAATGGACTAGGTTTTCTTTCTTAAAAATTATTGTCTGTGGCTCACATACATTGCGCTGTTTCCCATCTTACTACAACTTGATCATTGGTAAGTATAATGAAAACAAAGTCTTGTTGAACTGTGTATTTAAATTATGTAAATCTGCCAATTTGAACAATCCTTATCAACCATCACGGTACTGTCCATCTAACATTGATTAACCTGTCTCCTCGTGTGGCCTTTGGGACTTGATAAGTAGTGAGTGTTTGCTAAAAAAAGAAAAGAAAAAGAGAACGGTAGTAATTTTTATCGAGATTACTCCTAATTCCACATACAGTCTATCACTTTGAAACTCGAAATAGAGAAATTAGGCCCAATTTAAAAAGCCATTCAGTTTCATTCGAGGCAACACACGAACAATATAATTACCAGTCATTTTCAATATCCGAATAAATCTTATAATGTAACGGACATGAAAATTGAACTGTTTACCGATATAAATCGTTAATGAAGAAACGTTATATCAATCTCTGTCTCAATGACAATATATCTCATTTGAGACCATAGATTTATACTTCTCATGAAATATTTTTTTACGAAGGCATCACCAGATAGAAAGGCAAAGAGGCCACTCGAGGATAAGGGTTACAGAGTGTACAGAAGACAATTGGACAATAAAGTAATCGTTAGTAATGGAAATTCGGTAAATTTTTTGACTGGAATTGGAACGGCTCATCAAAAGCTTGTTTACGTTAAACTTGAATACAACCATATTGTAGTCGGCTGGAAAGCAGGAAAACGGAAGACAATACCATAGGTGTACAGTTTTAAGAAAGGAGCTTTGTTCATGGAATCTACGTTAAGGTTTAGGCACAGATACAGAGTGGGGGAAATTATTGATAGTTGAGAATAAATATGCGTTGGATACTGTTTATCGACTACTAGTCGATTAAACCGATGTAAAATATGATATAAGTTTGCTTTTTTTTAAATTTTTATACTGATCTTATTCTATATACAGCATCGGAAAGGCCAGTTAAAAATACATAATATACTTTGTTATTTTCTTTAATTTAATCCCTTTTTTAGAATTTATTAGACAAAATTTAACTTTTATTTTACCGTGCCAATAAATATGATCATCACTGTATATATATATATATATATATATATATATATATATATATATATATATATATATATATATATATATACACATTATATTTAAAATGTATGTGCTCTCCGCTTATCTCGGCATTTATTTCTAGTCGTCTTGTACATACACTTCACTTGCCACAGCTATTTAACAATGTCGACTAATGAAAGGTGCGGTATGAGATTGCGCAGATCTCCTGCAGGCAACTCTTCGTGGGTATCCGTAATTTTTCCAAGACTTTTTTACACACACACACACAGACACATACACACACATATATATATATATATATATATATATATATATATATATATATATATATATATATATAGTCATCTATTAGATTTCTAGTACGACAACATTGAGATACTAGTGTCAAAACCCTAGAGAAGAAGCGTCTGAAACAGTCAGACTTTTACAAAACATGCCACAGCTAGGGCATTTTTGTTTTTTTCGGAATCTTGTCTTGTAAGAATTTTCTGTTTTGCTAAATCTATTTACGCCGGTTTCAAGTCGCATGTGATATGAAAAAGTATTAGAAATCTCAAGATATCGATTTGATTAAACTAACTGACGATTATTACTATCGATATGACATAAATCACTAAATAAAAAAAGTTATGTTTTTTTACACTATTCGATAACAGTGTTGCTATAACTTTGGTATAATGTTATTAACGTTGTATACATAATTATTGCATGTGGTGTTTGTGATGCATAACAGGCAGATATAGAAATCAACATATTCAAAATATAATGTTCTGCTGTAAAATATTTCATCGAAATTATAGATAAATGCAATGTATATACACACATACATACACACACACAAACGCACACACACACACATATATACACACACATATATATATATATATATATATACTATAATTTTATTCTCGAAAAATATTAGTTAAGAATTTATATGGATATATATATATATATTCACGCATAGATATATGTATACATACATTCACACAGATACAAACACACCTATATATATATATATATAATTATATGTATATATATATAAATGGTAATTAGTAAAACCTGAAGCAAGTGCTCAGTACTATTACAGAGCAAATATATTTTTTATTTTATTACCGTTTTATCTGCTTATATATATATATATATATATATATATATATGTATATACATATATATACACTTTACGCACACATTTTCGTTAGATAGCTACGGTTATGTTACATGGAGACTTGCTACGACCAGATGGATAGGGACAATCTCGGAATATCAGGCAATGTGTATTATCTATCTCCCCATTACTTGAACATGCATACAGCCGTGGAATTTATATTTCTTCGTAACCATTTCAGGAAGTTGGCGAAGACCACCCAGGGCTAATATCACGCGATTGGCGGCTTTCTTCCTTTACGGTATAAAGAATTTTTAAACGCACCATTTCTTTACTTCATTGGAGATGTTTTGGCTTGCAATTTTATTTTTTTTCATTTGGACAATAGTTGTTTATGCGAGGAAGGCCTAATATAATTGTCATAATTCTTAAGTTTTTTTCTCTTCTTGGGAATTAAGAAACGCAGACGGTATCATAGAAAGTTTTTTTTCAGTCTCTCGTTCGAAGATAAACGAAGATAATGCAAAAATAATGGAGATAATCTAAGTGAATATTGCCTTGAGATTCTGCCCGTGCGTCGCCTACCTTTAGACTAAGTTTAAAAGAATTAAGCAAGTAAATAATTGAATAAGTTACCTGATCTTTCCCTCAATGAGTAAACTCTCTCTACCTCCACGAAAACCTAGCAAGTCTGCACTGTGGTTTGATTTCTCTCTACATTTTCAGAACTCAAACACCTAATCCTACAATACCGATTCACCTGGGCTATGCCATCTGCCACTAGTCTCCACCTCTCGCATAGGGCCCTAGAAAAGGTTTCTAATCTAATAGGCCTCACTTTGTCAACCAGGATCCAACCCATGTCCCTATCGTCCCAATGTTGTCCCGTCGCCGCAATATAGAAAAATAGACGGACAAAGCCTCCCATAATGATATATAGATGCATGTTACATAGTAAGTGAATAACATCGACCACACAAAAACATGAACGCCTTACAAAAATCCTAACGATTGATAATTTGTTGTCAAAAGTCAGACTAGAATTCCTGATTCGAAATTCAAGTCACATTAAAATCTCCAATCAAGAGAACTGATTCATAAATTGATCATCACCTGAAATATAATTATTTTAAATTCGGTCACAATTTAGAACATGGCGTTACCGTCGATGAATCAACCGTTATCAACACATATCATTACTAATTACATTTTAGGAGACCATCATTGGTTTTTGCCGATTAATGATGGGCATTTAAATGGAACTATGATTCATCAAATTACATTGGTCGTTTTTCTGAAATAACGACGTTTCGATCATTTTCTACAGACATCTTCCGTTTATTAAAAATACGAGTATTTATTAGTTTTGTTGAAGCTTCATTAAATGCTATACGGTCTATCAAGCTAGTTTTTAACCTGTCACCAATCGGCTAAAACCTCTAATGCTGCGTTGTTTTGTGAACAAATAATTAGATAATCGGTCCAAAAGTATTTTTTTCTAATAAAGAATACAATTTAACATTTTATTTCATAGAGAATAATCATTGAATTTTTCTACTTTTAATAAAATATTTCAATGTAGAGAAATACCTTACATAATAAAATCCTTACAATTGCAGTTGTTGATAGCAGTTACGTCTATTGCGCAGTCTTAATCATCCTTGGATTCCAATCTCTCTTATTCTTTATTCCAAGTTTTGTTCCGGACTATTCCTGATGCTTCTACGATTCGTGGGATTATATTGATTTCCTTCGTGCCATTGTGTTCTGTTTTCAGGCAAGGTTCGCATATTTCTTTCCCTTTGCTGCTTCTTTGGTCTTCGCGTTGTTGCCTGTTAGGACAAGTTGGAAGTTTCCTAAATTACCTTTTTTTCTGTACAGTTCCATAGTTTAGATAATTCCCATTTTAGCTCAGGATAATTATATATGTTTTCATGTTTATTCCTTTGCACTCTGGTATCGAAAAAGTTATGCTATGCTAACGATTAAGACTGTTCTCTTATTCTTGTTTAGAAAAAATATTTCATGTTGTAAATGTTAAATGACTTTATCAGCTTAAATTCTCATGTTCTATTTGTTGTTGTTGTTGTTATTATTATTATTATTATTATTATTATTATTATTATTATTATTATTATGATTATCATTATTATTATTCATTACTCGGAGTTCTCAGACAGGAAATCATTAGGGCCTACACACTTGTAATAACCGGTGGTGTTTCCTGGAGCCATGGTAATAAAATGTTTCCTTCATTTCCAGTATTCTCTAACTTTTGTCAGTAATTCTGACAAAGAGTATGGGTTTAGACAAAGTTGTTCTACTGCAGATATTTTAATAGTCATCCATGAACGCATTTACCATGCAGTGGATAAGGATGGCGAAGCCAGAGTCGTAGCCCTAGATATATCCAAGATCTTTGACGAAATCTGGCACAAAGGGCATCTAAAGAAAATTAAATCGTACGGTATAACTGGAGGTATACTAAACATAATTATATAATTCTTAAAAAAAAGAACCATCCAGTTGTCGCCGATGAACCAAGCAGCATAATATTAATGTGAGGGTGGCTCAGGGTTCGACCATTGGATCACTATTATTCCTGATATTCATAAACGACCTCCCTGATAATATTGTGTCCGAGATGGGTATATTTGCTGATGACACAACGCTCTATAACATGCATGAAAGAATAACTGATGTACATAAATCAAAGACAATTGCTTAATCGCTAGAAAATGACCTCCAGATCGTAGTGCATGGGGCCGCAAATGGATGGTAGCATTTAATGCGTGTACGACTAAGTTGCTCACCTGTAACAATTACAAGACACCTTTCCAACCACCTATATCCATAACAAATAAAACTCTACTTTCGAATTCTTCCTTTAAACTCCTCAACTATACATTTGCAAGCTATATGAACTGGAACAAATAAATAAAGGATATTACAAAAGCTGCTACCGAACTAGAAGACTGCTCATGTTGTATAGAGCTCAGAGTGCTCTATATATCGATGGTCAGGATTTTACCAAAAATATAATTTATTATGTTAAGAGTTATGTCATAATTTAGTTGGATAGGAATTTTATCAAGTATAAACATTCTTTCAGAAATTATTAAAAATAGAATCATGTTTATAGTTGTGAATTTTAAACTGAAAGAAATTGAATAAACAGTGATGGGTTAAGCATCCGTGTGACATAAGTGTCAGCTGATCAGGATTTTCGAATAAGTTAGATCCGAGAGTTACCAATCGAGATTGGAGACGTATGGACGTGCGGGAAGCACGCCCAGCCAAATAGATCGGGCAGGAATATAACAGTTTTGGTGTCGTGTTATGTTATGTATATAATGCGGGTACAAACCTGCATACAGAAATATGTACCTGTGACCATGGGTTCATCTGAACGTGTGTACGTGTCACTAAATGTCTATAGTGGTTCTTCTGAACCCTAATTTATTGTGTTTCTCGTGATGTGTATATACTCGTTTGAATCAGATATACGTAGTCTAGCTGAGTGTCTGTTGTGTGGCAGTAGCGCGTGAAGTTGTAAGGTAAGGGTTGCGCAATCCCAAGCCACGCCTCTCCTGAATCGACACTGTTTGAGTCCAGTGGTAAGGAGAAGACTAGGACGACTGGAAACAATGCCAGATAAGCAGAGAGCATATACGGTACCTGAAAGTCCCAAATAGTCACCCATTTAGTACTGACCAGGTTCAAAGTAGCTTAACTTCGGTGATCCAGCGTGAACCAGTGTGTCAACGTGACTATGCCGTATTGGAAATGTTGTAATACGAAGACAATTTACAGTACCGTAATCTGGAACTAACCTTTTTTCTGTTAGATGGTCCATTTCTCGGATCCTCCAGGCGTACATTCAATTATTACAGACACATTTCAGGAATTTGAATGTTCAATTATCAGTGGCACTGATAGGCAGAATAAAATTACTAATTGCTTAAGTTTTCTATCTCGTCATGTTTGGAGGAACAAAACATACCGATACTCCTAATAAAGGGCAACATTCTTGTATTAATGTCAATTCCCAAGTTCAACGGACAGATTTCCGAGCTTTATAAATGGCGCCTGAAGTAGGTTGGAATGTGCCGAAACGTTGTACAATCTAGTACTGGCTAGGCTCCTAGTTGCTTAACTTCGGATATCTAATGCGATGATACTAGGAAGTCATTGATAATTACAGTTAGATAATAGTCGAGTGGAAGCGATCATCGATCTATCTAGCTAGCTAGCTAGCTATCTGGTTATATAACTATCTATCTAGCGGAGTAAACAACAGAATTTTTTTGTAATCCTCATCATCATCATCATCATCATCACCATCACCATGCTTCCATACAGTCTTGGCATGTTGAAGCAGGGACCCGACGTGACGTGTGTGGTGTTCTGGTTTGAGTAAGCCGAGTTAAGCTTAGTCGGGTTAGATTCTGGACTTTAAACAAGTAAAATGGGTAAAGAAGGTATCTCCGGAGAGAGGTGACGGTCGCAAATAGCCCTTAGTCAACGATCGTCGGTCACTATTTCTGCTGAGGGGATGCTGAGAGTGAATAAACCATATAAAAACACACATCGTCTTGAGTCAATGTCTTGAAGTGTCTTTGTTACAACTGGTTCCATCTTCATCAAGAACGACTGGCTAATCCCCCAGAAGCGGATAGCAACAGACAAGTATGTCGTCATATATTTGTATATTATATGCTTGACATGATCACATACCCCACCACTAGTCGATAACCGGCCGTTATAATAGACATTAAGGGACTCGAGGATAACAGTCCATTATACTAATAACAACGTGTGTGTATATATATATATATATATATATATATATATATATATATATATATATTGTTTTAACAAAAACCAAGACATCAAAGAATGGATAGTGTATTTGTTGCTATCAACCAATTCAATACGAGGCTGTTGGATGCTGGAGTAAAATTCGGAAGAATATAAGATTATATATATATATATATATATATATATATGTATATATATGTGTGTGTGTGTGCGCGTGTATGTGTATGTGTGTGTGTGTCTTTTTTATTACAGTTTTATCTGTTTGGTTATATAGGTTTGGGATATTGGACCATGTTTACGATCCAACAGCCTCGTCAGATCTTACAGAAATGCGTTCTGTGACGTCTAGCGAGGCTGTTGGATCGTAAACATGGTCCAACGTTCGAAACATATGTAACCAAACAGATAAAACGGCAATAAAAAATAAACACACACACACATATATATATATATATATATATATATATATATATATATATATATATATATATATATATATATATATAGTCTTATTTATATTATTCCGAATTTTACTGGGTTTATATAATTGAAATCTCAGTAATCGTTCATATGCGAATAAGTTTTAAACCAAAAAGAGATAGCAAAAACTGTAAGCTATAAAATTATCATATTTCATAATTGAGCATTTATATATTGTTTTAACAAAAAAAAACAAGACATCAAAGAATCGGTTGGTAGCAACAAATACACTATCCATTCTTTGATGCTTTCTGTAAGGTCTGACGAGGCTGTTGGATCGTAAACATGGTCAAACATTCGAAACATATTTAATCTAACAAATAAAATGGTAATAAAAATAAACCCATGTTTGCTCTGCAATAGTACTGAACACTCTCTTCAGGTTTTTACTAATTACTAGTTTTTTCTAAATATATATATATATATATATATATATATGTATGTATGTATGTATGTGTGTGTGAGTGTGTGTGGTAATTTATAAAAATACATACGGTAACAGGAGGGTACATTTTCATAACTTACTACCTATCTCTACGTATGTATCGATCACTGTTGAAGTAAATACTGAAAAGTTACACATAAAATTATATCTTTGTATAATAAATGTAAAATGTTAAATGTATTATATATATATATATATATATATATATATATATATATGTATATATATATATATATATATATATATATATATATATATATATATATATGACCTGTTAATTAAGAATACATAAAAACGATTAAGATAATAACAGCATTACACTGATATAGTTTCTTTTAAATAAATAGATGGACCAATTTAAATTTAAACTATCAAGCATACACAATGGAAGTATGATTATTAATTTAACTGGATGTTAATGCGTCTCCACTCATTTCAGCATAACCGAATGGTTACCTAACAGATTATATACAAAGAAAAAGACTTGTTTAGAATTAGAAAATAACCATTTTTTCTATGCTATATTATGCTGGCGTTACATTACGTTTCCCCCGATTGTTTTTCAGAACCAGTCACTCATCGGAAGCAAATACCATGACATGATTTAGCAAAGCATGAAAAATACCTGTTTTTCTTGCACAGAATGGTTCACCGTTTTTAGAAGCATCGATGAACTCAAATGGCAAAAATATACATCAAGATACAATCTCCGAGTAAGCTGAGGTTTCCAATATCGACACGGTTCATGTTAAATGTGCTGTGTATGCGGGTGCTTTGATTTCTATCGTAGCTGTCAAGTCATCCACGTACATTTGAAAAACATCAGATAATAAAATATGAAGATTTAGGTTTGTAGGCGAGTACCTTTCATTACGAACAAGTACAAGTAACTATATATATATATATATATATATATATATATATATAGTTATACATATATATATATAGTCATCCACATACAGTACTGTTTTGCTGTTTCACAGCTCATCAGTGCGGATAGACAAACAACTACCTCAAGCCAGGATTAAAACCCGACCGTCTTTACGACAGTCAAGACTCCTAACCACTACGCTATCGTCGGCTGCTGTGTGAGCCATGAGTTTAACGATGTTTTGACATCATCCGAACTACCTATGCTCAATTTGTTTACAAACAGAGCATCGCTTATACGCTAATGGTAAGTCGTGTATCACTTCTCAATATGCTCAACTCAAGATGAGGAGCATTATAAGGTATCTTCAATAATTTTCCAGACGTTTTTTTTTCGTATGAACACTTTTACTGATAGTACAGACATGAAACACTAGTCCCCTTGAAATAATCTCCCTCGGCTGCAATGCACTTGTTGTACCGTTCCAAAAACTTCTGGAACGCCCCATGAAAGTCCTCCTGTGTAAGCTTGTCAATGACCCTCGTCGCAGCCTCTTTCATCTCCTCAATTATCTCATAACGAAGGCCGTTAACATTTCCTTGAGTTTCGAGAATATTCAAGAGTGTCAGGTAGCAATATATTGACTATAGGGGGCGGTGAAAATGTTCATCCTAGCCAAAATAGTCTGTAATAAACATAGCGTTGTAGACTGGTGCATTCGCGAAAATCCTTCATGTTTTCAGTTCCTCTGAATAATTGTGTGTACAGTACTCACACTGACATACAAGCGTGCACTTATTGCCTTTATAGATACACGAAAAGTTCATATATGCAGATGTCCTTACCATCTATAGCAACTCTTAAAAGGCCAACAACGCATAAGTTCTCTCGGAGTCTCTACCCCGACCTTCAACACATGTAAAAATAGGGCAAAAGTTGGCTGGTTAATTTTCCCACATCAAACAACAAGCTGTAATTTTTTCGCCAAAAAAGTTCTTATCCCCCTTTAACCCAAATTGATATGAATGACTCTCCTCTCAAAGAACCCCTCGCTTTGACATGTATGTTGGTCTGACATTAATTCCCTATCTGAAATAGAAGACATTCGTCAAATCTGTTGTCAAGTTCGCCATAAAATTGGTTGCATCATTCTGTCGTTCCAGAAGATATCTCACTCACGACGCAACCGTTTGCGAGTTTAATATGAGCAGTTACAATGTAGGAAGATAACGGATCTGAATGCGTGGTGGTGGATGAGTGAGGTAGATGTTATATTGTTCTCCAACGCAGTTCACAGAAATATCGCGTGATTGAGTGTGATGTATTACTAATGTCTCTATAGGGCTTCTTCACTATGTAAATCAGGTGTTCTTTATATATACTAGCAAAATTATCCGTCGTTGACTGGGTTCAAAAACAGCCTACAGAAAATGGACTCTGATTTATTAAAGTATGACAGGTTATGAAAAGGAAGGGTTGTAAAGAGATAGCTTCGAATTTGGGGGTATCAGAACCAAATCAAAATATAATGAAAGTAAAAATAAAATAGATAGACCCCATAATTTATTATACCATACCTGTACACATTGAAACATTTATCACAATATTCTGTGGATCTATATTAAAAAACCTTGTTAAACTTTGTGACATATTTCCATTCTATGGAGGTCAGGCGCGAACGAACGCCCCATAATTTTATTATACCATATTTCCTCAAGCTGAAACATAATTATCAAAGTATACTTACGCAGATAGATATGAAAAGTCTTTATTAAAGTGTGTGCCTATTTCCATTCTATGGAGGCCGGGCGCGAACGCAGACCAAAAAATGTTATTATATCATCTCTATTTAAGTTAAAACATACTTATTAAAGTATTCTTATGTACATCTATATCAAAAACACTTGTAAACGTTTTTTTTTAATTTTTTATTTCCATACTTTGTGGACCAGGCGCGAACGCTGACCCCACAATTTTAAAGAACCACCGTTCTGCCATATCAAACATACCCATTCCTGTGTCTCGATTCATCTTCTATCATTATATGTAATCAGTTTTTAAAAATAGTAAACCATATAGGAGCCTATTCGTGACCAGACACACATATACACACACAGACATTCAGCTTTATATTATAGAAAGATATATATATATATATATATATATATATATATATATATATAGTCATCCATATACAATACTGTTTCACTGTTTCACAGCTCAACAATGCGGCTAGACAAGCAACTATCTTAAGTCAGGATCGAAACCCGACTGCCTGTATGGCAGCCGAAGCTTCTTACCGTTTTACTTTTTGGTTGCTTCTATTTGCATAGTGAATTTACAATGCTTTGACATTGTCCAAATACCTAAGCTCAATTTGTTTACACAGAAGGCAGACAGAGAAGAAGAGTTCATAAAGGAAAGTGAGGCTAGAAGACACGAGGAATCCCGTAACGACTGTTTGGCTTAATAGGGGAAATTAAAAAATTGTACACGTGGCTCCGCACAAATAGGAGAATAATTTTCTCAGTAAAGAAGGCAAGGGAAAAGAGCCCGACGAAATAAAATTAAATTAAAAGGATGGAGAAATAAAATATAGATACACATTTTATAGTAGAGAGGAGAACAAGCTGAAACACATTATACTCGGAGAGAAGTCACTTAGCGTCTGAGTTCGTAAATCGTGCTAAGGAAAAAACGTATTATTCACGAGATCACCTTAGCGAGTAATGGGAGCCAATTAGAATTAGGACTAAAATCTCACAGAAACAGATTTTATAAAGACTCTTTGTTTAACTAATACAATGTGAAGAATCGAAAAAATGAACAATAATATAAATAAGAGTTAAAAAGCCGAGTAAGACGAGTTGTTGAGAGAAAACGGTGTAAAGGCAGACATGGTCACAATAAATAAAAAATGGCACCGCCAAGAAGACGTTGTGAAACATGAAACAGACGATCACCTAGCGGTACTTTTTCGAAACTCGCAACATGAATTTTTACTCGTATGTACGTTAAGATGTTTGCGCTGAATACATCTCGTATCTTGAATTTCTCTTGACTAGGGAAGTTAGCTAGCATGTAGAATGTCATAGTATATATATATATATATATATATATATATATATATATATATATGTGTGTGTGTGTGTGTGTGTGTGTTTGTGTGTGCGTATGTGTGCGACCATCCATGTATGTATCTACAAATATGCATGTGCGCATGTATGCCTATGCAAAATTATACATGCGCACGTATGCATATTCATACATATAAAAGAAACGTGCTCGTAGCAAGTGTATAGAAAATCAAGTTTTTACCGTAAACAATTACGTTTTCTTTGCTTAAAATCAAGTCAGACTGGTGCCCAAAACGTCATTGGTTGTAGCCAAGAATCGTTAATATCACACCCACCCTATGGCAATGTTACGTGATACGCACAACAGAAAGAAAGAAAAACGGATTTACCATTCCATGCTGGGTCTTACCTGCGGGATAGATATTGTGATTTTGAGATCATCAAAGAAGTTTGTAAAAAGTATTCGCACGATAGTAGGAATTTTTTAAAAATCTTTCTATATTCTTTCCGAGAGAAAAATAGTTTGTCTTCTGAGTAGCTAGATCGCCGATCGAATATTCCGGACCAATATAAATTCCGAATCTATACTTTTATAATAACCAGGAGCCATACTCGTCAATACATTCGATTTCAGCAACAAAAAAAAAAAAAAAAAAAAAAAATGAAGTTGTCTTTTTATAGGCAACAATTCGATTCATGGAAACGTTTAGATGAGTCGTTTTTTTTTTTCTTAATCAGGTTTTGGTTCACAACAACATATTGACATTTTTATTGATACGAAGGTAAATAGATCTCTAATTATAATTTCATTACATGAGTTCGCGTTTTGCCATTTATCCGAAAATTAGAATATTCAAATTTGAAGAGATTTTTTCAATGTACAGGGTGGCCGACTTAAAAATAATTCGATCTCTCTAATCTTTCTCTTATCATTTTTTTTTTCAGATAGAGCGCCAGTCTCTAATGTTTTTCATTATTACTAACTGACACCACAAGACAAAATGTAATTCTTTTTTCAAACAAGATGGCGCTACATACCACATATCTCACATATAACTGACACGAGTTCATAGCATGTTTACGGAAGAAAGAACAATAAGCAAGAAGTTATAGCCACCATGTTCCCCGGATTTGTCATCATTTGTGCTTTTGGGGAACTTTAAAAGAAATGTTTATGCAAATAATCTTTACAATCTAGATCAACTAAAGGAGAACTTTACTAACGCTATCAGGAGAATTACATTACAAGCACTATCTGCAAACGTTGTTAAACTTGCCTGCAAATGCATAGATATCAACTAGGAAAACTTCCAGCATCTTTTATAACACTACAGGTTTATTTTCTATTTGTTTTTTTTTACACAGTGATCACCACTTATCAAGGCCCGGAAGCCACTCAGGGATAAGGGTTATTGCAAGTACATTACGTTAGTGTGGAGATTTGATGAAGTGTTTACTTAAGGGGGCGGTTCATTAGGAATTTGTTAACATTGAACTTGAAGACATCCAAGTTGTAGTCAGGTGGGAAGCAGGCAGACGGAACAGAGTTCCACGGGCGTGCAGTTCTAAGAAAGAAGCTTTGTTCATGGAATCCGCGTTTTGATTTAGGCACAGATATAGAGTGGGGGAAATTTTTCACAGTGGATTAAGCTAGACGGGTGTTTTTCGTGAAAGATTGGCGAGGGGGAACCAGAGATTGGAGTTCAGACGAGCACCTGCCATGGAAATTACGATAAAACAAGGATAGGCTCGCAACGTCTCTTCTGTGGAAGAGAGGTTGCAGGGTAGAGAAAAGGGCATCCCCCACTAAGCCACGAAGTCTATTTTGTACTCTGTCAAGGCAGGATAGGCTGTTTTTAGCAGCTCCTGCCTAGATATGGCAACAGTATTCCATCCTTGGACGTACTTGGCTTTTATATAGATAGAGAATTGCATCAGTAGTGAGATATCTTCTGGAGCGGTAGAAGGATCCCACCATCTTTCCAGCGACCTTGGCAACAGACTTGATGTACGTGTTCCATTTCAGATCAGGAGTAAAGGTCAAACCCAGAAGCTTGTCAAAACACGGGGGCTCACCCATACGAGAGCCATCCATCACAGTTGATGCGAGATGGGGATCAGAGCGTTGATGATGTAAGGATAGCAGTTTGGTTTTGGATGCATTAAAGGTAACCAGCCACATCTTCCCCCACTGAACCACGCGCTCGAGATCAGAGGAGAGAGAATCAGAGAGAACTTTGTCATTTACAGCCTTTGATGTGTTGCCGTAGATGGTCGTGTCATCAGCATAGATGTCAACGAATGATTTAAGTATGTGTTTAGGGAGGTCATTGATGTAGATCAGGAAGAGAGTTGGGCCAAGGATTAACCCATGAGGGACTCCAGCATTTATATTGCAGGCCTCCGATTTTTGTCCATCTACCACTACTCTTATGAGCCTATCGGAGAGAAATGATTTAATGATAGAGAAAACATTTCCAGTTATACCGTAGCTGAAAATCTTGTGAAGTAGACCCTTATGCCATACCTTGTCGAAGGCATTTGATATGTCAAGAGCAATTGCCCTAGAAAGGAAGTCTTTGTCAAGAGATTCACTAATCCTGTGGGATATAACCGTCAGCACATCTGCGGTAGATCTTGCAGAGCGGAACCCATATTGTGTGTCACTAAGAAGGTTATTCCTGCTGAGGTGGTTGACTATTTCTATATTTAATATGGATTACAGCAACTTACTCATAACACGCAGGAGACTTATTGGTCTGTACTGAGAGGGAGATGACTTATCACCTGAATTCTTAAATACAGGGCAAACTGATGAGGTCTTCCAGGGAGTCGGAAAGCACTTCTCCTTAAGGCAGCGCTTAAACAGTTTCGTAAGTATGGGAGCAAGTTCTGGTTGAAGCTTTTTTAACACTATAATTGGGATGCCATCAGGGCCAGTTGCTTTACTGGAATCTAGGTTCTTGATTAGCTTGGCGACCTCATGCACGGATATTTGTATGTTACCTAGCTTGTTCTGTGTTATAGGAGGAAATATGGGGAGTTGATGGCCTTCGTCTCATAGGGTAGAAATAATGCTACAGGTAATTAAACAATAAAATAATGTTCCCCTTCTCTACTACGTGTTTGGGCTACTTTTAGGGCCCCCTGTATATAATTTCCCCTACTACTCTCATATGGATGCTTAATATTTAGCAATGCGTTTACGTAGCAATATACATACATAAAGGGCCCCCACAGTCTTTGACAGACTATGGTTACCCACGAAGGGGTGCCTGCTCGTGAAAGTCTTATTGGCAGGAGGTGCGCAATCTCCAACTGCACCTCTCCTAAGTCAACATTATTAAATACCAGTGTCAAGTGAAGTATACAAAGAACAAACAAATGCCGAGATAAGCGGAGAGCACATACAACGTCTAGAATTCCCAAATGGTCACCCGTCTGGTACTAACCAGGTTCGCCGTTGCTTAACTTCGGTGATCGAACGAGAACCGATGTGTCAACGTGATTATGCCGTATGTGTGCCGTTTTTTGTTTGTAGATAACTAAGCAGCTTGAGCGTTGTAAAAGCGGGGGTCGAATGTTTTTTTAAGTAGACATTTGTTGAGGTCGTTTGAGAGGACCGATCTCATGGGTAGAACTGCAGAATATCAACGCGATTGTTGTAGGTTCAATGCACTGTATGTGGATTATATATATATATATATATATATATATATATATATATACAATATATATATAGTTTGTTTATTATATAAATATATATATATATATATAGTTTGTTTATTATACAAATATTATTTATTGCATATGTGCATAAATGTTTGAGTGGAATACTAATTCAAGGATAGCACTCTATCAAACAAAATAAGAATCGTTATTAAAACGGAAGTAAGAATTACAATAGTTCTTATAAGGTATTGTTGTGTGGTTTTCATTCTGGAAGAATCTGGGTGTATACTATGTGATCAGTAGAGATTTTTGAGGGAGGAGTGCTGAGAGAATGGTGTAAGGATTAGAAAGGAGGGACGTGTGATTTTGCGTGGTTAAGCTGTCGGGGTGCGGGCGTGTTAGAGTCTTTTAACTTGGCAGTTGCTTATTGGTCTTAGTTTTGGCTTTGATCTGAAGTTATATTATACTCTTATCGTCGCTACTTGCCTATCTTAGATTTATACGGATTTTTTCTTGTCCTGTGGCGACTTCATTTTCCTATTGACAAGTTTATTCATTTATTCGTGTTTTATTTTTTATTTTATTTATTTGTTTGTTTATGTTATTACTATTCATCGTTTTGTGTCTGTTCATTGACTTCTAGTTTCTACATTCTTTCTTTCTTTAATTATTAGTGAATTTATAAGATATATGCCCACATGGTCTAATTGACATTTAGTTGAACAGCTATATGTGCTTATTTATATGATATAATTAAAGGTGGTATACCGGTTTTTATATTTTCTGCTCTACCGCGATGTTTGAGGTAATAATCGTGGCAAACATTTTTACACTTATATATAAACTTAATTTCGATGGCTATCATTATTTCCTGCATTAAAAAAAAAAACACCTGTAACGAATGAGACCGTTCACAGACTATCAAAAAGAGTGCAACTCTGTCTTCAGAAAGTCGCGTGAAGCTTCATCGACGTCTAACTATTGGGATGAGCGTCACTGGTTTTCGAGAAGAACCCACTTTTAATCGCAAATCACAACCTGGGTTGAGACACAGATCATTCTTGTCGCGTAAAAGAAGGGAGGATAACACTTCATAACGCCGTTTATTTTGATTTTCTTTCAATTCGTAGGGCACCCATTTATCAAGTTTTTTTTTGTCTTTCTAATCTCTCTCAAATGGTTGAAAATCATAATATAGATTACGTCTAATTAAGAAGCAAGTTCTCGAACAGTTGTGTGTGGATTGGATGCGACTAAAGCTCTTAATGGATCGTTGTTAACATCCGATGGCCGACAACTACTTCATCATCTCCAACACTCTCGTAGCAACTATGGAAATTCTTGAACCACTATTGTGCTGTGCGTTCAATAGTGGTCCAGGAGCCAAAACCTTTGTTGATATATAGCTGTTTCGGCAGCTATTCGACGTAGATTGAATTGAAATAAGAAAATTGAGTGAATTCACGTTTTTCTATCTTGTATTGAACGTTATGAAAAAAATGCACATGATTGTTTTGAAACGATTGGAATTTAAACGATAAGATAGAGGAAAAAATTCTCTTAAAATGATATATAAAGTAAAGGTATTATAACGAACATTAATTTGAAAATGCATCATTCGAAATAAAAAAATTTAAATTCCTCAAAATCTTTCTTGCCAACCTTATATCAAGATTCAGTTTAAGAAAGATGTTGAACTTGACTAGCAGATAAAGACAAACTGCTGAGACAGGTGCTAAAGGACGCGCCTACCTATGAACGTTGCAGAACAATTCATTAATTCTGCCCCAAAACGTATTTTCCCGTCATTTTCAACGGGCTTTCCCCTACCACGTTGTAAACGCCCATTGTTGTAGCCAGGATAGGGTTTGAAGAGGTACGTGCTTTATGGGGAAGAAAGCTTAGAAAGTCCCAACCACATAAGGGCGAAGGAGGAAGCATGTGTTGGTGTTGCAACGCGAAATCGTTCGTTGTTCGTTGAAGCTAATTTATTTTATGAGAATTTAAAACATTTACAGTTTTTTTCTATTTCATTTTATTCAGCGCAATTGTTTGTTTATTGCTATTCTTGCGTGTAAGGACGTTAACATAATTACGAATCCATTTTATAATTACAAACCAGTTAAAAAATTATAGCCATTTTAGTGATTCGTATTAGAAAGAAGGGAATTAAAAAAAAATCACCGATCATTCTTGCGAAACATTTAACCAGCAAGAGCAATTTGGGCTTTTCTTTAAATTTATGTATTATTGATTTTTTGATTCCAGCTTGCAGTTTATCAATCTATTTAACTATATCAATAAACCTGTTCTCTGTCTCTTTCCCGCTATCTATTTCTCTCAGTATATATATATATATATATATATATATATATATATATATGTGTACATGTGTCGGCGTGTATGCATCACACACACATGCACACGCATACACGCGCGCACACACACACGCACACACACACGCACAAACACACATATATATATGTATAATTTCTCTTTGTCCGCTTTTTCTAAAAACTACTTGATTCATCTGGCTAAAATTTCATACCATATGTTATAATGTGGAGTAGCGAACGAAGTACTCTGAGATCCGTTCAGCAAACAGTTCAAGAATTCATGGAATTATTGTATTACTATGTAAATAAAACCAATGAGCAAAAGTATTACCAAAGTAATCTTTTTATTTAGCATAAATCACTCATTCTAATTTAGCACAAAACATTTTAACATCTAATAACAACAAGATTTAATCAGCCCAAAAATCCCTTTCCCAATTAAACGCAAACTAACTGTAATTGTAATAACAAACATCCTTGCCCACTCAATAATGATTGCATCCATAAAGATGTTATATATTCATGCACAATTACAGAGCTCCCACGCAATCCTCCCATAACATACACTAATATTTTGTCTTCAAATTATCCCGCTTCCCATCCTCCATTTGATAGAGTTACTAATCCAATATACCACTTGAGCAGCCCCTCCATCTACAAACATACAACTAGCAATAATAATAATACTAAGAAGAAGAAGAAGAAGAAGAAGAAGAAGAAGAAGAAGAAGAAAAAGAAAAAAAAGAAGAAGAAACAGAATAATAATAAGAAGAATATTTCTCCTAACAGTCATCCGGACACTAGCAACACTCATTATCCCCTCCAAAACAGTCCTCGTACAATCATTGTCCCTCCCTGTGTTCAACACAATAAACAAAATTCAAACTATTTCCCTAATATAACTCAGAAAATTAATATTAATTATAGACCTCGAGCCTTTAATACAGTACATAAATATATCGGCGCTACTTCGACATAATTAAGAAAAGAATATCAAACCACATTTCCTCTTTTAACAACCAAAATTCTAATAATAATCAAGGAACTTCTCTAACCACTTTAATTAAAAAACTTAATTCTAACAAGACACCCTTCTCAATCAAGTGGACTATCCTAAAAATGGTTAAGTCTATAATCACTTCCCGTCAAAGTAGCAATATAATAAACTCTTAAAACGAGCTGCTCTCTTTCTGCTAACATAAGTCCAAATTTAATTATGGTAAATTTGAAATTACATAGCTATTAATTTAACCTTTCAGATATATCTATCTATATCTATCTTCTATCTATCTATACTCCTATAAATTCGTTTCTCTTTTGTGTGTATTGATATTCATATTAAAAACCCTCCTTTCTGTTTATTTAACAAGAAAATACAATGTTCTTATATATGGGTCGTAGAATTGCATTCACTAGCAAAAGATCTAGCTAATTTGCATATTCTTTTAAACATTAATTTTAATTAATTCCCTGTTAGTTTTATTCGGTTTTCTTATTGGATGATTATCTTTAGTCAACTATTACGTGTAATTATATTCATGCAGATATTCTAAATGATTTATACTTGCACAATATTTGCGTAAAAAGTGTGCAGTAAACACAAAATTATTTCCATATATATTTATCTATACGTGTATATTTTTGTTTTTTCTATCTATTTATCTATCTACCTATCTATCTATATATATATATATAAATATATATATATAAATATATATATATATAAATATATATATATATATATATAATTAACGTGTGTGTGTCTGTGTGTGTCTGTGTGCCTTTCCCTACGCAATAACTCTCTCAATTTTTAGTCTACAGACTTGAGATTTGATATACAGGGTACTGAAATTTGCGAAAATCGATGTGATCAGTTTTGGGCCAGACATCTGGCGATTAAGGGGTCAAAGTTCAACGATTTGACCTTTGAGAACTCTACCAAACTCCTCCTACAATTTTGGGTCTACACACTTGAAATTTTAGATATAGGTTTCGTGGATCTAACTTAATAAATTGATTTGAACCCAAAACAATAAATTTTAAGAGGTCATAATGCGGGTCAAAGTTAAAAATAAAATTGACCTCTGCAGTCTCTCCCAAATTACTCAGACAATTTCTGGTCTAAATATTTGAAATTTTACATAAAGGCTATTCAGAGATACGGCAAGCTTTTTCATCAGTTTTGGTCGAAATTTGTAGTTACCAATATTTAAATGTATGTATGTATGTATGTATGTCTGTTTGCATGTCTGTCTTCAACTTTCAATAGAGGCGACGGATTTTACCAAGATCAGTATCGTTTAAAAGTTCGACCTTTCATACGACAAATATCGAAAAATTGGCTAAAAACATTCATATCTTCCCCTTCAACTAGGCACTTTTCTACAGGGGGGGATCACTTTTTTCGCCGATATTTTTTAAAGTTATTCTCTCCTTTAGATTGTCTAGCTCTATTTTTAAAAAAATGTCGCTTCCGGTTTGGCGGTGGGCGTAACAACATAAACGTTAGGTTTTACCTGGTTCTTTTCCTTCTTTGCGGCATGGGTTCGAGCCTGCTTTTTTTTTTTTTTGCTCAACATACACATCCAAACACCCGGGTAACGCTGGACTGAAATACTAGTATATATATATATATATATATATATATATATATATATATATATATATATATATATATATATATATATATAGCTTTTACATCTGGTTGAGATTACTTTATAAATATTCATTCTTTAATATTTATAATACACTTTTGTTTTATCATTTTGGATCATTTTGGTAAATTTAACTGTAATTGTAATTCTTATATATATATATATATATATATATATATATATATATATATATATATATATATATATATATAACGTTATCGTTTGTTCTACATACTTTCTTAATATTTTATAACTTTACAATTTTTTTCTTGTAATTCTTTATTTCTTCTTTGTATGGCCGGTTTTTCCTCTGCAATTTCCGTTGCAGTGTTTAAATATTCCTATCTATCAAATGTATAAATGTACCTACACATTTATATTCTGCGTGTGTATTTACTTATATTTCACTATATGCACTTAATTGCATATTTACTTGCTTTATGCTTAATTTGCAGATACCGGCCACCCTCTTCCCTTAATTTTTTTTACTCTTTATGTCTTTATTTTTTTATTTATCTATTTATTTATATGCATGTATGTGTGTGTGAATGTTATGTGTACGTATGCGTAACTGTATGTATTCATATATATGTGCATGCTTGTTTATCTTTCTTATCATTTCATTTGGTGTCCTTTAGTAACTCCTGCTGATAATTCAATTCTTAAGGAATAACTTGTACATTTCAGGTGACACCTTTTTTTGCTTACAATTTTATGCGCTTTCTAACGTCATCTTGTCTGGGTCAGTTTTATATTTGCTTTCCTTTTTAAAATTAATTCAACCACAATTCTATTTTTTTATTCTTCACTCATTTTTCTTATTTATTCGTTTTTCTTAATTTAGCCTTCCCTTGTCAGTCCAGTTTAAATTTTCTTCCATTTTTTGCGTACATCTTATTTTTCTTTTAATAATATTATTGGAATTCATTACCTTTCCTTGTACCTATTTGTGAATTATTCCACGGATTTCTGCCTCTTTGATTACTTTGGACCATCTTCCAATTACGCGATTCCCTTGAATTTTACTTGTGCGAATGGAAAGGTAACCAATTTTCTTGGATTTTGGGATTTTTTCGTCATTGGATACTTTACGCTTCACCAAACTATCCAATGACGAAAAAATCGCGTGAAATCATTGTTTTCTTCAACCTATTCCCTCGGTTTCACTTTTTGTTATCAAGTAAGATCTAAATAGTTTTTTAAAGCAAAATCTGATCCCGCATTTTGCTAAATCCTACCCCCTGATGAGAAGGAAAGTATTTCTTCCAAACTCCATGGATTAAGGACTATCCACTTATTTAGGGTTTCCTTTTAAAAATTTAATATGTTTTTAACTCTTTTTCAAAGTATTTTTAACATGTTTTATTAACTATTTGTTCTTATATATATATATATATATATATATATATATTTATATATATATATATATTTATATATATATATGTGCGTGTGTGTGTGTGTGTGTGTGTGTGTGTATGTGTGTGATTCATTCCGGATTAAGCTTTTGTATAAGCTATATCGCCTGAAGAAGCCTCTAGTTATTAGGTTATCGAAACATAATCATGAATGTGTAGTGGCATATTAATGCCTATGGAAAACAAATAAAAATTACATACATACATATATATATATATATATATATATATATATATATATATATATATATATATATATATATACGGCAGGAGGTTGAGTCACGGCCACCGATATATAGAAGGCCTGTTAACTGAAAAATGCCTGCAAACAATGTTGGTAAGATTTGTCGAACTGTTACTGTCGATACTATATGAGGGCATTTTTTAAAAGAGAATTAAAACTTGTTAACAAATAAAAGAAATACACCCAAATCGATAATTACTGAAGATGAACTTTATTCAATATATAATATAAATATTATCTATGTAAAATTACCTATATATAAGCAATATACAATCTAATACTGATAAAACTGAATTATGAATTTAGGGAACAAACAAATAAAGAAACATAAAACACAAACAATTCTTGGCCTTCGGGACGAGATCACAGTGTATTAGTATCTGATCTGATGCTACAATTCACTTTTTCTGTTTTCAGCCATCGGAGGAGAAATCCTTCATGACTAGGACAATTGTTATTTTTGTTCCTATCCAGAATGCCAGTTATTGAGGAGCTGGATTTCCCCACAAGATTATACATTTAATTATTTAAATAACTATTACTTTTTATACATAAATTACATTTAAAGTTTGGGTTTTCTGTTCTTCTATGTTTATTTTTTCTCATGTTTTTCATCAAAATATATAGAATATTTTCATCAGTTACATGGTAAGGAATCCTATACTCCGCTATAGTCTTCATTTTCATGCCAGTGCAGAATACATGGATACTGAAATGAAGTTCACATAACTACTAAAATACAATCATGCCATAATGTGAACATTGGTTAAAAACTAAGAAAATATAGTAAACATCTACGACATTAAATCAAGGTATTTTGGTGAATTTGGGAGTGGACATTATTATTATTATTATTATTATTATTATTATTATTATTATTATTATTATTATTATTTCACTCACTAGGAGTTGTCGTACAGACCATCATCAGTGATCGCTCACTGGCAATAACCGAGGGTATTCGCTGGAGACCGTGTGACAACAAGTCTCCCCAGATTTCCAATGTTCTCCACCTCTTGACCACTCGTGCAGATGATTGCACGCAACGGCCGTTTTCCCTTGATTTCTCGTTGGCATCGATCATTGGTTTTCCAGCGGTTTGGGTCGCAAAATATCTCCCCAAGTTACCAGATTCAAACTGCACACTTCCAGTGGAGGCCTGGTTTGTTCTCTCCCACATCCGACTTTCCATCCTCTCGGACCCTTCACAACTAGTTGTGTGGCGCCAGTCGATGTCATCAACAGTTGTTTTTTCGGACTTCACGGGAAACGTGGGCCCTTTGTAAACGGGTTTTAATTTATTGGCTGCTTTCAATTTTTTTTCAATTTCTTCGTATATATCTCGTGCACTTGTTTTTATAATCGAGCATATATTTTATTTTTGGAATTTAAAAAAAATTCTGTAATTGAATTTGATTCATACTTTTATTTCGTGGTTGTTTTTGTTTTAATTTATTTTTATTATATTATATGTTCCACACTAATATTTTTATTTTTTTGTTGCCTTTATTCAATTAATGCTTTTGGCCTTTTTTGCCTCAAATAGAATCTCCAAAAAAGTTTCCGTGGTTAAAAGTACCAATGAAACCTTTTGCGTATGGACTTTTTAAGGAGCAATCATTACATTAAAACACATTTACGTAGGACCCACATTTCTAGTGAAGTACCTTTTTTAGTTTTGTTGTTGTTGTAATAATAATAATAATAATAATAATAATAATAATAATAATAATAATAATAATAACGAGCGGGACCTGTGGAAACTCCACAGTGGACTCTTTCATGTGTAATATATTGATGCTGGCATTTTGTGAATGGAGACACCCTGATATTATTGTAGTTCTTTTTTTTTTAACTGCAAAACTATATACCTTAGCTAGCATGGACGCCCGGCATAGCCTGGTCGTAAAATATACTTACATATGATAGTTTAATTCATGCAGATATCGTATATATTACTATAAGAGTCAATTTTCGATCTCTTCTTATATATTATGAAGTTGTGATTTCAAAAATAAAAAATATATATACATATGGCTTGGGTGTATCAGCTTGAATCAAAACCGAAACCCAAACTTATGATGAAAAAAAATGTATTTATATATAACTTGAGTTGCTTCAGCTATAATCAGAACCGAAATGAAAACTTATGAAGAGTTCTTTGTAAAATTATTTATTACAAGAAATGAAAAGGCATAACAATTAAACGACAGACACTTGAAAGAAAAAAAAATAAATAAATGTGACACACAAAATAACACATACGCTATCGTATTAATATATAGATTAAAATAGTTAATGTACCAAAAACAGTTTTTCATAAAACTATTTTAGTTAAAACAATGTGGTAATAAAAATAATTTATTTAGAAAAAAGAATTGTCATTTAACATATATATATTTTTAGATTTAATGTTTTTATAAAAATATTTTATATACAAAACCAGTTTCGTTTCGCTGATAACGTGTCGCTTTTTGTTTAGCAAGGTCAAGACTTTTTCATGAATTTCGAGATTTCATAACATATAGGTATCTTGGCTTTTGTTTACATGAACATGTAGTAGTAGCAATAATATTTTAATTAACGAAAACACCAGCCCGTCCCTTTCTCTCTCTCGCTCGCTCTCACTCTCAAACAATTACAAAATATAGAACTGCAGTGACGGCATCAATTCCTTTCCCAAATATTTTAAATTAGAAGGAAACTTATAACTTATAGCGTCCGCTAGCCGAGTGATTTATGTTATCAATTTTTACTACAGAAAAAATTAAAATCAATTATTTCTTAACTTTTTCATTTACTAGAATGATAAAACCCTAAATTTTATAGTATTAAAAACAAGCATAGCGGCGAGAACACGCTAATCACATGCTGCCTGAAGCAATGTGTATTTTGTAATTAACGTATATTCCGGAATTAAATTTCAACCAATGAAATTTACCGGAAAGCGTGACACACAAAAGAACACACACGCTATCGTATTAATATATAGATAATAATAATAATAATAATAATAATAATAATAATAATAATAATAATAATAATAATGGTACTTGTGCAGTGTACGCACTGAGCTATATTTTAGATAGGATTTTCAAGTTAAATTTAATTTTGATGGTATCTTTTTTTCATTAAATTTTTAGGTAAAAGTGCAGAATAGTTAGAAAGCCATCAACCTCTTGTAAAGAATGATTTCTATATAACATTATTATTTCATCATGGTGCAAACAACATTTATTTATAACATAAAACACAAGAAAATATTTTAACTAAAATTTAATGTACTCTTTATTTTTAGTTCATATCAAAACTGATTGGTTAATTAATTTTTAAGATGACTTTTTGTTTGGTTAGAATAGAGAATTTCCTATTTAATTTCCCATTTCAGTCATGTAAATTATTTACAGATAAAATGTTACAAAACAAATAAAAACCTTTAAGTGTTAAATATATTTCAAATAAATACATTGCGCCCGGTGCTAAAATATTGAATTCATCGATCGTTTTAGTTAAAAACAAAAACAACAAAAAAACAGCAACACAAATAAAACAAATAACTGTCGTGAAAAATGCTTCTAACTTTAAAATATTTGGAAATACTCAATTAAAAGTTTTATTTATTATTAAAAGAACGGACTGAAAAATATTCTCAATTAAAAATTGTGTGTTTTGCAGTCAAAAAATAAATAAAATAAGATATTCAACTTCCTTCGATAGAAATAAAAGTTTCTGTGATAGAAATAATTACACTTACCGTTATATTTTGTTAGATTTAAATTATCCCAATGTGCAATTATGATAATTGTAATAATAATCTAAATAGAGAATTGTTTTTCTCTTTAGAATACAAAGCGTATAATTACAAAAACTACAATATAAGGCAAAAAAGTAAAATATTTATTTATTTTCTTAAAATTGGGTTGTACTTTGACTTTCAAGCGAACTTGGTGCGTATTTTATTTTGTTCAATTTAAATTAACGCTTCCATAACGGAACTTACAACACTGACGTTAATCTAGCGTTGCCACCGTATCGTTCCAAACATTTTAAAATAGAGCTGCTGAGAGACAACTCGTGTATCTTTACTACTAACTTTTCTTTCTCTAACTTTACAACATGGCAATAAGAGAGGAGAAGAAAAAAGGAACAAAGTACTGAGTATGGAGTTTGACTCTTAAATATATTTAAATTATACATTTCAAACAAGTCAAATATTTGCTTATTTTCATAAAATTGCCTCGTAATGTAGCTTTCAAGCACATTTGATCGTGTTTTATTATACATATATATATATATATATATATATATTTCAAACACAAAACACACACTAAATTGAATAAAAGATTGAAGAAAAAAGGCGAATTCGCACAATTTTCTTATTTCAATTCAAGCTAGGCCGAAAAGCCGCTGACACAGCTCGCTATATCAACGAAGCTTTTGGCCAAGGAACCACTACTGAACGCACAGCACGAAGGTGGTTTAAGAAATTTCGTGACAGCGATGAGAGACTTGAAGATAATAAGCGTATGTGGTCGACCATCGAATATTAATAACGATCAATTAAGAGAACAAGTCAAAGCCAACCAAGGAAAAACTGGTTGGGAATTTGCTCCTGAATTAGACGTCACGTATGCGACGATTTCCAATCACTTGAAAGAGATTAGAAAAACGAAAAACTTGATTAATAGATGTCTTACAAATTAAACTGCAACCAAATGAAACGCCGTTGTGAAGTGAAATTTTTCCTTCTTTTACGAAACAAGAACGACCCGTTCATGCACCGAGTTTTGATTTGCGATTATAAGTGTGTTCTTCGTCGGCACCAGAATGCAAGATTTTTACGTAACTGGCGTAAATACACTTGGTTTGTATTCGTAAAACTATGTCGATTCTGATGGTGCTATTTTCGATCAATAAAATTTTGTTTAAGCCGAGATATGTTCATCTTATTAAAAGTAGAAAATATACCAAAACTTAATTAATACATCTTCTATTCAATGCTGAAGACAAAGTCCGGAAAGTATATGACGAAAAGAAAAAAAAAAAAGAAAAAAAAACAAAATCGACATTTAATGAAGTGACATAGTTGCTACTAGTTTTGATCAATTGAATACATTTATTTATTTTAGAACTGATGTTTATGCAAATGATAAAAACGTATACATCGGCGTTGGTTCTCTTTACATTTTTATCGATAATAAAGAAAATATCACACCATATATCACATATATTAGTGGCCTGGAAAGTCTACAGGGGAAACAACCAAGCGAAAACAACGAAGCAAAATTCATCCAAAAGCAGCAAAATTAAAACTGGCTTGCTAGGACACTATACATATAAATGTATGCTACCTTGGGCATATTTTATTGGTTTAAAAATATAGGTTTATTTAACCAATTGTTTAACTATCGAATAATATAATCTTCTAAAAGCCTGCAACTTTTCCTGTAGATTCGGCCCATAGGGCAAAATCTACTTCGCTCCTACTTCCTATTTCTGATAAGAGTAGACGAATCTCTGCCCTGTCGTTTTCTTCATGGACGATGCTGAAGTAAACTATCTACGCCCTCCCACCCGTAGAATATCCAAAGCAGACACTCCTCCGCCGAAAACAACTGTTAACCATCTTCCTTATTATATATTTCTGTATAAAATTAAAAGTAAATTGTATGATACATGTTTTTTCTTTGTGGTGCACTTCTATAGAACACGATACTGCAGGTTTTCTTCACAGTTAGCTCTTATATGGATATCTTCAAGTCTAACACGTGCAAGTTACTGTTCAACCGTCCTCTTACAAAACCCTATCTAAGGTCCACAATTACCGATAATTACGGTGTTGCTTGACGGGCCAACTGGCACTCATCAACCCCTATTTTCAGGTGTCCTTCAGACTTTAATAAGCGGTTGTCCTCGCCCAGTAAAAAGAAAACCACATCCTATATAGTTTATTAATCCTGTCGTTCCGTGTTTAATAGAAATTTAAATGTAAAATGTGATTGTATTTTTTGAGTTTTATATTAAGAAAGGAATTTTAAAAGACTCCAAAGATGCAAATCACTAAATAAAACGGGAATTGCAGTTGTAAACAAACAAACAAACAAACAATAGATGTTTGGACAAACAGAGGAACTAAACTGATGCTAAGCTGGAAAAAGTGATAAGAAAATCAAAGAAAATTTGAATTCGCGGCATTTGTTTTGAAAGGCTTTCATTTGAATACAACATGGAACGAAAGCATTCACATAATGAAAAAAAAGCACGCGGGCGCATTTTTTAATAACGACTAGGTCAATGATTTTAGGACAAAAGGAAATTGAAAAACATTCGTTTGCAATCGGCAAAACATCAGAATCAGCGAAGAATCGGAGTAGGCAAGAGGGATGGGGAGAGGAAAAGAAGGCGAGGTGTGAGTAGATCGAGAGGAGGAGAAAGAAAAAAAAACAGAATGTGGGGATGGGCGACAATTAACAATAGTCTTTAAGACTAGCTGTCATTCTGGCGTTGCCCGGTCGTACAAGACGCTTAATCATGATATTTTTATTCATGCAGATTGCGTATGAATTATTATAGGAACAATCCTTTATTGATTATTATATAATAAAAGGAATAATAATAATAATAATAATAATAATAATAATAATGATAATGATGATAATGATAATAATAATAATAATGATAATAATAATAATAATAATAATGATGATGATGATAATAATAATAATAATAATGATAATGATAATGATAATAATAATAATGATAATAATAATAATGATAATAATAATAATGATAATAATAATAATAATAATGATAATGATAATAATAATAATAATAATAATAATGATAATAATAATAATAATAATAATAATGATAATAATAATAATAATAATAATAATAATAATAATAATAATAATAATAATAATGAAATGCCGTTCATTAAATTCCGTCTGTGTTTGTTTACAATATCACGTCGGATGTATTTAGGCTTCACGATGAATTTTCTCGAAAAGTCAGTTCTGACTAATTTTTAGTTTTAAAATATGCAAACGAAGAAATGATTTGCGGTGATTTTAAAAGATACGTTTTTTTATCGTAAAGCGAATTCATTAATGAGAAAAAAAAACGAGAATGGTAAGGTAAACCCAGGATCTACCATTAAGCTATATCTCCAGATTATGATAAATGTGTGTTTTTGAGAGATGATTTTCTGAAATTTTATTACCTCCCTTGGCCGATAGAACGTAAAATAATCCCCTGTAATTTTTTTTAATCTATAAGAGAGAGAAGCTATGTTTTAATCGGATTGTTTCAATTTTCGATATCGGATGAATTTCTTTACAAAACATATGTAAGAACATTTCCAGGAATATAAATTACCTTTGTGTGAAATTTGCAAAAGATAGGATCAGCCGTTTCGGAACCTATGAGGTAGGAACTCTCTCCCTCTTTCTCTCTCTCTTTCTCTCTCTCTCTCTCTCACACACACACACACACAAAATATAATAGTAGATATAGATCTATAGATAAATGCAACTATCGGCAGTTGTAAGCGTAGACTAAACATGGTCAAAAAAGAAAAAAATAGAAAGTCGAGGAGAACGAGGAATACGATAAGAAGAAAAAGAATTAAAAAAGAGGAAAAAAATTAAAAATAAAAGGAAGAAGAAGGAAAAGAAGAAGAAAAAGAACAGCATGAGGAAGAGGAGGAAAATAGGATAAATAAGGAGAAGTGAAAAAAAAGAGGAAAACATAAGAAGCACGCGGAGAATGGGGAAAAGATCGATGCTTTCGTTCAGTCCAAGAGACAATGGATATCTCCTGTAAGTGTAGCGGCGCGTGTAATTGTGAGGCAAAGCGTTGCGCAGTTTCCAACTACAGATCACCTGCTTGGCACTGCTTATGTCCGGTGTAAATGAAAACTCGAGGACGATTGGAAACAATACCGAGATAAGCAGAGAGCACATACAGCAATTAAAATTCCCCAAATGATCGCCCAATTTAGTACTGGCCAAGCCTAGTGTTGCTTAATTTAGGTAATCCAACGGGAATCGGTGTGGCAACGTTATATGAGGCAGATAAGATGGATAATAATAAGAAGAAAAGGAAGGAAAGAAGAATTAGAATCTGAAGAAAAGGAAGAATGAAAATAAGAAAAGGCGAGAAAGGAGAACGTAAAGAATAAGTAGAAAAAGAGAAAGAGAAGAAAACAAAGAAAAATAGGAATAAAATGGTTTTACAAGAAACGGAATAAGAAACGGAATGTGAAGCATACGAGTAAATTAAAAAGAAGAGGAAGAAAGGAAGTGCGATAATAAAATTACAAAAAAAAAAAAAAACATGGCAAAAACAAAAAAGTTAGAAGATGTAAAAGACGTTACAGGAAATTTAATTAGTCAACGAAATGAAATTATTAAATGGTCTGTTAATTGCTTTGTTCCCCATAAAAGGGACGAGCAATATCGGAAAGGGATAACACTAAGTGAGAGGGGTGTCTGTTGATGAAAGCTTGTTGGGGGGCAGTAATGAAAAACTTAAGCAGGGCAAAGAGAGAGAAAGAAAGAGAGAGAGAGAGAGGGATAGAGAGAGGAAACAAAATCCAAAAACAATCAATCTCTATTTCTGCCTAAATCTTAACGCAGATTACATGAACAATTTTGGCCAACAGACATGAAACTTTATATATAGGGTATTTGAACCCATGCAAAACTTTATGTTTCGGTTTTAGCCGGAGAGAATCGGTACAGACGTGTGAACATTAAAAAAGAAATTAAATATTTCAGGTGAAGGTCGAACGCCGGCATTACGAATATGCAAAGCTTTTTTTTCCTAGAATTGCCCGCTTGTGGAACACTGTTCCACTGGCCTGCTTCCCGGTCGAGCACAATATGATAACCAATATAAACAAGTTATGTTGAGCCGTTCCCCTAACTAGTACAATTTTGCCCAATTTACACCATTAATAATAACTACACTACTACTTTTATATTCATTAACCATTATTCTCGGATGTTTGTCTTGTAGAAATAATTGTGACGTCATTCACTGAGTATTATCTTTACTGGATAACGCCATACGTCAAATACGAGATTAATTATGCACGATTAATTAATCGTTATTTTTTAATGGATGATGAATGAAAACCATGATTTCATTGAATATTCGCACTCGAACAAAGTAAAAACCAGATTACATGATTCTCAGAGATTTCTAATGGACAGATTCATAATAGTTCAACTAAGCAAAAGCACTAATCCTAAAAGTAATGTTCTAAAGAAAACATGTATCTTCACGAAAGGTCGAAATCCTGTACGTAATAGTTTTACAGTTGTTATCGTCTAAGTTTTTTTTTTTAATGAGAGAAATCCTTTTCTTATAGAGTGACTTGTAAAACTATGCAAGTAACTTGTAAAACTACGCAAATCACTTGTAAAACTAAGTGGAGAAAACCTTTACTTCATTCATACCATCCAGTACCCAATCCTTGCAGGACAATGCATATTGTGTTTCCATGCTATTAGTGGGTATCAGGTAATCAATCTTTGATTACGAAGGTAATTCAATAAAATGCGTTAAAATACTAAATTGGTTTATACGAGATTAATGCACTGCTACCTAAAATAGTGTATCGTAAAGCGCAGCTTTTCTAAAGAAGACAGTTGATAAAGGTAACAATCATTGGACAGCGTTGCGCAACGTTAATGCAGTGTTTGCTGATGCAACTACAAAATCCTTTGTATTTTCTTTACTCTCTATGGTAAAAAAAGCGTCAAAGAATTCCCCTAAGAAAACTTCCGGCTTTTTACATGAATCCGGAAGAGGGGGGGAAGAAGTGCTATGTGAACTATCAAGGTGTATTTTCAAACAACGATGTGTATGTGTGTTTCGTCTGTAAAGGTGAAGAATAGTGGAGAATGCGAAAAAGAACAAATCGATGGAAAATACGAAGATAAAACAAATGAATAGAAAACAAAAGGAATTGTAACATTCAGCATTTGTTATTTTGTAATAAATTACAGCGTGCATTTATTTAAACAATAGAAAAATTACCATTTGAGATATACAGTTATGACGAAGAAACGATACAGAAAATTAACAAAAATAGATTGAATTATGAAATTCCCGTTAATTCAGGTATTTTGGAATATTTCTATTGTCAGTTTATTCCGACTTTTATGTTTCCTTTTATTTAAATAAGGGCGAATTTTGTTTTATGCTATTCAAATAATTCTTCATTCCAACTTCTCACATTGGACAAGGCAGGCGAACCCAGGGCTGTAGCATTTGACACAAGCTACTAATTAAAATGAAATCGTACGATATAACTGAATGTATAATAAGTATAATTAGACCCTTCTTATACAAAAAGACCAAACAAGTTGTCATTGATGGACGTACATCCAAACAGCATAACATTAATGCGGAAGTGCCTCAGAGATCGATCTTGGACCACTATTATTCCTGGTATGCATTAACAACCTGCCTGATTATATTGGGTCCGAGATGGGTATATTTGCTGATGATCCAACACACTTTAACATGTACAGGAAAAGATCGGATGTACACAAATCTAAGACAATAGCGGAATCGCTAGAAAACGATCTCCAGACCTTAATGGAATTATGGTCGGAAATTGATGATAACATTTAATGCTAGTAAAACTAAGGTACTCTTCTTTAACAATTACAAGACGCCTCGCCAATCATCAATATCCATGACGAATATCACCCTATCTGAGAATTCTTCCTTCACATTCCTCGGCTTCACAGGCAAAATGAACTGGGATGAATACATTGAGGACATTGCGAAGGCTGCCGCAAGGAATGTGGGTTCCCTCTATCATGCTAGAAAACTACTCACACCTGAGAGTATCCTGTACTTCTATAAGGCCAACATATGCCTAAGCATGCGGCATCGTTGACACATTTGGATTAGTACATCCACCAGTAGTCTCTCGCTCTTTCTCTCTCTCTCTCTCTTGAATAAGTTCCCAAAAAAGGTCTCCAATCTAATAGGTTCTACATTGTCAACTAAGCTCTAACTTTGTCTCATCGCCGTAATATTGTGTTTCTGTGCCTGTTTCACAAATATGTTAATGGAATGTTCTTTTTATGAGCTCATTTCGCTTGTAACCCCTCGATGTACATATCCCCGAAAAACCCGCTTAACAACAAAGTCACACACTTGTTGAGGTTCTTAAATACCACAAAGATTTCTATTCTAATAGCGTCTTCCCCCGAGCAGTTAGACTTTGGAATTCCCTTCCTGATACCTGCTTTCTTGTCTGTACTGACATGCAGATGTTCAAATGTAACATAAACCAACACCTTTTTTTATATTTCTTTAGAATGGTTCCAAATAGTAGTCCCTTACGTCTAAGTAGCGATATGCCTAGTAAGGGGTAGACGTGAGTAAAAAAACAACAAAAAAGCAACAAAAAAAAGCTACAAAAAAAGGTAAAAAAAAAAACAAAAAAAACAAAGTTTCTAATTTTCATAATTTCAGCTGGGAATGATACCATTAGCAAACTCTAGTGCCCAGGAGCGCAGTCTAATTATACTAAAACAGCTATAACAATGATATATACACACACTCTCAATAAGAATTGCATATGCACGCATACACACACACTCAATAGCAATTACATACCTACTCTCACACAAAAAAATTGCATACACACACACACTCAAAAACAATGTCATATCTACTTACACATACTCAATAACAATTGCATATACACACACTCGATATACTATTTTTCACTTGTTTTTACTTTAATGTCTTATTTTGACTTTTTTTTTGTTTCTCATGGTTGTAATATTTTCATCACTAAACGCGTAGATTGAATTGATGCCTATCAGAAATATAAGTAGGAGGAGATTACTTCTAAGAGAACCAGAGTTTCATCTGCCAACTATCAATAAAAGTGCTCATACGAAAAATATCTGGAAACGTATTGAGCACACCTAGTATTTATGCCCATAATGAGTTTAAAAGAAAAAGCGAAATGAGAAATTTAGAAATAATTATCATAGAAAAACCTGCAAAAATGGAAATTTAGAAGAATAGTTTCTTACAACTGAAAGCAAGTAGATTTTCCTTGATTATTTCTTGCTGCGATTTATTGCAAGAACATTCAAAACTTCACGGAAACATTTTCTCCGGACCTTGAATGCAATTCAATGCAAAAAAAGAAGAGCGAGAACAAAGAAAAGAGAGGGAAAGGGGACAATATTAACCTAGTGTAAGAGTTCAGCCCTTAACGAATTTTCGCCTTATCACATGCTTGGAATATGTATATGTAGGGGGAAGGTAATAATTATATGATTTTTATTCGTTTTCTGACTATGAAAGAAAGACAAAGCATCAATTTAGACGCAGTTTTGAATGAGAGTTTCTTACAGCTGAGAAAAAAATGAATTTTAGTGGGCTGCACCTTATTTTTTACAAGAATTTTGAAGAGGGACTATTAAAACATAAAATAAATAGTTTTTAACTGTAAACTTGCCACTGAATATTACGTTCCCGGTAGGTTTTTACTAGTAGTCGTGGATAGGCAGAAGTCCGATGCTCAAATTATCAATGCTGACATGCCTGAAGGATCAATTTTGGGGCTAAATCTCTTTCTTATTGTCACGAATGATCTCCCAAATCACATTCTGAGTTCATTCGCCGATATACGCAGACCACACTATCATCTATGGCAACACTTAGAAGGTAGCAACTTCCAAGGTCTCTATGATGTTCGCTTCTCTGACCTTGTGCAGGTGATACAATGGAACAAAATTTGTTTGGTCTAGTTACCACCAACGCTCTGATCCTACCTGGCCCCAATTGATTTGAATAACCCCTCCCTCTCGAATAACTCCCTGCTCAGACAAGCATCTGGATCAGACCTTTACTCCTGATCTGAAATGGAAGCTGGTTGCTGGAAAAATGGTTGTGATATTTTATCACTCGAGAATATATATTACCCCCAACTCAATGTCTTGCTTCTTCAAGCGCCAAATAGGTCCTAAAATAGAGCACTTTGACTATATCCTACTAGGTGCCGAGGGGAGCACACTATTCTGCGTCGACTGAGTTCCAAACCGGCTTCGAAACATAATAGTTGATACTTTTTTCCTTCACGCAACTACTTCCCCACAAAAGATACGTTGCGATTCTTTCTCTGCGCTATCATTATTATTATAACAAATGTGTGTATAAGCTTCAATCTCCTTTGCAAAATTTCACAGAGTCACTCATCTTTCTACAAACTGTATCAAACATTTTCACCACTTTCTATATGTGTCTAAATCTAAACAAAAATTCCATGAACAGAGTTTCTTTTCTAGAAGTGTCCCCCTGTGGAACTCTGTTCCGCTGACCTGCTTTTCAGCTTACTAAACACGGTCGTCCCCAAGTCGAATGTAAACAAGCTCTTGTTGAAGCGGTCCCTCGATTAATCTAATTTCTAGCACTTACGATCAATATGCTGCTATCTCAGTGACCACCGTAGATTCATTTATCCTTATCCTCGGGTGCCGGTAGGACCTTGGTAAGAAATGACTCTTGTAAATTAAAAAAAAACATAATCACTGGCAGATTTTTATGTACTAAGTAGGTTTTACAGAATCACGTTGACACACTGGTCTTCGCCAGATCACTAAATTTAAGCAACGATGAGCCTGGCCAGTACCAGACCATTTGGAAGGCAAGACACTCTATGTACCGTGCCGAGTCGGAGAAATTTCCAGGTTGGTATCTGGGGGTGCGGTTAACTCACGGATCGGGGCACACCCCCGAATCAACACGGAAAGCAACGGGAAACTTTCGCCTTTACATGTCTTCTCGAGATTACCATGGTTTTACAATTTGGAAAGCTGTGGTCACTAACCCTATTAAAACAACATGGGCGCTGCATGCAAGAAGTTATTACACAGGTGATCATTAAGGAGTACTTTGTACAGTGCTCCTCCCTGGAGCGTGGATGACAACTAATCGCTCCGGATTTTCAATACACTCCATCTTTTTCGATAACAATTTTATATGAAATTGGGTAATCGCAAAAGCCGCTTACCATTTGTTTCTTTCTGTCAAATACGAATAGTCTAGTTAGTACTTTTTCCATTTGATGCGTCACGATTATTTGTGAAGATTTTAAAATTTATTTTTCTGATTTGAGGGGGATTATTAAAGACATATTATTATTATTATTATTATTATTATTATTATTATTATTATTATTATTATTATTAGTCGCTGTAGTAGTAGTAGTAGTAGTATAAGATATAGTAATGTTATTATTAGACTCCTCGACTTAACGTTCACAAGGAGCATGAGCTTGAACAGATACATTGAGAGCATTGCCAAGGCCGCTGTAAAGAAGGTAGTCTCAGTCTCTCTCTCAGTCTCTCTCTCTCTCTCTCTCTCTCTCTCTCTCTCTCTACCGTGCTAGAAAGCTACTTACGCCTGAAAGTACCTGTTTCTCTACAAGGCCACCGTTCGTCATGTAGGTAGTATTGCCACATTTTTACTGGTGCGTCGGCTACTTGTCTCTGAATCCTGGAGAGGGTTTAGAAGAGAGTCGCCAACCTGATAGGTCCTGAACTGCCACCAAGGCTTCAGTCACTGTCCCGTCGACGAAATATTGCATTCAACTGCCTGTTTTCAAGTATTTCAATGGTGGATGATCTGACGAACTACAATCACTTGTACACCATTGACAAAAATAAACCCGACAAGCAGCGAAGTCCGACCCCTTCATCACTGAGATCCGTAGGTGTAAGAAAGCCTTCTACTCTAATAGCTTCTACCCCGGAACTGCAGGATTTGTTTTTTCTATTCCAGTTTTCTGCTTTCCCAACTGTGTGACATGCAAAAGTTCAAGTGTAATGTGAACAGACATCTTGCTGCTAAACTCCCTGCAACTTAGGTCCGTGATAGTAGCCCCTACATCAAAGTGGCAATGTTCCTTGTTTGGGTGAAAATGGAATTAAAAAAATATATTATAGTAATAATAATACTGGAAATTCCACAGGGGACTCATTCATATGTAATATATTTATATTGGCATTCTGTAGATGTTCAGTGTAAATGGAAGCGCTCTGATATTATTGTAAACTTTGTGTTAAAACTGCAAAAAGTATTTAAGCTAGCACGAACACCTGGCAAAAGTCGGTTGTAAGCTACGCTTAAATATGATATTTTAATTCTTGCAGATTTCGCATATATTATTATGGAGATAATCTTCTATCGATTTTTATATATTATAAAGTTGAGATTTCAAAAACATATCCATATTACTTGGGGGCATTATTTTGAATCGAAACCGAAATAAGATCTTATATATATAGTAATCCCATCCACATAAAGTACTGTTTCGCTGTTTCACAGCTCATCAGTGCAGGTAGACAGGCAACGGTCTCACGCCAGGATCGAACCGGACCGCCAGAATGACTGTCAAGGATTCTCACTATTGCGCTATGCGACTGATGCTGTGTGGGTAATGAATTAACGATGTTTTTGACATCGTCCAAATGCCTCCGCTCGATTTGTTTACGCAAAGAGCGTCGATTAATACGATAATAGCCTTTTGTATATCACTTCCCGATATGCTCAACCCAAGATAGGGAACATTATATATATATATATATATATATATATATATATATATATATATATATATATATATATATATATATATATATATATACTTTGGGTTCCTACAGCCATAATTAAAACCGAAACATAAACTTATGAATAATTCTTGATAAAATTATTTATAAAAATATAGAATACAGGAGTACCATCAGTTATACACGAAACCGAAACTAAAGCTTATGAAGAATTTTTGATAAAATTATTTATAAAAATAATAAATGACTAAAGTGCTATCAGCTATTATCGACACTGAAACCAAGACTTGTGATGAATTCTTGCTAGAATTATTTATGCAAAGAAATTGAAGTATATAACAATTAAACGACCCGGATGTAAGCGTAACACAGAAAATAACAGGCGCTATCGTATTAATATTATTGTAGTAGCACTGACATTAATGATGTTATTTTCATTAATTTGTGTATTTGTTATATTTAGACGTGTCATCACTCTTGAAATCTGACTTGCCTAAAGAAACTTATCGATGCTTTTATTTGATTGGGTTACTTCTTTAAATGGAAGGCAACAATTGTAGATAGCTTGTATTATCATAATAATAACATTTTGACTTCCATAAATGAATGTTTGTATGGATTATTTTTAGACCAGAATGCAGTTCAGGTGACACGAACCAAATTTTATGTTTGACTATCAGTAACTATACAATAATGATTTTTGCAGGAATTGAATTAAAACATGGTTCGACTTACAACTCGAGTCTTCCGAACTGTAGTTTCTACGAAAAAAAAGAAAAAGTTCAAATGACATATTGGGGGAGTCGTTATTCTATTTCTTAATTTTTAACGGCTTTCTAAATTCTAAAACAGTTTCCCACGTCTTTCCCCGTTACACTCTGAAAACCTTTCTTTTCATTTATATGCCCCTATCACCCTATCACTCCCGACACACCCAAAAAGCTAGTCGACACTTCATCCGATATGGGTGCACGCTATCTGAAACTTATACAAAGAACAAAACAGAAAAGATATCGTTCCCCACCCCTCATGTTTCGTTCCGGTCCCTCATTGCACTCTCATCACATGACAAAAAAGTCACATGACACCTGCTTCATTAGACCTCCTCCGAGCAGACATGATATGCCCTAAAACCTATTTTCCTGTAAGCCGATGGGTACACCCAAGGGCCTTTCGCATCATCGTCATTGTTCCTTTTTCCATTTTGGATCATTATTTTTTTTTCCACATTTAGTCGTTCTTTTACTATTACTCTGGCTCGTTCGCCTAATCCCTTTCTACTTCTTCTTTTTCTTCTTCCTATTTTTCTTCTTTTTACTTCTAATCCCCCCTTTTTGTCCTTTTCTTCTTTTCATGAGTTTTTTTTCTTTCTTCTATGCTTCTTTTTTTTATTATCTTAATATATATATATATATATATATACATATATATATATATATACACACATATGTATATATATATATATATATATACACACACACATATGTATATATATATATATATATATATATATATATATATCGTAAATCATATTGTTTAGCCTTGTAAGCGATGTCCGTCTGTCTGCCTGCCATAGTTAAGTTTGAAATAATATATAATATTTCTAGATGTGATTACGTATATATATATATATATAATTTTCCTTTCAGTTTTAGCTTCTGTTATTTTTTTTTTTACTTTATAAAAGAGTCTACTATTATTCCAGATATTTATCTTTCAAAAAGGTCATGCAACCACATCCGGTTTTCTTCATTCATGATGCATTTAAAGCACGAATGACTAGTTTTATTAAATACTCTGAAGAAATATTTTAGTATACAGATATTTAGGAAAAATGATACCAACGCAGAAAGCAGTAATGCTGAAAAGAATTATACACATAAACAAAATATCCAAGATGATGTTACACCTTTGATAATATCGCAAATGATCTCCCCTTAGTAAAACGAATTCAAAACTGGAGCTGTCAAACAAATGAACAATTTAGGATATATGCCATTCTGAAGATATGACCGATATTCTATCCTACAATTATCAAATATTCTAAATATTTTGTAAAAGAGCGTTCTAAAAGTAACGAATCATGTTTTTTTTTTTATTCCGCTAGAATGGATCAGGCAAAAATGCAAATTGCATTGCTATGATGCTATGAACTCATGCATTCATGACCTGAAATGTTCATCTTTCTCTTGCAAATATTGGCGGTGTGAAACTTTAAGAAAAAAACCTTTGGAATCGATGTGCGTCAAAAGCAAAAAGGCGCTATTGGATTTTTTATGCAGAAAAAAGGAGAACCTATCGGTATCCACCGCGATTGTTGAACGTTTACGAAGCCTATGCAGTCGATGTCAGCACAGTTCATCGATTCCATAATACTCACAGAGGCGAGATTCGCAAAACGCGGTTCGGACCTCCATTGAGAGTCACTGATTCATCGCTGGCAAAAGTGAATTGATACAAGTTGGTAACTATATAGAAAAATAAATCCTAAGGGGGAAAAGTCGCTCGTTTGCATAGTACCACTTCCGTCCTCGTAGTTCTTTGACTTATTTAGTTAAAAATAATAGGATGCAATCCTTTTGAAATGGTTCTGATATTTAGCATTCCAGTATATATTGATTTTTTTTATCACTGGAAGAATACTTAACATAATTAAATCCTTCTCAGACAAAAGAAAAATTCAAGTTCTCTTCGATGGTTTTACATCTAAACAATATGAAATAAATGCGGGAGTGCCTCAGGTGTCTATCTTTGGACCTCTATTATTCCTAATATTCATAAATGAATTCCCTGACAAAATTGTCTGTGGGATAGATATGCATGTTTATGACACCACGCTCTATAACAGAAACGACAGCAAAACAAATGAACACATATCTAAAGAAATGGAAGAAACACTAGATTATGACCCCCAATCTGTAGTGGAATGGGGACAAAAATGGATGGTCACATTCAATGCTGCCAAGACTAAACTAGTTTCCTTCGATAACTACACGAAACCTTCTCTACCAAAAATAGCAATGGCCAAAGAGTCTATCTGAAAATACATCTTTTAAACTCCTCGGCCTAACGTTCACGGGAAACATGAGTTGGAACAATTACATTGAGAGCATTGCCAGGACCGCTGTAAAAAAGGTAGGTTCTCTCTACCGTGCTAGAAAGCTACTAACGCCCGAACGTATCCTGTACCTCTATAAGGCCAACATTCGCCCATGTATGGAGAATTGTTGTCATATTTAGGCTGGTGCATCTGCTACTAATCACTTACTCCTAGACAAGGTTCAAAAGAGAGTCGTCAACCTGATAAGTCCTGAACTGTCATCTAAGCTTCAGCCTCTGTCCCATCGACAAAATGCAGCATCCCTCTGCCTGTTCTACAAGTACTTTAACGGTTAATGCTCCGACGAACTGCAAACACTTGTGTCCCCATCGCCGGAAATACCCCCGACAAACCCGACAAGCAGCAAAATCCGACCCCTTCACAGTAGAGATCCCTAGATGTAAGAGAGCCTTCTACTCCAGTAGTTTCTTCCCCATAACCGCTAGATTTTGGAATTCACTTCCGGGTTCCTGCTTCACCAACTGTACTGACATGCAGAAGTTCAAGTGTAACGGGAACCGACATCTTGCTACCCAACTCCCCGCATAGTACTCCTGTAGCGTATGTCCCTGATAGTAGCCCCTACATCTAATTGGTAATGTGCCTTGTTTGGGGTGAAAATGTAAAAAAAAATGATATATAAATGATCGTTAAAAAAATAGATTATATGAAGATTCGTAACCCAAATACTATCTCCGGGTGTTTCTTTTTGTTTTAATTTTCTCTAACCATTTCACTTTTCTGCATTTATATAAGCCTTCATTATACTCTCCAATCCATTCATAAAACTATTGTTTTTAATATTTTAATACAAAAACCTAAAGAATGTTAATAACCGTATAAATTGTCAAATGACCTGAAAAGTTGTATATACTGTTTATATACTATGTAAAACCCCTTGTTTTCTTGTTCTTCTACATTAAATTAACGTGCGTATTCCTTTCTTAGGTGTTTTCTGTTTTAATTTCACCTTCTCCTCGTCATCTTTTCTTCAGCTTTCTACTTTTTTCTTGTTCTACGTCGAAATATCAAACCAGCAACATGCTTTCTTGTGAATGCCACTCCAACTTCATGTTTTAAACTACTTCCGCCAGGGGAAAAATAAATCCATAAACCCCTAGTAACTATTCATCCCCTCAGGTCATCACAGCCTCCCCCGTGGGGGCGTCTTAATATTGATGGCGTCCAAAGTCAAAAGTCATTCGTGCTTCCCTCCCTTGATTCTATTTATATCTCGAATAGTTTATATGTGTTTTCGCATATATATGAGAAACTTTATCTGTCGGTCGGTTCTTCGATAATAATGTTCGTCGCATTAGGTGAGATCTGCAAAAGCAATTCAATACCAAACTCTATCTTTCGATATTTTATCATTGTTTAGCTTTGAAGCGATATACGTCCGTCTACTTGTTATGGTTTAGTTTGAAACAATATTTCTAGACGTAAGCATTTTGCGCATCGGATTTCTGTGATATAGGTTCGAACTTGACCGACAACTGATGTAAACCGCCTGTATGTAACGAGCACCGATGTAATTTGTAAATGCTAGAACAAATATTAGTAATAATATTTACAATGAAAAATATACAAAAAAAAAACAATAAAATAAAATATAGCCACAATCTATCAAATATAATTTTTGTTTTAAATAAATGTGTATATAATAGTGGTCTCTTAGCTTTGCCCTGGCGAAAAATACGCTTAATGATGATATTTTTATTTGTCCATATTTCGTATATAATATTATAGAATCGAGATTTCAAAACTAAAAAAAAAAAAAACGTATCGAGGTGATATCAGCTAGAATCGAAACTGTAGCATTCAGAGCTACTAATGTTATCACTATATCACACATTTTTTTTTTTTTTTTTTTACATTTTCACCCCAAACAAGGCAAATTGCCACTTTGGTGTAGGGGGCTACTATCAGGGGCAACAACTACTGGGGTACTATGTAGGGATTTGGGCAGCAAGGTGTCGGTTCACGTTACACTTGAACTTCTGCACGTCAGTACTGTTGGGGAAGCAGGGACCTGGAATGGAATTCCAGAGTCTTGCGGTTCTGGGGAAGAAACTATTGGAGTAAAAAGATCTTTTACATTTAGGGACCTCTACAGTGTGGGGGTGGGATCTAGTAGCCTGTCGGGTTTGTCGAGGGTGCTCGCGTCGTGGGGGCACAAGTGATTGCAGTTCGTCAGAGCATTCACCACTAAAATACTTGTAGAAAAGGCAGAGGGATGCAACATTTCGTCGATGGGACAGAGACTGAAGCTTAGATGCCAGTTTAGGGCCTATCAGGTTTGCGACTCTCTTTTGAACCTTGTCAAGGAGCGAGAGACTAGTAGCAGATGCACCAGCCCAGATGTGGCAGCAATACTTCATACATGGGCGAATGGTGGCCTTATAGAGGTACAGGATACTTTCGGGTGTTAGTAGTTTTCTAGCACGGTAGAGAGAGCCTACCTTTCTTGCAGCGGCCCTGGCAATGCCTTCAATGTAATTGTTCCAACTCATGTTTCCTGTGAACGTTAGGCCAAGGAGTTTGAAAGATGGACTCTCAGATAAAGAGTCGTTGGCCATTGCTATGGGTGGTAGAGAGGGATTCTTGTAATTATTGAATGAAACTAGTTTAGTCTTTGCAGCATGGAACGCGACCAACCACTTTTGTCCCCATTCCACTACAGATTGGAGGTCTTCCTCTAGTGTTTCTGCCATTTCTTTAGAAATGTGTTCATTCGTCTTCCTGTCGTGTCTGCCATAGAGTGTAGTGTCATCAGCATATATACCCATCTCAGAGGCAATGTTGTCGGGGAGGTCATTTATGAATATCAGGAACAATAGAGGTCCAAGGATAGAACCCTGGGGCACTCCCGCATTTATATCATATTGTTTAGATGTGCGACCGTCGAGGACTACCTGGATTTTTCTCTTATCTAAGAAGGATTTAATGATGTTAAGTATTCTACCAGTGATACCGTATGATCTGATTTTACTGAGGAGACCCTCGTGCCATCCCCTGTCAAAAGCCTTAGATATATCTAGAGCTACCGCTCTGCCTTCCCCCGCTTTGTCCAGTGAATGGTATATACGTTCAGAGATCACAGTGAGGATGTCTGCTGTGGAACGGGCTTGTCTAAATCCATATTGTTTATCAGTCAGTAGTTTAGCATCTGTAAGATGATGGACTAGAACATGATTAATTATGGTCTCAAATATTTTGGCAACAAGTGGGAGGAGGCTAATGGGGCGATAATTTGATGGGTCTGTCCTTTCGCCAGAATTCTTGAATACTGGTACAACAGAAGCAGTTTTCCAACAGCCCGGAAAGCAAGCTTCATTAAGACATCTGTTGTAGAGTTTGGAGAGAACTGGAGCTACTTCGGCTGAGCACTTTTTTAATAGCACAGCTGGGATAAGATCGGGTCCAAATGCTTTTGAGGTGTCAAGGTTTTTTATGATAGCATGCACCTGAGCAGGGGTGGTTTTCAGATCGTCTAGTGTGGCGTCTGTCCGCATAGGAAAGTCAGGTAGGGGGTGGTTGGAAGGGTCCAGTGTGGAGTTTGAGGCAAACCGACTGGCAAGCATGTTAGCCTTCTCGGTTGCTGAGCAAAGAACCTCGTGATTGTTGGTTAGTGGGGGAATTGTTGATTGCCCATTATTTACTACACTGTTGTAGATTTTCCAGAAGTCTCGAGTTCCTAGTTTCTGTGCTTCGATGCGCTTTTTAGTGGTTTCCGTAAATTCTCTCTTAGCTGTCGCTATTTCTTTCTTAACGTTATTTCTAGCTTCTATATACTTCAGTCTGTTTGAACTGGACTTATGTCGGTTAAACCTACGGTATGCATGCTGCTTTTGAGTAATGGCAGTTGCACAAGTCGACGTAAACCATTGGGGAGAGTGGGGCTTACTATAAAATTTCCGCATGGGAACATGCGCTTCGATTGCAGTTTTGAACCAGTCAGTGGTCTCGTTTGCACATTGTTCAGCAGGGAGAGAGAAAATATTTTTCCATGGAGCATCTCTAATTAGTTCCCTGATGGCTTCCCAGTCAGCCTTATTATAATATCTCGTTGTTTTGAGCACTGGCTCTTCAGTTTTGGGTCTAGAGTTTAGGGCGATTTCAACCATTATCACTGCATGATCAGCGTTCTCGAGTGGGCTGTGGGCCTTCGTTATGCAGTCATCGGGAACTGTGGTCAAAAACAGATCTAGAAGTGATGCGTGTTGTTCTTCCTGGTCAGGGAAACGGGTTGGAAACGTAACAATTTGTGATAGGGAGTGAGATATAGCGAAGCTATGGGTTGTGCTGCCCGCTGCATCTGTGTGAGTAGAGAATCCAAGCCAGTTTTTGTGGTGGACATTAAAGTCACCAAACACATGTATTTGTACGCTAGTGTCGAGGGACAGTGCCGTGTCTATGCTGTCAGATACTTTGTTTATTATGGAGCAGTCCTGAGTCGAGGGAGAGCGGTAGAGAAAATAATAGTAGCTAATACTGTGTTGCACGTTTAGTCTAAAGCACATAAAGGCTTGATCATCTGTTTCTCGGTTTGTTTCTCTAGTCAAGGGAAGGGTATTACGAATGTAAACTCCAAGTCCGTGCATATGTCTGTCAGAGTCCTTACGGCAGAGTGGGAGATATCCAGGCATGTTAAAGTGGTTA
>NC_136499.1:9216446-9241446 GCF_053919585.1 Euprymna scolopes | reverse complement strand
ATAACCGTTTTTTTTTTTCTTTTTAGTAACTCATATAATCGTACTTCCGGTTCAGATTTTAGAATACTCCATTTTTACAATCTTCTATTTGTTTGTGGAAAAACATTCATATCTCGAAACATTAAATGCATTCATCGTCTCGGATACATCAAACAGTAATACCATGTTTACAGATTTATGTATGTGATCGAATTAAAAAAAAAATAAAGTGATTACGTGCACGTGCTTAAATTTCAACTCTATCACTCGCAGTCGACGGTGGCCGAATGGTTTGGGTCCTTGCTAATGAAGCCAGACATGTCTTCTGTTGTCGGGCTTCGAATCTCTCGACTGGCGTTAATTGTGACCCCCTGCACTGATGATTCCCGAAAGGATGAAAGACTAGTATCTGTAGGTATTTAATAATTATTATAGTAAATAATTATAATAATAATAATAATAATAATAATAATAATAATAATAATAATATATATATATATATATATATATATATATATATATATATATATATATATATATATATATATATATATATAACAACACATATTATTCTGATTTAGAAAATTTTAAAAACTTCATTATAATGGCACATTTCTTAATAAAACATATTGGTATTATTGCAGAGAATAAGAAAAATGAGTTTCTTTCTACAACGATGTAACACACCGATTGTGATACATCTGCTTTTAAAACTTCATCGTTGTCGGTTTTTCTCTCACGTTCCGTCGTGTGCAAAGACTTATAGACACGCACACATATCTCGTCATGATAGTCAGTGATTAGCACAGCGTTAAACATACAACTATGTAAAAGTATAGATCGATACGAGACGCGCAGATAGATAAATGTCTAATCGGTAATCAGTTTATCTAAATTAATCTGCTTTAATTGAATTCTACTTATGTTATTTTATCGATTCTACAAATGCTTCGTAATTAAATCAACGGCAAACACAATTAAGGCAATTCATTTCACATATAAGTCAAATCTTCGAGATACGAGGTTATCTCCCCTGCCCACTTCTCGCTCTCCACCTCAGACTCCCCTTGCTACTTCCATCGTTACATTTATCTCGCCGCCGCTACTGCCAACGGCACGTGACCTCTCCAGTCGTCATGCAAAATAGAATAAAGTCAATGACGCCCGACGTGATTAGTGTCAGCAGAACGTATCGATACAAATTACAACGTTGATAGGCAACAAATCGAATTACCCGTGAAATAAATGAGTGTGTTTATTAAAGTATTGCTTACAGATAAAATATGCATAAATAAATTGAAATCGACTCACTTTGTTGTTCTGTTTTGTTTGTTTTATTCCTTGTTTATCTAGTTTGCTTTGTTTTAGTAAATTAATTAAGTTATTTAGCTGCAACTACGCATATAAATAAGAGGTACTGGCTATCCGTCTATAGATCAATTGGTCTGTTAAACTAATTTTTTCTTTTTTTTTTTTTTCTTGGAGATAATCTCTTATCAAGGTCCGGAGAACACTTTTGTGGACGTAAGGAAAATATTTTGATACTTAGTAATGGTGAAACTTGGGAAGAATTTAATTACATAAGAGGACAACTCAGAAAGAAGTTTTTTTACATTAGACTTGAAAGCGGCCATGTAATAGTCAGCTGGAAAGCCGCCACGCGATATTGTGTTCCACAGACGGAGAGTTCTAAGAAAGTCTATACATGGAATTTTCGTTTAGTTTTAGGGAGAAGGTGAAAGTAAATACATTGTATTATTTTTATTCTTCGGACTACTGCTTTCACCTTGAATGTCATCCGCAAAAGTTTCGGCCGATGTAATTATCGGGTTTCTTCAAGTGCATCTTGGAGAACGCGAAAATACTTTTTCTCAAACTCGGAAATCCAAACGGGAATTTCGAACAAAGCATTTCTCAAATTCATGATAGACCTAGAATAATTGACTAAAATTAGAACTTATTGAGCTTCCACTGAAGAATTCTCTTAGCATTTCTGGAAGATTCTTTCCTTCAGTTCGCAATTAAAGATTCGAAAAACATAAAAGGAATTTACATTGTTTTCAGCGTATTCTCACTCTCCACTATTATATCTGCTGTGAGGGCTCGGGACCCCTTCCACAAACGAGTTAACTCGGTAAACGTCCTTGCTAGTCAGTTACAACATCTGCACTTGTTCTTTTTTTTTAATTCAACAGTATCTATTCCATTGTCTTTTTATGCACATTTAAAGTTAAAACCTAGAAAAACAGTTTTGTTTATTTTTAAGTCTCACAATATTGTATTCGACATCCATCAACGCCTAATTACCTGACAGATATTGATTTTAAAATGTAATGAGATCCTTACCTGAAGGGGTTTGTCATTACATTTTTAGATCGAGGAATCTTGTAGAAAAACATTACTATCACATCAACAACCACACTTGTCACAAAAAAAAAAAAAAAACGGCGAGAATCGTAAAAAAGATCTCTCAGTTGGAATATCTAAGTTAGCGGATGCATATTAAGCATCCGGTAGAATGCCCCATCTCAAGTTTAAACAAATGAATAAACATTTTGTGTCCAATCTGGAGATAGACGAATCTATTGTTTTGGTCCGCCACATCGGCCCCAACTTTCTGCTAAGAACACTCATATGAGGAGAGTAGTTCGAATAATCCAAATATTACAAATTATAAATCATTGTCTTAAAAATTATGAAACGTAAACACGTAGGTTACTAGATGCAGCCACGCAGTTATATAACAGGTGTTGTTCATCAGTATAAATCGTATTTTGTTGGTCTGTCACGCAAAATTTGTGGCATTCACGCTATCAGTCTGTCATGTTTGACTTGACATGATAATTTACTGCTAAACGCATTTTTGTTTTTAATGCATCAACATATCACTATAATATGTTCCGCCCGATTTTCGGTTCACTTTTGCAAGATATAGCTAAAGATAATCGTCGTTATTGAGTTGAACAGTTTAATTCCTGGCAGTACAAGTAACGGGGATGGTATGGGGAACATGCGCAGAAATAAAAATAAATAAATAATCACACTCGCATAAAATATAATAAAGAATAAAGAGAACCGGACAAAAATTCCTTCTTTTGTAGTCAAATTTTGTATCTTTTTCTTGTTTTGTTTTTGTCCGTACAATAAAATAAAAGTGAAATTGCGATTCTATAGTAATCTTTGAATGCAGTAAAAGGATCTTCTGTTGGCGTTTGTCGTCAAAGCCTGAGGAAGTGTTGCAGGCTTTGTTGAAGCGTTGGCTGCATTTTCTATGGAAGTTCGTCGGCAGCAAAATCCCCCGGGAGATAAACAGGCCGAATAGATAGCATTTATTAAATCAAGTCTTGATCCTTAAAAGAACTTGCCGGCACCTGTGCGTTTCGCCACGGTACTTCCCCAAGAGGCATATTGCGCCAAAGATTGAGTAAACGTTGCCACTAGGCAAGTTTCCTGGCAGACTGGTACGACCCGCGAGGGATACTGGGATTTCCACACACTGAAAAAGATGAAGCAAAGAGGCGAAAGGGTCAATAAGAAGCAAACGGTGGAGAGGCTAACCCGACCTGAATGTTGGCAGGCTTCGTAGGTTGCTTTTGCGGGCGCTTCAAGGCATGTCAGGCGGTAAGAACAGGCAATGGATCCGGACGAAGACGAGAAAGGGGCAGAACGACGACATCGCGGATGACGAGCCTGAACCGGATTAATATCATGAAAGAATCAACGATACATTCACAATTGTACATACATACGTACAGACACATAGCACACAGGCATATAATCATGCACACATGTATATACACGCACAAATATATATATATACTCAGAGGTCTTTAGACTATATATATATGTATGTGTGTGTATATATATATATATATATGTGTGTGTGTGTGTGTGTGTGTGTGTGTGTGTGTGTGTGAAGTGGTAAGGAAAATCTAAAAATATTAACATCAATATAAATATTTATAGACGTATTGAAATTGTATTAATATTCATGAAAGGTGACCAATATGTGAGGAAATGTTCAAAATAAAAAATAAACTTAAACATAAAATGTTCGAAAAACTAAACTTTAAAATTGAAATGCTCTAAAAGATAAATTTAAACTTGAAATGTTTGAAAAATATTTTAGATTGAAATGTTTGAAAAATATAAATGTTAACCTAAAAGTGTTTGAAAAAATTCATTTTAATGTTGAAAAACAATAAATTTTCAACTTAAAATCTTTCAAAAAACCGTTCAGATTTTAACTGTTTTTTTTTACATTTAATTTTTATGTTTACTAAGAATTCTGTACTAATTATTGATTGTTACAGAATTAGTTTTTACTGCAACAATTTAGTATTCATAGGAACTTAACCTGTATATCTTTCATATAATATTCACACTTCTTTAGCGCATATATATATATATATATATATATATATGTATGTATATATATATATATATATATATATATATATATATATATATATATATATATATATATATATATATATATACGTCGTTGTAACGGTGAGGTGTCGATCGTGGCTTTGGGTAGCTGACTGTCAAGCCACACTGATGACTTCTGATAGAGCGAAACAGTACTGTATGTGGATGACTGTATATATATATATGCATATATATATATACATACGTATATACCTATATATGCATAAGTATATATATATATGCATATGTATACAGATATAGATGCACATATATATATACATAAATATATATATACATATATATATATACATATATATATACATATATATTATTACATATATACATATATATATGCATATGTATATGCATAAATATATATATATATATAATATGAAGCTGAACGTCTGTGTGTGTGTCTGGTCAGGAATAGGCTCCTATATAATTGACTATTTTAAAAAAAACTGATCACATATAGTGATAGAAGATATATCGAGACACAGGAATGTGTATTTTTTATCTGGCATAATGATGATTCATCAAAATTGTGGGGTCTTCGTACGCGCCTGGTTCAAAAAGTATGGAAATAAAAATAAAAAATTAAAAAAAAAACGTTTACATGTGTTTTTGATATAGATGTACATACTAATAATTTGATAAATATGTTTTAACTTAAATAGGGGTGGTATAATTAAAGTGTGGTGTCTGCGTTCGCGTCTGGCCTTCGTAGAGTGGAAATAGGCACACACTTTAATAAATACTTTTCATATCTATCTGTGTTAGTATACTTTGATAGTTATGTTTCAGTTTGAAGAAATATGGTATAATAAAATTATGGGGTGTTTGTTCGCGCCTGACCTCCATAGAATGGAAATATGTCACAAAGTTTAACAATGTTTTTTTATAGAGATCCACAGAATATTGTGATAAGTGTTTCAGTGTGAACAGGTATGGTATAATAAATTATGGGGTTTCTCTATTTTATTTTTTTACTTTAATCATATTTGGCTTTGGTTTTGATACCTCCAAATTCGAAGCTATATATTTACAACCCTTCCTTTTCATAACCTATTATACTTTCATAAATCAGAGTCCGTTTTCTGTAGGCTGTTTTTCAACCAGGTCATCGAAGGGTACTTTTGCTTGAATATATATATATATATATATATATATATATATATATATATATGCATATATATATGTATATATATGCATATATATATATGTGCATATATATATATATATATATATATATATATATATATATATAGTGTTTATTATACACACATTTTTGTTACATATATTCATACATGTTTCCGTGGAATCTTAATTAAGGTACACGACTTTATAAGACGGGAAAAAGGTACAATATTGAAGTCAAAATTAAGATAAAATTATTTTGTAAATAAAAGAAACGATGAATAAGAGGGTTAAAGAATAGTATGAGAGGAGAGAAGGTTGAATATATTCAAGGCTGGATGAAGCATCTTGGCGGGGTTATGGCTATATTTTAGTTGGATGGTGTCTTTACCGTTGATCTATAATGGTCAAACTGCGTTTTTATATCAATTTCATAAAGTTCATCCCTTTATTGCAGTTTATTCTATAATTTTACAAATAAAAGTGATTTATCCTGTTATAACATGCGGCTATATTATCAAATCAACAATGTGTAAGTTATATGCATTACTTGTTGAGAACTTAGAACACGAAATGTATACTTTAAAATCAAAAATACTTACGCCCTGAAGCATAATTATAGCCATAACCCCCACGTAATATATCCTGTCCTTCATAGAGAAATCTTTAATAAACGTAAGGGGTTTCAGAGGAGCTATACCTAGGAAACCAAACATATATATACATAAGTATATATATATATATATATATATATATATATATATTTATATATATATATATTTATATATATATATATATATATATACATTCACTCATTTAGTTTTTCCTTTTCAAATTAAATGTTTTTAACTCTTTTTCAAAGTGTCTTTTAACATGTTTTATTAACTATTTGCTCTTATATATGTATATACATATATGCACACACACAGTAATATATATAGGATATATATATACATTCAGTATATATATATATATATATATATATATATATATATATATATATGTGTGTGTGTGCGTGTGTCTGTGAATTTAGTCATAAAACGCAGCTTTAATGAAGTTTATGTCATTTTGGTCAGTGGAAGTGTGGTGTTTTGCTATAACACTATGGATAATACAGAAGTAAAAAAGACAGAAGTAAAAAATACAGAAGTAAAAAATACAGAAGTAAAAATACAGAAGTAAAAAATACAGAAGTAAATAATACAGAAGTAAAAAATACAGAAATAAAAAAATACAGAAGTAAAAAATAAAGAAATAAACAATAAAAAAGTAAAAAATACAGAAGTAAAAATACAGAAGTAAAAAATACAGAAGAAAAAAAATACAAAAGTAAAAAATACAGAAGTAAATTATACAGAAGTAACTAATACAGAAGTAAAAAATACAGAAGTAAAAAATACAGATGTAAAAAATACAGAAGTAAAAAATACAGAAGTAAAAAATACAGAAGTAAAAAATACAGATGTAAAAATACAGAAGTAAAAAAATACAGACGTAAAAAATACAGAGGTAAAAAATACAGAAGTAAAAAATACAGAAGTAAATAATACAGAAGTAAAAAATACAGAAGTAAAAAATACAGAAGTAAAAAATACAGATGTAAAAATACAGAAGTAAAAAAATACAGAAGTAAAAAATACAGAAGTAAAAAATACAGAAGTAAATAATACAGAAGTAAAAAATACAGAAGTAAAAATACAGTAGTAAAAAAATACAGACGTAAAAAATACAGAAGTAAAAAATACAGAAGTAAAAAATACGGAAGTAAAAAATACAGAGGTAAAAAATACAGAAGTAAAAAATACAGAAGTAAATAATAAAGAAGTAAAAAATACACAAGTAAAAAATACACAAGTAAAAAATACAGAAGTAAAAAATACAGATGTAAATAATACAGAAGTAAATAATACAGAAATAAATAATACAGAAGTAAAAAATACAGAAGTAAAAATACAGTAGTAAAAAAATACAGACGTAAAAAATACAGAAGTAAAAAATACAGTAGTAAAAAAATACAGAAGTAAAAAATACAGAAGTAAAAAATACAGAAGTAAAAAAATACAGAAGTAAAAAAATACAGTAGTAAAAAAATACAGAAGTAAAAAATACAGTAGTAAAAAAATACAGAAGTAAAAAATACAGAAGTAAAAAATACAGTAGTAAAAAAATACAGAACTAAAAAAATACAGAAGTAAAAAATACAGAAGTAAAAAATACAGAACAAAAATTCGGAAGTAAAAAATACAGAGGTTAAAATACGGAAGTAAAAAATACAGAAGTAAATAATAAAGAAGTAAAAAATACACAAGTAAAAAAAACACAAGTAAAAAATACAGAAGTAAAAAAAATACAGAAGTAAAAAATACGGATGTAAATAATACAGAAGTAAATAATACAGAAGTAAAAAATACAGAAGAAAATAATACAGAAGTAAAAAAATACAGAAGTAAAAAATACACAAGTAAAAAATACGGATGTAAATAATACAGAAGTAAAAAATACAGAAGTAAAAAATACAGAAGTAAATAATACAGAAGTAAAAAAATACAGAAGTAAGAAATACAGAAGTAAAAAGTACAGAAGTAACCAATACAGAAGTAAAAAAATACAGAAGTAAAAAAATACAGAAGTAAAAAATACAGAAGTAAAAAATACAGAAGTAAATAATACAGAAGTAAAAAAATACAGAAGTTAAAAATACAGAAGTAAAAAAATACAGAAGTAAAAATACAGATGAAAAAAATACGGAAGTAAAAAATACAGAAGTAAAAAATACAGAAGTAAAAAATACAGAAGTAAATAATACAGAAGTAAAAAAATACAGAAGTAAATAATACAGAAGTAAATAATACAGAAGTAAATAATACAGAAGTAAAAAATACGGATGTAAATAATACAGAAGTAAAAAATACAGAAGTAAATAATACAGAACTAAAAAATACAGAAGTAAATAATACAGAAGTAAATAATACAGAACTAAAAAATACAGAAGTAAATAATACAGAAGTAAATAATAAAGAAGTAAAAAATACACAAGTAAAAAATACGGATGTAAATAATACAGAAGTAAATAATACAGCAGTAAAAAATACAGAAGTAAATAATACAGAAGTAAAAAAAATACAGAAGTAAAAAATACAGAAGTAAATAATACAGAAGTAAATAATACACAAGTAAAAAATACAGAAGTAAAAAATACAGAAGTAAATAATACAGAAGTAAAAAAATACGGATGTAAATAATAGAGAAGTAAATAATACAGAAGTAAAAAATACAGAAGAATATAAATACAGAAGTAAATAATACAGAAGTAAAACATACAGATGTACAAAATACAGAAGTAAAAAATACAGAAGTAAAAAATACAGAAGTAAAAAATACAGATGTAAAAAATACAGAAGTAAAAAATACAAAAGTAAAAAATACAGAAGTAAACAATACAGAAGTAAAAAGTACATAAGTAAATAATACAGAAGTAAAAAAATACAGATGTAAAAAATACAGAAGTAAAAAATACAGAAGTAAAAAATACAGAAGTAAATTATACAGAAGTAAAACATACAGAAGTTAAAAATACAGAAGTAGAAAAATACAGAAGTAAAAATACAGATGAAAAAAATACAGAAGTAAAAAATACAGAAGTAAAAAATACAGAAGTAAAAAATACAGAAGTAAATAATACAGAAGTAAAAAAATACAGAAGTAAAAAATACAGAAGTAAATAATACAGAAGTAAAAAATACGGATGTAAATAATACAGAAGTAAAAAATACAGAACTAAAAAATACGGATGTAAATGATAAAGAAGTAAATAATAAAGAAGTAAAAAATACAGAAGTAAAAAGTACATAAGTAAATAATACAGAAGTAAAAAAATACAGATGTAAAAAATACAGAAGTAAAAAATACAGAAGTAAAAAATACAGAAGTAAAAAATACAGAAGTAAAACATACAGAAGTTAAAAATACAGAAGTAAAAAAATACAGAAGTAAAAATACAGATGAAAAAAATACAGAAGTAAAAAATACAGAAGTAAAAAATACAGAAGTAAAAAATACAGAAGTAAATAATACAGAAGTAAAAAAATACTGAAGTAAAAAATAAAGAAGTAAATAATACAGAAGTAAATAATACAGAAGTAAAAAATACGGATGTAAATAATACAGAAGTAAAAAATACAGAACTAAAAAATACGGATGTAAATAATAAAGAAGTAAATAATAAAGAAGTAAAAAATACACAAGTAAAAAATACGGATGTAAATAATAGAGAAGTAAATAATAAAGAAGTAAAAAATACACAAGTAAATAATACAGAATTAAAAAAAATACGGAAGTAAATAATACAGAAGTAAATAATACAGAAGTAAAAAAATACGGATGTAAATAATAGAGAAGTAAATAATACAGAAGTAAAAAATACAGAAGTATATAAATACAGAAGTTAATAATACAGAAATAAAAAATACAGATGCAAAAAATACAGAAGTAAAAAATACAGAAGTAAATAATATAGAAGAAAAAATAATGATGTAAAAATACAGAAGTAAAAAATACAAAAGTAAAAAATACAGAAGTAAAAATGCAGATGTAAAAAATACAGAAGTAAAATATACAGAAGTAAAAAATACAGATGTAAATAATACAGAAGTAAAAAATACAGATGTAAAAAATACAGAAGTAAAAATACAGATGTGAAAAATACAGAAGTAAAAATACAGATGTGAAAAATACAGAAGTAAAAATACAGAAGTAAAAAATACAGATGTAAAAAATATAGAAGAAAAAATAAAAAAGTAAATAATACAGAATAAAAATACAGAAGTAAAAAATACAGACGTAAAAAATACAGATGTAAAAAATACAGATGTAAAAAATACAGAAGTAAAAAATACAGAAGTAAAAATACAGATGTAAATAATACAGAAGTAAAAAATACAGAAGTAAAAATACAGATGTAAAAAATACAAAAGTAAAAAATACAGATGTAAAAAATACAGATGTAAATAATACAAAAGTAAAAAATACAGAAGTAAAAAATACAGATGTAAAAAATACAGAAGTAAAAAATACAGATGTAAAAAATACAGAAGTAAAAATACAGAAGTAAAAAATACAGAAGTAAAAAATACAGAAGTAAAAATACAGAAGTAAAAAATACAGATGTAAATAATACAGAAGTAAAAAATACAGAAGTAAAAAATACAGATGTAAATAATACAGAAGTAAAAAATACAGATGTAAAAAATACAGAAGTAAAAATACAGATGTGAAAAATACAGAAGTAAAAATACAGAAGTAAAAATACAGAAGTAAAAATACAAAAGTAAAAAATACAGATGTAAAAAATATAGAAGAAAAAATAAAGAAGTAAAAAATACAGAATAAAAATACAGAAGTAAAAAATACAGAAGTAAAAAATACAGATGTAAAAAATACAGATGTAAAAATACAGAAGTAAAAAATACAGAAGTAAAAATACAGAAGTAAAAAATACAGATGTAAAAAATACAGAAGTAAAAAATACAGAAGTAAAAAAATACAGAAGTAAAAATACAGAAGTAAAAAATACAGAAGTAAAAAATACAGAAGTAAAAAATACAGAAGTAAAAAAATACAGAAGTAAAAAATACAGAAGTAAAAAATACAGAAGTAAAAAATACAGAAGTAAAAAAATACAGAAGTAAAAAATACAGAAGTAAAAAATACTGAAGTAAAAAATACAGAAGTAAAAAATACAGATGTAAATAATACAGATGTAAAAAATACAGAAATAAAAATACAGATGTAAAAAATACAGAAGTAAACATTACAGAAGTAAATAATACAGATGTAAAAATTACAGATGTAAATGATACAGCAGTAAGAAATACAGAAGAAAAATACAGAAGAATATAAATACAGAAGTAAATAATACAGAAGTAAAAAATACAGAAGTAAAAATATAGAAGTAAAAAATACAGAAGTAAAAAATACAGATGTTAAAATACAGAAGTAAAAAATACAGATGTAAAAAATACAGAAGTAAATAATACAGAAGTAAAAAATACAGAAGTAAAAAATACAGAAGTAAAAAATACAGAAGTAAATAATACAGAAGTAAAAAATACAGAAGTAAAAAATACAGAAGTAAAAAATACAGAAGTAAAAATCCAGAAGTAAAAAGTACAGAAGTAAAAAATCCAGAAGTAAAAAGTACAGAAGTAAAAAATACAGAAGTAAAAAATACAGATGTAAAAAATACAGAAGTAAAAAATACAGATGTAAAAAATACAGAAGTAAAAATACAGAAGTAAAAAATACAGAAGTAAAAAATACAGAAGTAAAAATACAGAAGTAAAAAATACAGATGTAAATAATACAGAAGTAAAAAATACAGAAGTAAAAAATACAGATGTAAATAATACAGAAGTAAAAAATACAGATGTAAAAAATACAGAAGTAAAAATACAGATGTGAAAAATACAGAAGTAAAAATACAGAAGTAAAAATACAAAAGTAAAAAATACAGATGTAAAAAATATAGAAGAAAAAATAAAGAAGTAAAAAATACAGAATAAAAATACAGAAGTAAAAAATACAGAAGTAAAAAATACAGAAGTAAAAAATACAGATGTAAAAATACAGAAGTAAAAAATACAGAAGTAAAAAATACAGAAGTAAAAAATACAGATGTAAAAAATACAGAAGTAAAAAATACAGAAGTAAAAAAATACAGAAGTAAAAAATACAGAAGTAAAAAATACAGAAGTAAAAAATACAGAAGTAAAAAAATACAGAAGTAAAAAAATACAGAAGTAAAAAATACAGAAGTAAAAAATACAGAAGTAAAAAATACAGAAGTAAAAAAATACAGAAGTAAAAAATACAGAAGTAAAAAATACTGAAGTAAAAAATACAGAAGTAAAAAATACAGATGTAAATAATACAGATGTAAAAAATACAGAAGTAAAAATACAGATGTAAAAAATACAGAAGTAAACATTACAGAAGTAAATAATACAGAAGTAAAAATTACAGATGTAAATGATACAGAAGTAAGAAATACAGAAGAAAAATACAGAAGAATATAAATACAGAAGTAAATAATACAGAAGTAAAAAATACAGAAGTAAAAATATAGAAGTAAAAAATACAGAAGTAAAAAATACAGATGTTAAAATACAGAAGTAAAAAATACAGATGTAAAAAATACAGAAGTAAATAATACAGAAGTAAAAAATACAGAAGTAAAAAATACAGAAGTAAAAAATACAGAAGTAAATAATACAGAAGTAAAAAATACAGAAGTAAAAAATACAGAAGTAAAAATCCAGAAGTAAAAAGTACAGAAGTAAAAAATACAGAAGTAAAAGATACAGATGTAAAAAATACAGAAGTTAAAAATACAGATGTAAAAATACAGAAGTAAAAATACAGAAGTAAAAAATACAGAAGTAAAAAATACAGAAGTAAAAAGTACAGAAGTAAAAAATACAGATGTAAAAAATACAGATGTAAAAAATACAGAAGTAAAAATACAGAAGTAAAAATACAGAAGTTAAAAATACAGAAGTAAAAATACAGAAGTAAAAAATACAGAAGTAAAAAATACAGAAGTAAAAAATACAGATGTAAAAAATACAGAAGTAAATAATACAGAAGTAAAAAATACAGAAGTAAAAAATACAGAAGTAAAAAATACAGAAGTAAAGCATCTTCATATTTTTATCTACTTGTAATGGTAATAATTTGCGTAGTAGCTGAATAACGGGTCCGTTGTGTCCTAAGTGTTAATGAAGACATTACTGAATATTAAATATTGGTTGGATAAACACACAGTAAGAAAGGATTAAAGTAATAATGTGGTTAAAAGTAAAATAACAAAATTACAAAACTAATAGATTAGACGACTCTTCATTTTTTAGGTATAATGTACGAACGAGTCCTCGATTATCAATACCCAAATATTCTTCAAGGTACGAGTAAATGAGTGTAAAGAGGGTAGTGAAATAACACGATAGGAGTTGGTAACAGTGATACCGACTTTTGTTGCAGATGTTTTGCAGTATAACCTATAGATTGGAACTCATAATTATGAAAATAACTATATACAGAAATACTCTTAACTTCTTTGCAGTGAGAAAGATATTCTGAAGAAAAAAAAGAATACGCTCCACTAGATTCCGAAGTCAGTTTTGTACTCTACCAAGGTATGAAAGTACCTTTCACGATATGGCAACAGTACTCTATGTTATGACGTATAAAACATCTATACAAATGCAGCATTGCTTCTGGAGTGAGGTAAGTTCTGGAGCGGTAGAATTATCCAATCACATTCTAGCTGCTTATTAGCAAATTTAATATATATGTTCCATTTCCGGTTTGAATTGACGAACAGTTATAACATCTTATCCGAACCGCCCTTTTCAAGGAAAGAGAACAATTGTAGTTCCGCCTTCTTGGTTTCTGTGCGTGCAACCTTCTGGTTGTTGGATTGTGATTACATTTTATTCATTACACTATAATAAATTTTCCAAAAATCACGAGTTTCTGTCTTTTGCGATTCTATGCATTCCCTGGTTATTTCAGCATGCTTTCTTCTGACTATTTCTCTCTTACAATGATTTCTTGCACTTATAAATGTCTGCCTATTTGCTCTTGACTTATGGTGTACGATTCGATCGAATGCACGATGTCTTTGTACAATGGTAACTACACAATCTGTAGTGAACCATTGAGGTGAGTAGGACTTGCTATAATACTTCCGTGGTGGAACATGTGTTTCAATGGCCGCTTTGAACAATTCAGTTGTCTCATTGGCACGCATGTCAGTAGAAGGAGAGAAGATATTGATCGATGGGAAATCTCTAGTATGTTCTTTGATGGTCTCCCAGTTTGTCCTCTTGTAGTACCCTTTTATTCTGAGCAATGCGTCCTCATATTTGGGATGGAATTTAAGTGGGACGTCAACTGATACTACTAGGTGGTCCGCGTGTACACGTGGACTGTAGACACTTCTCACACAATCCTCGAGAACGGTGTTGAGGAATAGATGTAGAGGTGAAACCTGCTGGTGTTCACGATCGGGAGCGAGTTTGGAACATACTGTCTTTGCGATGGAATGGGCTATAGAAAAGTAAAGCGTCCAACCTGACATCCATGCTTATGTTTATGGTTTGATATTAAAGTACACCATAACCATGTATTTTGGCAATAATATCTAAGCAAAGTGCTTCATCTATACGATCAGAGACATTAGAGTACAGCCCTGACTCGAGGGAGAAGGAAAAAGAAAATATAAGTACCTAATGCAGTGATGAAAGGCTAATCGATAGCACATAAACGTTTGATCATCCGATTCAAGAGGGTACTGACATAGACTTCAAGCTCACGCATATATCTACCCGAATCTTTAGGCAGAGAAGTAAGTATCCTGTCATGTTAAAGTATAAGAGATTGCCAGGTGCATGCATTATACGTATAATTAATGGCATAACATATATTTTTCCTTCCTTTTTTACTGTTATTCGCATCAAACAAGGCCTAGAATCATTTAGGAATAACGGGCTTCTATTTGAGACCAAATCTACTCTATGTAGGGATTTGGGCAGCGAGGTATTTGTTCATATAGCACTGCATGTCATTACAGTAAGGGGGACAGGAAATCGGGAAGGAACTCCCAAGGCTAACAGTTGGAAGGGAGGGGGTATTAGAGCAGAAGTCTTTCCAACATTAAGGGATCTCTGCAGAGTAGAGATGGTGTTTGCTGGTAATCGTTTTTTTCGTGCAAATTTACGTCAAAGTTAACAATTGCTTCGAGTTTGTCAGAGTACATTCCATAAAACTATTTGTGAACTAGGGATGAAATATTTCGGCAATGTGGGTGATAGTGCGGAACCAATAATATTGGAGACTTATTTAAGAACGATATAGTAGTTACAGATGCATCAGTTGAAACGTGGCAAAAATAATTCAGGTCACATATGGGATGCTGCATCTGTCACTTTCGGATCAACTGAGACCATGAGGAAAGTTACCTGATTAATTTCTTGGTTATGTGACTGAGAATTATTTTAAGTTGATTTTACTTGAGTTTCGAATGATGGCCGACGGAGATGTCATTTTAAGGTTGGGTTGGGGAACTTATTAAACAACATCTGATGATCGTCACTGTCCTTCTTCATTGGACCACAACCTAACTGTGAAACGGATAATCGATCAAATGTTTTAACTTTGTCCTATAACAGACGTATAATAGCCATAGTAACTAGTGAGATATGTTCCCATTACTTGAAAGCATGGAATCCAGTGTGAATTCCATGTATTTGATGTACTTCTACAAATTACAAATTTGTCGCAAAATGTTTAACATTGAATGTGTGTTCGTTACTGTGTTCAATTTACTTTCGATAATTAATCTAGTCACACGTTTCTATTTTCCTGACATTTTACGAGGGAAAAGTAAGACATAATGTCGTTACTTGATGTGGGGGAAATCCAACTCTCCAGAAAGGTTCTCTGTAGATTGATTAAAAAACAGTGAAGCATGCATGGCCATTCGTGCACAGTAAACGAGGAATAAAAATGACTAAGTTCAGAATTTCCCCTACGTATTTTGCCCCAAACGCCCCCAGGGGACGACAAATCCTGGTTAAAATGAACAAACAGTGCAGTTTTAGCCATTACCATATGTAAATTTCAGTTCTGCACCATGCAAAAAAGAAATGACTGTCAATCATTTGCCCCCCTCATTTAGCCCCAAACGTCCCCAGGGCCTTAACATATTTTCATTTGAGTTCAGCATCATGCAAAACTGCTAAATAGACATACACAAAAATAAAAATTGAAAAATATGATGAAATAGCCCCAAAAATACAGTGTGTACACCCAAGAGTTATCGCGAAGTATAAACAAACAAATTTATATAGAAATAAGTTACAACTTTTCAGAAAGTTTTATAAAAATCCAAGGCATCAACTTTCTTTTAATAAGCACAAACGTGTCAATTTTTGCCATTTTAACACGAAAGGCACCATAGAAAGGCAACCGGAGCTTTCCCAGAAAATCCGTTCTGTTACTTTTTTTACTCATATCCTGTTTAATATTTGTGCAAAATTTCAAAAGAATTCCAAGACGTAGTTATTGAGAAAAGTACGCATAGATGAACGGACAAACAGACAAGGGTAAATTTACAGGTCCACCCAGCTTTTCTCGGGGGACCAATACATTACCTTAATCTAGAGGGCAAGAAAATGAAGTCTGTTTAGTGTAACTGTGAGTTGCTTCCCTTGCATATCGAAAGTTGAGAGACTTCTGCTCATGCTCATTGGGATAATAAATAAACATAATCAGCATCTGATGGGAAAATGACCCCACGCTTATCCCTTTGTCTTTTGCCTTTTTCCCCTTTGCACGTGAGTGAATCGTACGGAATTCTGATGTAGAACATGAAATAATACTATATTTTTTCCGTTGTCAAAAAAAAAACAACAGAAAAAATCAAGAGTTTGTAAAGTAAGAACATAATAGAATCGCCATATAAGATTGCTTCCCCAATTGTACTGACATGCAGAAGTTCAAGTGTAATGTGAACAGAAATCTTACTGCTAAACTGCCTACATAGCACCCCTGGGACTTAGGTCCCTGATAGTAGCTCCCTACATCAAAGTTGCAATATGCCTTTTTGGGGTGAAAAGTGTAATAAAAAAATAAATAAATAAAAATCAACGTTTTTTTAGTCAACTAGACTAAAAGCAAACTTCGAATAAAATAAAAATAAATAAATGTACCACTAGTTATTTTCTTATCGCTGTACGAAATTACACGAGAAAGCAATCCTAGACTACTTCATTGAGCTAATGTCAATGAACACGTCTCTATTAGTTAGGAACTATACCGGAAGAAAAGTGTCGATTGATTTGGTGACGCCATAAATATGACCGACTTCGAAAATAGAAAACATCTAACCGCTGAAAACGGCGACTAACGACGATTCTTTTGAAAATGATGTCCGGATAGACATCCGATACCTGCACACGATCGATCTTTCTCATAAAACAGCGGTATCTTTGGAAAGCTATTGCAAATATATAATGAAATAAAGAAACCTGAAAATGCTAAATTTCAAGCATATCCATATAATGGGAAACTTAACTATAATGTGTCTACAGGAGTGTGTCTACGTGTATATGTGTGTATGTATGTATGTATATATGTGTGTATGTGTGTATGTGTGTATGTACCATATATGCATGCATGCACCTGTTTTTTTCATGTGCGTATTCATGGCGGCGCTTGGCGACACGTTTTATATCTGCTTACACGTTGGCGGGACTTTATTTATTGACCATAAAAAACAGCCAAAAAGACATTAAACCTTCCTTGGCACCAGTGCTGTCTCGCATCTTTGGAGAGTCATGTGACACCGTTCGATGACCCTTATTGACAATCTTTCTTTTTTTTTAATGCTTTAACCCGACGATTCTATTCGCCGCAGTGACAGGGGCCATCAACCGCCTCTTGACAACAAATAGGATGATTCGTTGATACTAACGTTAATCAAAGTCAGTGTGTCCAACGGTTCCACAACAAACCGATCTTTGTCTCTGCCTCTCCGCCCCGCGCTCAATCACTTACTCGTCGGCCACGACCTGTCCGTGCGACGCCATTATGCACTTCTACTTATTCTACCTTTCAGACAATGACTTTATGTCAGATGCACGTTTTTATGGAGAGAATGGGAAAATACCGACTTGCAGTGAGTATAGTCTCAAAGAGGCTGCGGATTTCAATTCGTTAGTTACACGTGAGTAATTCTACCTAGCCCAGCTTATTGTTAACAGAAATTCCTGCTTAATCTTAGGGAAACGACATCGTCCGTGGTTGCCTTTACAGGGAGTTCAAATGTACAGAAGTAAAAACATCTATTTTATGTCGTCATATATTGGTATCTTTCTTTTACTTCTGCAGAGTGGACCGCTCTTTAAAGAAATCAAGCTTACATTATATATATGGCACCCACACACGGACTATATATATATATATATATATATATATATATATATATATATATATATATATAATTTTCTGTATTTACAGAAAGTTTTATGTAAATATTTTCAGTATTTACTTAGACAGTTCTTGCTACGTAAGTTTTAAAAATATATATGACAATAAGTTTTCGTGAGGATTCAATACACTACAGAAATAGCCTGACGAAACCTAACAAAGATGTATTGTGGAAAATTCTGTAAATCTCCATATCTTTTGTCCAAACTTACTATATATATATATATATATATATATATATATATATATATATATATATATACACTAGCAAAAGTACCCGTCGTTTACTTGGTTCAAAAACAGCCTACAGAAAATGGACTCTGATTTATGAAAGTATTATAGGTTATGAAAAGGAAGGGATGTAAAGAGATAGCTTCGAATTTGGGGGTATCAAATCCAAAGCAAAGCCTCATCCTGCCTTGTCAGAGTTCCAAATAGACATCGTAGCCTAGTGGAGGATGCCCTTTTCACGATCCTACAACCCCTTTCCCACAAAGGAGACGGTGCGAATCTGTCTCTGTTTCATCCTTATTTTCATGGCAAGTGCTTGTTTGAGCTTCAATCTACAGTCCCTCTTCGCCAAACATTCATGAAAAACACTCGTCGTGTTGAAATCCATATCAATAATTTTTCCCACCTTTTTGTCTGTGCCTAAACGTAAATGTATATTCTATGAAAAAAGTGTATTTCTTAGAACTGCATGCCTATGGAACTCTGCTCTGTTTTCCTGCTTTACAGTTTACTTCAATTTGGTCGTCTGCAAGTCCAACGTAAGTCAGTTCTTTATGAGCCATTCCTCTTAAATAATCCAATTTACCAAAGTTCCACTACCAATGGTAACTATGATATTGTACCAGTTACTAGTGTACACTCATTAACACTTATCCTACCGAGGCTTTCGGACCTTGATATGTGTAGATTTTTTGTAAATAAAAATAACAATTACCGCTTATTCAAATAACAAGCGCGATTTTGCAGTGTATGGGTATCAGATTCAATAGATATATGCGTGTGAATGATAAATCCATCGACTACTTGCCTGTATACATAATTTTCCAAACATATCAGGCATGACCAAATATAAAAAATCGATTTACGATGCAATTTTTCTTTTCTGAAACAATTAAAATATTATTTCCATTATATAATTTACTTTAATTTATCTATATAATTATAAAACTCTGTCGATCGTGCGCCCTTGCTTGAAGTTTGTATTCGACGACCGATCGATTCCATATTTTTAACAAAGGGACGACAAGTGAATTATAAATTCACCTGTCATCTATTATTTAAAACCAGGTTGATAAGAAGGTGCTTGCAGTTTTTAACTGATAAATTCAGCGTAACATATCTCGGTTTAAACAAAATTTATTGATCGAAATAAGCAGCGTCAGCATCAACACAATTTGGCAACGCAAAACAAGTGTACTTATGCCAGTAACGAAAACTATTATGTTCTGGTAGTGATTAAGTCACTGAAGGTACTTTTGATATCGCTATGTTTTTAAGCATTTCTCACGCAAAAATTGTCGAGATGCTGAAAAAGTTGGAATCGGTAGGTGAGAAATCTGGAGATTATGGCGGATGCGGCAAAGTTTCGTAACCCAAATCTTTCAAAATTTACAGGGTCGGCTTACCAGTCCAGCAGTGTAATGGAGAAGAATTAGAAATGTTCTGGTGACTAAGGCTGAATGTTGTTGTCGAAGTCTCTGATTCATTTCATCCATTTGTTGACAACACTCCGTGGCCGTTATTTTTTCGTCTGCATTCCAAAAAACTATAAGTCGCAGACCATAAAACAGTCAGCATTAACGTTTGTGGTGCAGCTCTGGCTTCGGGGAGTGTTGATTTGCTTCGTCAGCGTCTAACCACTGAGCTGGGCGTCGGCGGTTGTCTTAAAATGGTCACTATCCACCGCAAGTCACAACACGGTATAGAAACGGTCTTTCTTATTGGGTAAAAGAAGAGAAGATTACACTTTACAACATCGTTTCTTTTGGTTATCGTCCAATTCCTGGGGCCGAATTTATCAAGATTTCTTTCTTTCAAATCTCTCTGAATTAGTTGGGAATCGTCGTATACGTATCGTCTAATTCAGAAGCAAGTTCCCGAGCAGTTGCTTGTTGATTGGCTTCGATTAAGAACTCAAAGCACTAACGAATACGGTTACCCCGTATACCTTTGGAACAATCAATAAGGAGCAATACGTTTTTTCTATATGGGGATATTACCTTCTCCCCTGGAACTATTTTCTGCCCACCTTTATTTATAACCCAGAAGGACATTGTACTCCATCCGATAATGGACTTCCCAGGTTGTATCAACTTCTGTTTTCGTATATTTTTTCCATATATTTATCCACAACCACTCAAAAAAGTTTTTTCAATAATTGAGCTGAAAAACAAAATAAGCGTCCATACACAGCTGAACATTTTGCTAACCGCATTTCATTTCCTTTATTGAAAATCCATGGATTACGGAAATTAACATAACCCCTTCTATATATTCCTTTTGTCAACCAATAAATTCTTAAATCGAATATATGTCTCTATAGGTATTCTTTTTCAGAATTTATAATTTAACCACCAAACATATGTATTGCTTTATTCTTATATATTGAGCTTTTCCTTTTTGGCTAGGATCACCTTGAAAGTATTACTTCAAGTAAAATCCATCAGGATTTTTTTATCTTAAGTCTATCAGTGGCTTATTTCGCTTATATATATATATATATATATATATATATATATATATATATATATATGCATATATATATTTATATATATATATATATATATATATATATATATATATTTTTTTTTTTTTTTATTACATTTTCACCCCAAACAAGGCAAATTGCCACTTTGGTGTAGGGGGCTACTATCAGGGGCAACAACTACTGGGGTACTATGTAGGGATTTGGGCAGCAAGGTGTCGGTTCACGTTACACTTGAACTTCTGCACGTCAGTACTGTTGGGGAAGCAGGGACCTGGAATGGAATTCCAGAGTCTTGCGGTTCTGGGGAAGAAACTATTGGAGTAAAAAGATCTTTTACATCTAGGGATCTCTACAGTGTGGGGGTGGGATCTAGTAGCCTGTCGGGTTTGTCGAGGGTGCTCGCGTCGTTAGGGCACAAGTGATTGCAGTTCGTCAGAGCATTCACCACTAAAATACTTGTAGAAAAGGCAGAGGGATGCAACACTTCGTCGATGGGACAGAGGCTGAAGCTTAGATGCCAGTTCAGGGCCTATCAGGTTTGCGACTCTCTTTTGAACCTTGTCAAGGAGCGAGAGACTAGTAGCAGATGCACCAGCCCAGATGTGGCAGCAATACTCCATACATGGGCGAATGGTGGCCTTATAGAGGTACAGGATACTTTCGGGTGTTAGTAGTTTTCTAGCACGGTAGAGAGAGCCTACCTTTCTTGCAGCGGCCCTGGCAATGCCTTCAATGTAATTGTTCCAACTCATGTTTCCTGTGAACGTTAGGCCAAGGAGTTTGAAAGATGGACTCTCAGATAAAGAGTCGTTGGCCATTGCTATGGGTGGTAGAGAGGGTTTCTTGTAATTATTGAATGAAACTAGTTTAGTCTTGGCAGCATTGAACGCGACCAACCACTTTTGTCCCCATTCCACTATATATATATATATATAAATGAGAAATTTGAAAACTTTGAAGTGTCGGATATAATGATAAAATCATTGTTATTTACTTTTTTTTCTTGTAGGTCCGATATTTCGCTAATACATAGCCTCATCAGGGTAGAAAGTCCGGTCCATGAATTTTTATTCTTTTTCTTTTTCTTCATAAATAAATCTGTCATTATATCGGACACTTCAAAGTTTTAAAAATTTATCATTTAAATTTTATTTAAAAAATATGTATCTTCAAAAAGAGTGTGACCATCTTTTACTTTATATATACATATATAATATGTGTGAGTGTGTATATGTATGTGCGTGTGTATGGGTGTGGCTCAGAGGCTAAGGAATGGGAGTAGAGAATTGTATGATTTGTTTTTTGCGCCTGCACTATATAACAAGAAGTATAAGATCTCACTACTCAACCGGTAATATCGTCAATAATTTGCAAACGAAGTTCAGGCTTGCTCGGACATAATCTAAGTCCCCGAGAGAAATGTCAACCAAGTACTCCAAAGGAAAAACAAAAAGAGGGAGATAAAAAAATAAACTTGAAACGAACAATCAAGATAGGGATTAGATTGAAACGGAAAGAAAATAGATTTTGTGGACATGGCTTCAGATAGAAAACAATGGCATTATAATGTGTCGTAACTAAATATAAGTCTAATTAATAATGCAGCGTATAACTAATTTGGATTATTTAGACTACTGTTCTCAGCTTGTTTCCATTTTTCCCCCATGGTGTCGGACTTTAGGGACCAACTGTGGAATCATCAGGTCGAATTCGGAAATCTGTACATCATTCCGAACGGAATTATTTATTTTGGTTACGAAGATCGCTTGCCTTAATTCTATCATTAATGCGAGGGTTGAAATAATAAATAACCCGTGATTGTATCGTTTAAATCAACTGTACAAAGGATGGAAAATTCTACATGCATACACCTACTATACTTTGCGCTTTTATTCGTTGCGCCACGAGTAATCAGCTAAAAATATTTAAAAATAAATCACTTGTTTCAAAATATGCGCAATTTACACACTTAATGTTTCGTGCAAAAATAAATAGATAGAAACCGAGACATAAGACATAATGCATATAATCTATGGCGTATGCGTTTATAATAAATGCATGCTATAATATTGGGATTATTAGAATATTACAGAGAATAATTAGACTTCAATGTAATAATCAAAGAAGAAAGAGCCCGTGTGTGTGGGGTTGGTGGGGGGTGTATTATGCGGCTATACAACTTACCTTTGTATGGGATCTGTGAGAAAGAGAAATTAAAGAAGGCAGCCATGGATTTATAAGGTGTAGTCTCGTGGAACCTCGCGAGATCTCATTTTCCACTGCACACGTATGCAAATGAAATGGCGCCTGTTTTCTAATAAAATTCCTGTTGGCAGAGGTGGTTGTGAGAACAGTGCTGGAAGTTGAGAGAGAAAGTTGACAGTGATCAATTCTAGCTGAATTTTTGCTTATTGTATTTATTTTATTTTGTTTTGTTGTTTACCAGCTCATTTAACTTCATATTTGTTGCTGTTCCACTACCTTTAGGTTAATTATTTCTCTAACTTTCGTTAGATGGTTAACCGCAAAGAGACAGGAATGCTGAGTCTCTTAACTCTATCCTCATTTCGCAATACATCTACAACTTACTCATCTCAAAGGATTACAATAGAACATATAATGTTTATTTTTTTTACATTTAATTTTATCACTCGTTCTATTTTGATTCAACTATGAAAGGAAGATAACTCACTGATCTTAAGATCGCCTAATTGTTTAAAGCATTTATGTTTAAAAAAACTACTAGAATATTTAAGAGTTGTGATGAATATATTAAAGTAGATGATATCTTTTTATTACAGAGCGATACCCCGTCTCTTCTAAAACGCCACCCATTTTAGGCATAGACGTATATTATAAAGTCGTAAAATATGTTATGTATGGATTAGTAAGTACATCAACAGTACGTGAATAGAGCTTTGTAATAAAATAGGACAATTTATGGCAATTAAGCTACACAAATACGTTTGGGAGTAATACCTACAATTAATCGTACGGCTAATTAGACATAATCGATTTCTTCAGAAATAAAACAGTCTTCAACGTGTAGAAGTATAGTTTAATATTATATATATATATATATATATATATATATATATATATATATGAAAATCAGTTTAAAGTACTTGCAAAACTAGAAATGGAAAAAATCGACGACGGAATTTCCTACACATATTTGTCTGAGACATGAGAACACACATTCGACCTAGACATAATAAGGACCATTCTAAAAATGGAAAAATTACAAAAAAAGATCATTAAACAAAAATACTTCATACTACTTAACAATATCTGTTTGAATGTATGTGTATATATATATATATATATATATATATATATCGTTAAAGATATCACATTAAAAAGAATAGACACACAACTATGCACTCATACTTTTAATATTTTTATTTTATTGGTAACAATTTTGTTTAATTTTTTTCAACCCCCTAATGTAAGCATACAAGGATAAAATAGCTCATAATTTGAGATTTACATAATTTAATTCAGCAGCTCGCGGAAGAAGTTGTCAAAGTTTCATAGCCCGGAATAGGACTTTTCTTGTTGAAACTGCGAGTATTCCTGTGCAAATTATAATAGATGAACTATTATTTAATTATATACCTACACCAGGGCAACAGACAAACTTATAAGCTATATATATATATATAAAAATAATTATATATATAT